>NC_135271.1:30113656-30416733 GCF_051311805.1 Agelaius phoeniceus | reverse complement strand
CAAGAACACAAAATGTAAAAGGAGCAAATGGATCTATTTACAACATACAGGCAAAAATGTATAAACATGAGTGGTGTAATGACATATCACACATGCATATTAGGACTAAAATATCTTTGGAATTTGAAAAGTTCCCAGGAAGCATTTCACAACTCAAAGAACAGCATCCAGTACAGTGAAATCCTGTGAGATACTATTTTGAAAAGTAAAACCAGACTAATCAGAGTGTTTAAAATTACTGGTAGCTTATCTTGAAAGGATCATATGATCACATTTTTTATCTGCAAACGGAAACAGTGAGAACTACTTAAATATGTACAGTTGTGTCTGAGACAAACATACACAAATTATAACAACATTCTCTAACTTTCTTAGAACATGAATCATCTTTCATGAAGCTTTCTGTGGTAAAATTGTGCTCCTTTGAGTCATGATAAATTCAATATTTTTCCTTTTTGTTTTTTTTTAACACAGGACTTTATCCAGGGAAAGCTCAGAAACTGCAAGTACAGAATCTCACAAAACCAGAGAAGAATGAATAGGTACTATAGCTTATAGCATATTGAGCGTATTAATCACTGCCTGATAGAATCTTTCTCAGCAAAATTTTTATGGTCCATGTGCTGGTATTTGTTGCAAGGAATCCTTATAACAGTTATATTAACAAACATCAATGAAAAATACCACTGATCCTCCTTAAACAGACCAATTAATTCAAGTAAGTGTCAGCACTCCTGAAGCCTAGTGTTTATACCCACACTGGCGTATGCCTGAAATCCCACTGACATTTCCCCCAAAATATCAATATCATGCTTCTTTCACATCCTGAATAACTGGTTTAAAAAAGAAAAGTAAGTTGCATGGGAAATACTACTAACCATTAATTATGATTCTGCAGTTTAGGATTGGTTCAGTTATTTTGTCATTTCTTAGTCTGATAGTTGTGAACTTTGTGCATTCATTGACTTCTTTTAATCTACCACCATGGAAACTCTAATCACTGTGTGCCATCTTCAGAGGATGGGTGCCTTTGGCGATTGTTAGAGATCATTCTTCTCTACAGTGAGAGATTATTTATTTATTAAATGAAATAACTTCAATTCCTACAATGCTTACAAATCACTGATAAGTAGATTTACTGTCTGTAGTACCTTTCACATTTGGCCCTAATAAAGTGGACAATAATGTCAGAGACTTATTGTTGTTACTTTTTAAACCATCACTTTTATAGTGATACAACAATAAAATCTTGAAAGGATATTAAGAAAAAATAGGAATAACACCCCATACCACATAAAGATTTCAGAATATATGCATTTGACCATCTCTATACTACTGAAATTGAAGGAATTATCAAATTATCTAATGCTGCAAATATGTAAATATCTTCAGAAAAGAACACAAAATGTTAATTACCTGCGTTTAAAAATAATTTGTATATCCTCTTTGATAACAGCTGGAATGATAAGTAAAGTAAGAGCATTTGGCTTAGAATAATTTAGGAATATGCTTCCATTGCCCCACAGGCATTTATTTCCTCATATTTATTTCCTCCAGCTATATGTTTCCAGGTTTTTTTGTTGTTTCCATATTATTTGCAAAAGTTAAATGTTGTACTGAAAGACTTTTTAATCCTGCTTTTGGAGGCAGGAAAGAAGGTTGTTTTTTAAAAAATAATTTTATTTTTATGACAATTTGGTTTGAACATTTCAGGTGACAGCCAAAGGCCCAGTTACCTCCCACAGGCTCTTGTCCAGCAGTCTGTGAGCTGATAGCTGGATCTGCTCTCAAACAAAGTCTGATTTAGATTTATCTAACTTCACCAGTCTAAGAAGATTTTCTGTTTTATCAGGAATTGAACAAGCCTAGTTTCATAAATGAATAAAGTTATTTTTAGATACTTTGTTTTGAAGAGGATTTCTGGAACTCTCAACCTAAGCTTTTCAACACATTTCTCAGTCAGATGGTCTTTTCATTTCTAGTTTGATACATACCTGTGCTTATAAGTATTCATTCCTCTGTCTACTGTCTGGAAAGTTAAATTTAATTATTATCATAGAGAGAAGAATTAAAGCATGGATAATGCACACTGAGGAATTGAATTCACTTTGCAAATTATTTTTATGGCAATGTTGGAGAAGGTAGCAGGTATTCACTTTGCACTGATATAAACAGAGAACAGCTCTGTTTCTTGCAGTGGAATATTAAACAGCAAAAACATAAAGAATAATAATAATGATCTTTCTACAAAGGGTCACGTTGCTGATATGGTCACTTGGTCACACATCCAAATTAATTCAATCAATCTCCTTTTTCATTTAATTTATGAGAAATCTAAAAAGCTGTTGTTAAGATTACATACAAATCCTACTTTTTGCACCATGAGGAGATCAGTGATTTTGGTTAAAACTAGAATTAGGAAAACAAAAATGCCAAGGCCATAAGGCAGTAGTCTAAATTAAGGCACAGTAACAATTTAAAGGAAGCAGAAGGAAAGTATTATCAGAAGAGATAGAAATCTCATAAGCTTCTTGCACTGTAAATGCTGATAAGTGAAGTACAAACCTATTACTTTTAAATTCCTTTTGTATAGTGTCTTTGAGGTGCCTGCTATGGCATGACTATTCTTCTGCCAGAAAATGAGCATAATTTTCATAAACTGTGCTTTTGAAATAATTGAACATGTAAAGTCTATTAGAACATAATATTAGTTCCTCTGATTTCATGTCCTAGCAGTTGCAAGTGCAAAAGCATCACACAACAGAGTCATTTATACCAAGCACATTAATACTCTTGGAATACTTGTAAACCGTAACAAAATTCTGACAAGTTTTGTGCCTACAAAGCAAATCTTTGTATATCTTGTACCCAGAAGCCTTTAAGGTGACAGATTGAAGATTTTATTCACTTTCTCCAAAACCCCATGCAGGACAGTGATTAGTAATGTTGTCTCTATCACCCAAGTTTATGGTTGACAGGATCTACAGGGCCACTTCTGCATAACTTTCATGGGTGTAACATCTGTATTCCACTCCTACTTCTGTCTCACTCGAGTTAATGGCAAAACTTCTGTGTCCCTTAGGGTTTTTCTTGGGCTCTTTGAACCTTATGGAAGCAGAGCTGCTAGCTTGTTACAGATCCCTTGTCAGAGTGCTGCTGCATGCTTGCTTCCCAGAAGAATCTGTGCAAAACAGAAGCTTTCAAGGTTTTCTCCTTCCAGTGCCCCCATCCATCTGTTAGCTTTAAATAATATCTTATGGATAAACTTACATGGGCACCTTTGTCATCTGGGAATATGTGATGGGTTTGTAACAGAAGCAGCTCAAGGAAGGGAGACTGCCTGTTGCAGTGCTCTGTAATTCTGAGACTATTGCACTGGTAAAGCATATACTCAGTTCTAGTGGATGCTTCTTACTAAATATTGTTGCTAAATATAGCTGTATTAAGTCTTCCAGACTAACCAGTGAGCAAATGCAAGAGCCTTACCTTATAAGTAATTAAAGTTACTACTCTAAAGCCACCACTCCACTACTAAGTCTGGAGTTTATATGCTTGAGGCCTTAACACTAAAACTCAAGCACATCCTGAAAACAAATGTGTATCATAAACATCAGCATAGGCGCACTTCACCACTGAGGATAATACTGTGACACCACATATTTCCTTTGTAAAGAACAATACCAATCAGCTCATGCCTGAAAAGGATTTGGAAGGAAGTGAGTGTAGCACTGCAGCATTTTTATATTAGTTTGGTCTTGCACAATGCTGTCCCTCCTTTCCTTCCTGCCCAATACTATTTTAGAAATATTCAAGGTTTTTAAAAGAGGCCAGAAAACAAGAGCCAGGACTCGATTTCCATACTAGTCACAAATGGCAGCTGTAGGGCAAACACAAAATGTTGCGATTACAATCAGTGCCTTTTTTCCTATTGAAAAGACTCTTTCCGTATTCACATAAAGTAAACTCAAAGGAAAAGCACAAAAAAGACATTTTCTCTTCATAGTATTTCTTTGGCATGGATAAGAAGTATTTAAAGTACAGCAGATGTGCCTATGCTGTACAATGGAAATGGAGTCTTTTATAACATCTGTTTAAATATTTTTATTTCAATACATATATTGCTGTAATTGGACAGTGGCATGCTATCCTCATAGTTTTCTATCCCAGAACTATGGTAGTTTCAAACATCTAAATGTTTTACAACTTTATAATAAGATGACATAATAGTTCTTGGCTTAGTGAGGGCAAAACAAAAAATGCCTTAACATTTTGTAAATTTGTATGTTTTGCATATTTCCCTGGTTTATTTGGTAGCAAATAAACTGAAGCATTTTTGGGGGATTTGTGTACTGTCCTCTCAATAGAAGTATTCTGCAACATCATCTCTTCCAGTGAGAAGAAAGCCTAGAGAAAAGCAGTCCCTCTGCCAAAGTGAAATGAGATTGGTTAGTCACAGACAATGTGTGCTTATACAGCACACATCACTCAAAACCCCAAAACCCAAAATTTTCTATGTAAGTAAACCTGAAAAAGATCAACAATATAAGTGAATCAGTGCTTTGCTTTTTTTGAGTTTTCCTGGAATCATTCAGAAAGACCTGTAGTATCTTTATCCCAGATCCACATTGATTTCACCCCAGGAAACTTACTAGGTTGTTGTGTAAAAGGAATAAACGTAGCAAAACACTTAAAACCTTTAAAACACATTGTTTAAAAACTTTTTTTGTAAAGGTGTGCTTACAAGTGTAGCTATTTTGAGGGACTAAACTACTAAGGAGAGCAAACATAGGTACTTCTATGAACTCCTCTTTCCAGAGCTCTGCTAAAGGAGAAAAAGGAGAAGAATGGGTGCATGTGCTTCTAAAAGATATCTAAGAGTGACAACATTTTTTAATGAGTACATGGCTCATAGGTTGATCAATTTTAGCCCTCATCATGGGGCTGTATCATATAATCATGCCTGGGGATTGTGACAGCCTGAAGGCTGTTGGATATTCTGAATATCCAGTGAGGGCTGTGAGCATGCCAGGAAGGTTTTCTGAGGGCAGTATTGCTGGGCTGCACTGAGAACTAGCCCATCCCCATCCTGCAGGAAAGCAAAATGATCACAGGGAATCCTGGAGTGAACTGTCCCCAGAGATCCTCTTCCATCCCAGCCCTCTGAGGCACCCACTAGGCTGCTAGAGGAAATATTCATATGCAGTAGGAAAAGCTGGCTAGTATTTTTGTCATATATGATGTGTATCTGAACAACATTAAAAGTGAGAAGTCTAAAATCTAGTAAAACCCAGCAGGATGGACTTAGAGGCTAGAGCTAAAGATGAAGCCAGACTCCTCTTAGGCACGTTCAGACACAGAACAATAGACAGCACTCACAAACTGAAGTGCAGGGAATTCCACCTGAACTTGAGAAAAAAAAAACCAACAAAACCTAACTATAAAAGTGGTTGAATAATGTAACAGGTTACATTGACTAGAAGTAGAACAAGAGCACAAAAATCAAAATGTCAAAAAATGTTAATATGCTCTTTTTGAATAATGAAATGCAACAATGAAACCCTGCCTTGTCAGAAGCAAGTTGTGGCTATGTGAGGATAATAAAAACTTTTGGCAATTGTCACTTTTCTTTCTCTTTTCAGGAACACTTCCAAGTTCGAGGTAGTTGATGACCCATTACATCAATGAGGAGGTACTTCTGTGCTGCATTTCTGGGCTGCTCCTGGGAGCCCAGCTTCTTCTGCTCAGTGTCTAAGAGGTCTTTCTCTCTTGTTACTTTCTTGGTGATAACTTAATTTCATTTCTTTATCTGCATCAAATTTTCTCAGTAAGATTCTTCTCCGTAGTCCTCAAGAAACTGAGATGCTGTAAAAATTTGAAGTCAATGCACTCCTCACCAGCAATCTCTTTCCAGTCTGCTGCTCAACTCTTACCCTCTTTTTGTGCTGGCCTCTTATTTGCTTTATTCTTTGCTTTTGTTTATCTATTCTTTCCATCCTTCCACTATGTATGAAGCATTAGAAAAATAGGCACTTCAAGATAATGTGCTGCTGTTAGGCAGCTGAACATTGCAACTCTCAGGGGGCAAGGGAGCATCTGAAATGTGGAGTCTTTCTTTCATCAGGAAAACAAGAGAACACCAAAGAAAACAGAGAATTTCTGTAAAAAGTTTGCTATATGTTGTCCAGTCTCTGCTGGACAACAATAACTTATATGTGAAATATAACTTATATGTGAAAAAAGCCCCCCTGCTTCAAACTAGGGAATTATTTGGTTTATGCTACTGTGGTGTCATTAACAGATTTTTAATCCATACAGGTCTTCTCCTGTTGTTTTTACGTGCATGAAGTAGCACCTCACAATTGCTATTCAACTATGTGGCTGCTGTAGCTGGGTTTCCTGTTACACAACTCAACACTCTGGTTTTAAACCAACAAATGCCAGCTGTCTGTACCAACCAGGATGCAGCCCACAGTCAAGGCAGCTTCTTTTCTCACTTGCTAATTGGTTCACCCTTTTTTTTCTCAGCCAGAATGCATTACTAGAGATGCCTGTGCTTTATTCAGGTCATTCTTGGTGTGAGTTATTATTTGCAAGTATAGCCTGCAAGCAAATTCATTGTAGGTGTATTTTCCAAGCTGTGAAAAGAAGACTATAAGCATTACATATAACCTGAGGTGTACCATGTAATTTATAACATATAAATAAATTATTAAATTTGTCTTTCTTTTTTCATTTGCCAAATATTATAATTTGATTTTTATGGGCATGTGTTGGTGCCCCCAGCAGGCTCTTAGAAAAATTAAATCTGGAATCCTGTGAACCAAATGTTGCAGAAAGAATTAACTTGTTTACTGTATTGTGATGAATGGAATAGCTGCATTGAATGTATATGAAGCTGCACAATTAATTACTACATAAATGACTTGTCAAGTGCAGAAGTGTGTCATGCATGATCTTTACCTATAGCAGACTGTATTGCATTGTAGAAGTAAATATAAAGCTCTGAATGCTTTCATTATAGCACTTCTGGGATGCCAACTACAGTCCTGTTCTTAGAGTAGTAAAGAACACTCATGCAGAAAGGAAATCTCAGACTTATTAAACATCCTGGACTTTCTTTGCATGTATTTCTGAAATTATCACTTGCACCAGAATAATTTTTGAATTTGATCTGAATAGTACTCATAGTAGTGTATCTTCTTTACTGAAAGAATTTACAGAAAATAATTAAAAGACTTGTTTCTTTAGTCACTGCAGATCAAAAGTCATTATTTCATATAAAGTCTAATTAAATTACATGTCTTAATTATATAGGACTAATTCACAGAGCTTTTTAGGAGTGCTTATTTTGTGACATGTTTTACAGCTCTCAATTTTGCAAACAAGGAATCAGTGTGACAGCTAAGGCATTGGGAGCTAGAGAAGGAAGGGTATTGAAAACACCTTTCACCCACATGACAGGAATTTTATTTGCCTGGAATTGAAGTAACACATTCCTTTTGTCCTTGAGAACCTCAAATTATAAGGGGAGGTGTGGTAGTCACATAAATAAAAGTGTCTACTACTGAGAGGTTGTTTTGTGAATTATCACAAAGGAGTTCTGAGAGAGTGCAGTCAAATGATTTTATGCCCCATATCTCATGAATAATACACATACAGAAATAAAAAGAAGAATCTCAGCATTGCATCAGAGTGTTGACATTTCATCAGAACTTTGTTTTTTAAGTGTCTATGCATCAATACAAAAACAAATTGAGAAAAAAAAAAAGATACATTTGACTTCTGGAACTGAAGAGAAGTTAGGAGAAATGGGGAACAGACCAGGAAGAGTAAATTTCCCATAATGATCAAGCAATGTTGGAAATCAGATTTGTGTCTTAAAGTGTATCTATCTGTATCTAGCAGAGAGAACTGACACCAAGTTGTGAAGATAAAACTTGGCCTGAACAGTTAAAATATGCTCATCTGGCTCTGCAGGTAAGCAGAACCACATTTTCTTTCAGCCTTTGATGAAAATCTATGAAATATAGCAAAGCTGGCAGGGAAGGATAAAGGAATAAGAAACTAGACATATAGACAAGAAGAACTTTCATCTGCTTTTGTCCTTTGGGTGAAAGAATGACTGAATAATTACAATCTAATAATTAATTCTGTTAGCCATGGTAAGCATGTTCCAGAGAAAGCGAGACATTTGAGCTGACAATGCAGTGTGGACAAGGCACACTGGAGTCCCCAAGTGCATGCTTTGTCTTCTAAATGAACACTTGTAGGGTCAGGCCCAGAGGCAGCACAGCTGCTTTCAGGCAGTGAGGAGCTGAAATAACCTGTCAGGCTCTCGTGGGTATGTGGAGAGCCAGCCTAGCACTCCATGAATCCCATTCCTATGACTGGGCACAAAGCCAGACCCTCTTCATCACGTCTGTGATTCAGCCCCTGCTGATCAGTCTGATTTGGGTCTGTTAAGAAGCACTGATGTGTCTGCCCTGTGTGTGGCTCTAGTGTGGCACCAAGTTCTACTGTCTCCCAAATATTTTACTGAAAAGGGTCATAGTGCAGTCTGAGTCCGAGCCTCTTTGTATCTAAGGCATCTGCAAAGTATTTCCCTGATATTTATCACCTTGAAATTCCTGATGTTGTCCTGGGTTCTGCATACAAAATTTTGTTTTAACACAGTATGCTGATGTGTCCATAATAAAGCAATGATAAATTAACATTTATTAAATGCATTAAAGCATAGCATCTTCAGAGAACTATATTTCATTAGCTAATCTTAATTACTCTTGACAATACTCCCGTGACTAAGTTAAAACTTGTTTATTTATTTCAATAGACTTTCCTGTGAACTAACTGGGGAGTTATCCTGAGTAAGTGAGGAGAATTGGAACAAGAAAAAGACAGAACACAGAATGATGCAGGAAGGAAAGGAAGTCCTTACTTGTTGTGAAACTCTCTTGCTAGGATATTGTATGCTGGTTTTTTTGCTTAGCACAGAAGAGGAGAATTGTTATGTTGCTCTGCAGGGCAGTTTTATTAATACATGCATTGGTTTAAAGAATGTACATCATCACATCTTTTGCAGCCCTCACAGCATACAAATCCCAAAATAACTCACATGCAGGTTTCTGTGTCTTTATTCCACTACAGGCTGATCACTCCTCTGAAGCCCATAGGTGCTGTGTGTGCACAACTGAACCATTTTGGTTCCTACAACCCGAACCACACTGAATGTGGCACTGCTCTATTCTAAATATGGATCACAGTCCTGTCAGTCTCCATCTTTCTCCCAAGACTTCTTTGCTTGAAGTAGAATTCATGTGCCTCATTCTGGACTTTTACTATTTAAATTGGCTTCCATATAACAATATAAAACATGCTTAAAATCAGCTTCAGTGAAATTATTACTGCAGTTACTTGAAACTCCTTGAAATTTTTGGTATAATTAGTGGTATAAAGAGTTTTCCACAGTAGCTCTCCTTTGTAATCTATTACTGTGTAATGTTAATAAACCCAATAAGTAATTTTTTTCAAGCTCTAACAACTATGATTTAGTATTTTGGTTCATATTTTTTACAGCAAATTTCTAATTGAAGAGAATTTATTTTTTTCTGGAAAACTTAAGCAAGATCTCATTGGCTGCATTTGAGTAAAAGTGAGGGAATGAGTATTTGTACTGGCCAGAAAAAGCAAAGAAATAGAAGAAGTACTAAATTCAGAATGATTTGCCTTATGTCCCATAATGCAAACAGCAGTTTGGACCCTACACATTTGAACTCTTATTCTTACAGGCATGGCATAACTTGCAGGCTGGCTGATTTTTTGTTTTCTATGGTTTAAGGGGTTCTTAAGAGCATGGCTCTGTAACTCCTTCCTAAACTGTGGGAACTTAAAAGGCCAACTGATCTTTCACATACCTCAGCTGGCAATTCTCCATTTCTCAGCAGCAATCTCCTTTGAAAGCAGCTGCCATTTTAATTTTTTGGCTGCATAATCACGTCTCAGATTCTAAAAAGTCCCATTAGCCTTCTGTTCAATAAGGAAAAACTAAATCTCAAATACATTTTTTAATAATATTTTTTCATACAAGTGTATAGCTTAGGAATGAGCACTGTGAGGTAGCAGGAGGAGGTACAGGGTATAAACTAATGAAGTGTGCTTTAGCATTTTCATTCTAGTATATGTTCTCACAAGGGAGTGGGCACTTGACCCCATTAACATAAGGCCAGTACTCTGAAATTATGTTTCCTAGGCTTGTTATGGTCTGAATTCTTAAGAGTCACAGGATAATCTGTATTCTATTTGACTTGTCATGTGAGATATATGATACTTATTTGGTAGTTTTCATTTCAAGAGAACATGGACTGTCCTGGGGTCAGGGATTTCTGATTTCAATAGTCAGGAGCTTGTGACATTTCTGTGCAGTTTGGAGACTCTTTGGTTGACACAGGCTGGTATCTGAACTACTCAAATATTTATTCCTTGCTGTCTAAGTTTCTCCGAGAAGTTTCACTGGTGTCTTAATTAGAAAGCTACATGATTACTCATAACACAAATGCCAGAGTTAATTTTGGCTGTCTTGCTCTAACTGTTCTCTAATTGGGACACTTCCGAATGAAGTATGGATGCAGGCAAGGTTCCTGGCTCACTCTGGGCATGTCTAACTTAGACAATCCACGAAGTATTAAAGTCTCTTTTAATGGTTACTCCACAAAAAGATATTCATCTTTGACTGGTGTCTGCCCACAGCCAAGCACGTGAGCAGCATCCCCTTTTTGCCGACGCGCACTGCGTTCCTTGGAAACCGAAGTACTGCTAACTACAGAGGGCTGTCCCAGGGCAGGACCCTTGCTGGGCCAAGGGCAGGGTCACGGCCCCGACGTGGGTTTTGAGAAGCAGCAGTGCTGGGAATCGCTCCGAGCAGCCTCCAGCCCCGGCCCCGCTCCCGAAGGAAGGCGGCGCCGCTCGGCTGCCCTCTGGCGGCCGGGCCGGGGCGCGGCTCTGGTGGATGTTCATGTTTTATAACGGAAGTACAAAATTAGGGAGTTTTATTGATTCATCTGTCATGTACGCACTGTGTTAGTAATCATTAATTTGATTGAGAATTTAGAGCTCCTTACCTTTCAAGCTCTGGTTCTACTGGCTCTCAAACACTTGCATATTGAGAAATGAATAGCATTGATTTTCCTCAAGTAGATTGATTACTTAGATGCAAAAGATTCTCTTCCCCCCTCCCCCCCCTCCCCCCCCAGCCATGGACGATAGCAAAGGAAGAGCTGCAGCTTTGATCTCACTGACTGGAAGCCTCTTCTATTCCTCTGGCATGTACTTTAATTTTTTTTTTTTTTTTTTTTTTGAGGCAAAAGGAAAGAATTGCCTTTTGTGGCATTCTCCTCTGCTATGCCAATTTCTTAGCTGTATCCATTTAGCAAAAGGGATCTTTAGATATATTTCCTTAGATTTTTCATCATACTGTTCAGTATCCCAATGTTAAAAGTTATTTCTTTTAAAGTGCTAAAGAAACTGTGGCAGCAAGACAACCCAACTAAAAGGCAGATGTGAAATATGAAGTAGCACATGTATTTAAAAAAATTACTTGGGACAACCAAAGAAATTACAACAGAGGATAGAGAACATAGCCCATGGAAAAATGTGACAGGCACTGGCATATGTTCACCATTTGAATTAATCATTTTTCCCCACACCGTAGAGCAGAGAGGAGTTTAGAGCCTGAAGGAAGGCACACTTTGAGTTTTACTGTCCTATCAGCTACCTGTAACCCGCTGAGATTCGTATAGCCTCCTACCCTTCTCAAAAGGTACTCAAGGCAATTTGTGTTGACTATAAGTGGAAGCTCATGGTCCATAAAGCTCATAAACTGATTACTTGGAAGATACTATCTAGAACCTGAAACAATTTATAGAAAATATTCCATATGAAATATTTAACGTAGAATTTGCAAAGCAGAGAGAACTGCTGTTCTTCCTTCCTTTCATCATCAGTTTTAAAATCATATCCACATGAGTATCATTAAAAGCCCTGCACCTTGCAGGCCACACACACACAACAGAAGGGTGTGGGCGTGTTTCACTGTACACTTGACTCACCCTTCTCATGCTATGTGTTGGGCTCCTTCCAAGTGCCAAATCCTCTTCACAGGTGCTGCCCAGCTCATTTTTCACGCACAAGAAATGAGAGTTTAGCACACAGTTTCATGGGAGATGACAGCAGACTGGAGGAAGGGTCCAGGAAAAACCCTGAAATGCGGACTGCACCTTCCTTTCACTCACCCACATGCGTTTATTGCTGGGGGCGGGGGGACGGGACAGACACACAGTGCTCTGGAACGCCGATGAAATACTCCTGAGCTGCTTATTGCAATTACAACGCTCGTGTTACCCCTCCAATTGAAACCAAGCCAAGGTGAAGCAAGGGGAGGGATCACTAAGCCGGGTTCAGGTGTGGGCACTGAGGAGCTCAGGGAAGCCGGAGGGGGACACCACCTTTTAGAAGGGGAGTGACTTCTTTCCGCCCCCTCCCCGGGCCGCTCCCTGCCGGCTGCGCTGAAGCAGGGCCGGGTAGCTCGGCGGCCGCAGGTCGGAACCCGTGAGGGCGGCGGGCGGACCCGCTCGGCCGCTGCGGCGGGGCCTGGGCGAGCCCATCGCGCCGTGCGCGCAGGGAGGGAGCGAGGACGGACGGAACGGACGGACCGACCGACCGGCGCGCGGGCGGGGAGAGCCGCCGCCAGCCGGGTGCACGGCAACCTGATCCCGGTCCAACATGGTCGCCGCTCACGCCTCCCATTCCTCGTCCTCCGGCGAGTGGATCGCGTGCCTGGATAAAAGGTATCGGCATCTTCCCAGGAGCCGCTGCGGAGGGATGCTGTGTGTATGCGTGTGTATGTATGTGTGTATGTGTCTGCGCTGACACCCCCATCCCCGCTCTCCATCAGATCCTGCCTTACATAAGGAGTGTGCAGGTGGGAAGGAAAACGCCTGGGGGAAGCCAGGGCTGCGGGCAAGGATGAGGACTAGAAATACTCCGGGCAGCGGAGGGGACAGGCAGTCCCCATAGGATTGCTGCTCCCCGCCGGGAAGATACAGCACGTGGTGGAGGAGGGGGAGCTCTGGGGCGGGGAGAGGGCCTGGGGCTGCCAGCCGGGGGCCCCCTGCCGTATCGGCCATGGCAGACCCGCTGCATTCGGCCCTCGTCCGCCCTCACCTGCCCCCACGGCGCCCCAGCCGCTGCCTCCCCTCCGCTCGGCACACCGGCCCCGCTCCCGCAGCGGCCGCACAGCCCCCGCCCAGCACCGTCGCAGGGCGGACGGGGAAGGACGAGTCCCTCTCGTCCCCGCTGCGACGCCCCGGGGCCCGCGGTTGTCCCCGGGCTGCGGGTCAGGTGCAGGCGGGCGGCGGCACCGCGTGGGCGGCAGGCACGGTTGGCTGACGTGTGCTCAGAGCTGGTGTGCGCGCTGCCAAAAATACGGGCAAATTATTATTATTAAAAAAGTAACGTTAAAAATTCTCTGCAGTGCTTTCTCTCGGGTGCTGCAGCCCAAAGTCTCGCAATGTCGGGTCGCGTGGCGGGTGGTTTGAACGCCCTTTGCTGTATTCATAGCTTTGATTCTTGGATTAGTTCAGAAGTCATTTAATGGCTGAACACTCACTGTGTCTCCTGTGATCTAGGAATTTAGTTAACAAAAATGCAGACCATGGATTCCTAAGGAGCTCAAAAGAAAGCTATCAGAGAGCATTCCCTTACGTGGTGCATGGCAGTTAGCTGAGCATCCTGAGCCAGCTTTTGACCGGTGGCATCATTTGGGGCTATGCTGTGGCGAGAACCCTTTGTGCACATAGAGGGGACCTTCCCCTTCTCATAGTTTCTCCCCTTTTCAGGTAACTCTTAGTCTTGTAGGACTGCACTTACTTAGGTTTTCCTTAACAGTCCAGGTAGCAAACTGTAAGTTAATGGAACTTCTGGGTTAGACGCTCTAGACACCTACCACAGACACTGATCCTCCTCTGTACCATGTGACCTCTTAGAGATCAAATAATGTTTATAAACGTTGAAAGCTCTCGTAAAGTAAATACAAACAGAACTGTTGATGGTAATCTAGCTAAGAGCCAAAGTGAGGCCTCTCTGTAAACTGACGTTGAGCAGATGTGAAGGAGAGAATGGGTCCCAGTACTTCTAGATTGATGATCCTTTCGTTTCTGTTTTCCTACATTCAATACACTCTGAGATTCAAACTGTGAACTCAAAATCAGGGCTTAATGAAGTACGTAGCCTTGGGGAGCAGACAATGTATTTAGTAAACATATGTTAGAAATTAGTTTTAATTTAGAAATCTCTCTGTCATAATTAATAAGCTGACCCTTTCTGTACCACAAATTTCATTAGAGCTATTAAGGTGAAACTTTCCTTTCACTTTTTGTTACTTAGAGTAAGCTAGTAGCACCAATTTATGGAGTGGAAAGAATCAGTTCCAAGTGCTCTTAAGAATCTACCCTTTCCCAGAAGGCAGTCTATATGTAGGAGAAACCCATAACATGAACAATTGTAGGTTTTTTTCTGGTCTCTGCTTTTTGATCATAGGAAGTACACTTATGCATTTTATTCTGTTTTTCCACCTAAAACCACAGATAAAGTGTTTTTAATTAACTTACACACTTGTGTTTCTAAAGTGTATTTATTTTCTATGGATAATCTTACTAATGTAGTAATTTGAATTATTATAAATGTCTATGTATTTTAAACCTTATGAAAATTGTATAGCATTTTCTATCCCAAGTGTGAATTCTGTGAATATGGGATCATTTAATGAGTAGATTCTCTATAGAGTACCATGTGTCTTTACTAAATAATAAATAGAGTTTTTAGTCAATGAATATATTTCCAGGAGAGAAACAGTTCTAAACCTGATATGCTTTAGAATGTTAAGTGACCCTCAACAAAGACAATTAAAATAACATGTAATATGGATTATCCAGTATAATCACGTGGAAAAAAAATTCAAAATGGAAATAGCAAAATACATCATGTATAGAAATTAATGTATTTTGTATTTGTTCTTCAGGTTTTTCCCCAAATCATGTGTCAAAGTGGAACTACTAACATTTAAAATTAGAGCACATATAAAAATGAAGCACTGCCAAAACTTTTACAGGAGAAATGTTATTACTTTGTAGGGTACTGTAGGCTGGGACTACTGGTGCTTTGTCTGTGTGGCTTCCATATGTAGTTACTGGCCACAAAAGTCAAAGATCCACACTTAAAAATCAAATACCTGGGGCAGTATTTATATATAAAGTTATAAGTGTAAAGGTAAGGAAAATTTCAGAACACTGTGCTCTATCAAGAATATTTAATTTTTGCAGGAGAGAGGGAGGATCAGCAGTGAGCAACTGTACATCCTGGTTATACCTGGAGATATGAATAATTTTTCTCTTGAGGAAACCAGTCCTTTTACATTTGAAGTAATAGTTGCTTTATGCTGATTTCTTAGTCAGCAGAAGTACCCTTCTAATCTTAGCACTTTTCTGTGTGTCTGCTCTGCACATAATTTAAAAAGGGTCACTGATTTATGCATGTGTGTACAGTTAACTTGGGAAGAATGTCTTCTCTATTCTCATGTGTTCTTTCACACCAAAAACCATCTGACCATCTGAAATTTCCATGTTGACATATCTTTACTGAATGGTATACACAGTGTATATATATATATATAACTATTATTTCTCTAAATCTATGAATTCAGATTAATTCTTTAAATTTATGAATTCAGTTACTAGTTTTAATTGGATTCAGATGCAAGCTTTTAGGGATGTACAGCATGCACAACTGCTAGAGATCCCAGGATTTCATACCTGGCTATGGTATCTGGTGTTTTTCTCTGAATTAAATGTAACCTTCAGTGCCTTAACAGACTGGAGGAGTGGATCACAGGGCAAAGCATGTAACTTCACTGGCCTGTTGTGCTAAGAATGTTATGGTCTTTGCCTAATGACTTCTAAATTATTTAAGTAGGAATGGGCTTTTCAAGGACTTCTGGTACAGACTGAGCCTTTATAACCTTGTCATCCTTGTTAGTCTTGCATCATTTATGTTTAAAAAATCTGAAATAATGTGTACTGGGTAGTATCTCAGACCTGTTCCTCCCACAGATTTGAATGCAAATTCAGATTGAAGCTACATAACAGCAGCATATTTGAATCAGGATTTGGTTTTTTAGTTTAGTGTAACATGTATTTGAGATGCAGGCTTTGTTTGCTTAGTAGTAAACAAGGGATCCCTTCTGAGCATAAATATAGGCTAGAATAAAGAATTGATATTCTGAGAGAATTGTTGTAGAATAAATAGTGAAAATGCTTGTCATCCTCTATAACCTTTAGTTATGTCAAAGATAATGGGATATAATTTATAATCAGGCAATATTATGAATACAGTTGCATTATGATGCTGTTTTATTTTAAAAAATATTTTTGCAATTGGTAAAACTTATACTGTCTTCTATATAAATTCCTCCCTTTTTATTTGTAACAAATCCATAGGTTTATCCCCATTTTCATAGTTTGCATCTGAACAAAATCATGGATATACACTGCAGTTCCGGTTGGCTTGTGTGCTTCGTGTTTTCTCTCTGTGTGCTGTGTGACTAAGCTGCTATATGCTTGGATCAAGTCTGTGTGGGGATATAGCAGCAGAAGGCACTGCAGTGGATGTGGAAACTCAGAGCTGTACAGACACAGCCCAAGTGCTTTCCAGCACTCCTGTGAGGGTGCAGTCTTCTGAGAGCGATGAGTAACAAATTTATCTTTCCACATCATGCACCTCATTTTCTAGTTCAGTGCAAAGGTGCAGTCTTTGATGAATAATAAAAAAGCCTTTTCCTTTCCATGTTTTCTTAGAAAAACCAAAATAATTGTTTGTAGGTCTGTGCATTTCATCAAATATGTGAATTCAGATTAAATCCTAGTGAGAACTGGAGTTGTATTTTAAATAAGCTGTTTTATTTTTGCTCTCTGGTTTCCACATTTGCAGTATTGGCTTCCATTTGTTTCATGTGGTTGCAGTAAGTTACACACTTGTGCCATGGACTGGTATTAAGAGGAAGAGAAAGTGATTACCCCAGCATTGTGTAAACATTGTCATAGCCCAGCAGAGAAAGGCAGTATGTGCGCATTGGACAGTTAGGACATGACACATTCAAATTTAGTTGGTAGTCTTGTGAAGTGGCTGCAGGATTGGTATGCTACACGTGCACCTATAGGTTTTCTCTTTCATCAGATGATACTGGAAACATGTTTAAACTCTCATTGCCTGAGTTCTTTCTGACATGTTGTTAGGATTTGATCTGCAAAATCCTGTAAAATCCTATACTTGAAGCAGATTAAATTTATTTTATAAAAAAACTCCATATCCCAGCAAAGGAATAAAAAAACCGACAAACCAGCTAATTGAAATTGTGCCCTCAAAGTCAGGTGTTCACCAGATATTTTCCAAATACAAGTATTTTTCTTATCTAGCACGACATCTGTTTTTGTCTGCATCTTACAATTTGCTGCATTTAACAAAGCTTATCATTCTAATGATACTTCCTTAGTGCTGTATTTTCTGCTCTGTATTTGGCATGATTAGTTACTATTTCTGCTGCTTTATCAATATCCATGAATGTTTCCTGAACTGACTTTCTCTTTCATCTTTGAATTTGTCAGTTGTCAAAATGCATGCAAATGTAAATCTGTAAAACTTATTTCATTATTGCTGTAAATTTTAAATTTTCACTAGCTGTTACAATGCAGATCCTAAACCGGGAAAGGTGCATTTGGCATGGTGTTATTGGTGAATAGTGGTGGCCAGAGTTTGAATCGAGGGATATCATCACTTGCATATTGTTCAATTACAGATTTCAATTGCAGTGTATCTCAGAGTCTGTCTTCATATTAAAGTGCTTTTAATGTTTATTATGAAGCTGCAGTGCTGGTTAATGTAATTTCATCTGAATTTACTTCTGTCAAATGGAATTTTAACTGTCCTGAGCTCCAGTTGATGTTTATGAAATTTGGAGGTTAAATTCAATAAAATTTAGTCACATCTTGATTACAAAGCATCTGTAATATATACAGATTCTCACTAATGAAGGAACATAATTCTGCATTTTGATTTCTCTTGAATTATTCTGTCTTTCTAGACAGCAAATGAAGATAGAAAAGAGTCTATTTCCTATGAGATCTATATTGTTCAGGTAGTGTATTTTTAACTTGAGAGAAATCTTTATGAATTTAAGCAGGTAATAAATACATCTTTTGCCATTCCACTGTATATGCAGATCTAAGAATTGATCTTTTGGAAGGATGCACAATTGATGCATCAGGGTATGTAAAGAAATGAGTACACTTGGTTGCTCTGTTTAACTCTCCAATAATTTTTCAAAATTGATCAAAATTATTTGAGTAATATGATAATGAGGTAGGTAAAGGAGAGTCCTCTCTATTTGCCTTCCTTTTGTCCTCACTAAAGAAGACAGAACTCAACTCTAACAAATTCTGTCTGACTGCAGCTGGCAGTCAGTCAGACTGCATTTAACTGGCTGGCCATTCGGTACCTGCGTAGAACAGGATTATCTACAGTGTTTCCTGTACATTATGTACAGGACCTGAGAGGTTATCACAGGGATTCTGAGTGTAGGTGACAGTAGTAATTAACTGAAAACTAAGCACAGGCAATTTTGTGTTGCCCCTTTTTTTTAAAATCTAAACTCCAGAATGATTTAGGTGTGTAAGAGTCCTAGGAAACAGTTTTTAACTAAAATTCTATTTCCTATTTGTCAGAGGAAATGAGAGTTGGAATCCCAGAGTGTCTTAAAATGACATTCAAGAGAAAAGAACAGTAATGTGATTATTGTTTAAAAGCCTCATGATGAGACTTTTCCCATGACAAGGGAAAGAGGATCTGACTTGTGAGTGTTGAAAACAGATTTGGTAATACCTCTGTAAAAAGTGCTCTTGGTGGGAGTTAATTATCTTCTGTTGCCATTGAAGTAAACCCTTATCTGGAAACTACTTCAGATTAAAAGTAACTTCATTTATTGTTAGCATTTAAGTGGCTTACTACCGGTCTAAAATGTTTTGATCACTGGTATTCCACTCTTAAACTTTCCTTTCTCAAAGAGAAATGGAAAGTCAAAGATCCTTACAGCATTGTGTGGAGGAGAGAGTTGCAGTATTGTCCTGCTCTCATTAAGGGAAGATGCTCTGTTGGCACTGGTATTTTTCTGCATCCTACAGTGTTGTTTTTCTGCATGTCGGGAAAGGACAGAAGAAAGTGTAGGGAGCATAGAGGAATGATCTGGTTTTAATTGGCATTCCTTGGTGCTGTCTACTTGCTCATGTTTCACAGCTGAATATATTTTAAAGTACTATTAAATTCATTAATTAGCCCATGGTAGGGGTTACTGGTACTTTCCAGCTGATAGAGTTTGCCTTTGCATCTTTGCATTGATGCTTTGGTTTTAACCCAGCGATGAACTCGTTTTATTTGTCTGTTCTAGTGTTTTAGCTGTTTTCTACAGTCTCAACAGTGGAAGAAATAGATCCATCTGCTCATCATTCGTGGGCTGTTCATTGCTGTCTGAATTGAAATACTGCTGTTTTAAAAAGTTAAAAAGATCAAGGGAAGGGAATTCAATGCTTTCATTCCGTTAGAGCATGATTCAGGTTTTTGAACACATTTAATAGAAATAAACATTTTAAGCTTCTAAAAGCATCTTGTCAAAGAAGGTAAAACCACATCTGTTCTGTTTTTTTTCTCAAATGTCAAGCCCACTATGAGAAAGAACCTAAAGAAAAGGACATATGGGAACAGAAAGTAATAGTTTATAGCTAGATTAAGTTAACAAAAGCAAATAAAAAAACTCAAACCTGTTTCTTTCTTCTAGGTTAACAAGTCTTTCATAACATCCTATATAAACATTCAAATACTTCATCTTAAAAATACTTAATCAAAATAGGTTCTTTTATAAAGCTATGTATATTACATGTGAGCAGAAGTACTTTGCCCAGGTTGTGTATGTGAAGAATTGTAACAGTTATCCTCTGTCTGTATTTGAACTTTGAGCTTGGGTAGTTTACATTTAAAAATACAAGAAGAATTACAGAATGGCTTGGGTTGGAGGGGACCTTAGATTGTCTCATTCCAACCCCTCTTGCCATGGGCAGGGGCAGCTTCCACTAGACCAGGTTGCTCAGGGCCCTAGCCAACCTGGCCTTGAACAGTGCCAGGGATGGAGTGTCCATAGTGTCTCTGGGCAAACTGTCCCTGTGCCTCACCACCCTCAGAATCTGAAATGTATTCCTAATATCCAATTTCAACCTATCCTCTTGCAGTTTAAAGCCATTGCCCCTTGACCTGTTACTACATTATGGAATATTAATCCCAATATTTCCGGGTGGGACGTGCCTGGCCTCGTCTGACCCTTGCTGCTGGACCAAAGGCAGCAGCTGTGGTGTTTTACCCCAGAGACACCTTTGGCCTGCTGGATGCTGCAGCTGAGCACTCGGAACAAATCCAGGCAAAGTAGGAACTCAGTTTACCTCTGGTGGAAAAGGTTCAGGCGACGGCGAAGAGAAAGGAGAGGATTCTATCGTAGAGTTTTAATCCAGAGTTTTATTCCAGGATGGTAGACCTCTGAATCTTGTAACAGCTCCCAGTCGAATCCTGACCGCATGGTCTCATCTCTTTTAAGCCCCGGGGACAGGGGGTGGGGAAGGGACGGGTGAGGGCCAACCAGGTGTGAGGAGGGGAAGGCTCAAGGGATGCTTGGACAGGCCAATGAGCCCGGACCTGAGGGGCATCTTTTGAACTTCTGCCAACCACACGACGCCCTTGCTGGAATGTTAAGGTTGTTGGACAGCTCTTAGCAGGAGGGCAAAGGGGAAAGGAAAGGTTGGCACACCTGAGGGGTTGGGATAGGTGAAACAGGAAATGGCATCACACTGCAACACTACATGTCTTGTCCTTCTCCAGCTTTCTTGTAGACCCCATTAGGTACTGGAAGGTGCTCTAAAATCTCCTTGGAGCCTTCTCTTCTCTCTCAGCCTATGTTCATAGGAGAGGAGCTCCAGCCCTCTCATCACCTTCATGTTTCTCCTCTGGACTTGCTCCAGCAGGTTCATGTGCTTTTGATCCTGCCTAGGATGTGGCTGGCTTTCAGGGCTGCTAGGACTCATGTTGAGCTTAACAGCCTTATGAGGATAGACTTGGGGCAGATTTTCTTTATAATTGCCTTTCATAGCTAGTCAAGCAGACATTGTCAAGAAAATTGTTTTGTCTCTCTAAAATATGCTCCTGAAATCTTCACATCCAAATAAGGAGGGGTAAAATCAATCTCTTATTGACATAATTGAACAGAAATATGTAACTAGCATTGATGCTATCACTTGTATATGTATGCTGTGATGTTGTATTGAAGAAGCAGAAGATAGATGATGTCTTGTGTGACAACATTACTGCCAGCTAATAATTTACTATGCTCTGAAGAGGCAAATTAGAAATATAAATAAGAAGGCATCTTGGGGTCAAACAAAGCAGAAGGGCTTGTAGGGTAGTGAAAATAAATTACTCTTGCTTTTCATCCCTTCCTAATAATTTATTTGGTAGCTTTGCTTTGCAACTTTTAAAGTGCCCCCTTGGCTTTGGCTACAGTGAAATGAGATGTCAGCACAGTTTGACTTAAAATTTACTTTGAGTGGGGTGGTCTAGGGAGGAGGTGCTTCACTTGCCTTAAAATGCTTTTACTCCAGCTCATACATCTATCAAGTGAGAGCTGGAGAATCTTAATTGATTTAATATATTTGTTCATACTTTTAGATTAACCTATGATCCTAATTCCATACATTGGTCTTGAGATTTCAGAAATGGGTGCAGGACAATTTTCTGCTTTAGCAGAAAATCAAGTGGTAGCTGAAGACCCACTGAAATGCATTTTTTGACTTTGTTTGCTCATGGATATGAGATTGTAACTCTGCAGCATCAGCAGTGAAGGGATACTTCAGTAGCATCAGCATCAATATAACAGAGCAGAACAGAAATAAATCTGCACCAGCAGTAGTTCACCAGAGGAGGGCCAAGCTTGGTGAGATTGAACAGCAGCAGTGATCACAGAGATCTGTCTATAGGTAATCTGATGAGGTATCTGGAAAGGTCTTTCCAGGGGCTTTTGGAGCCATATTGGGAGCGTAGGGATATTCCTTGGGATTGACTTTTGCAGCGTATCTTTGTGTTCTGGGGAATGGTTCCTTTTTTGGATTAATACCATTGCTTTTTTAAAGTGTGATTGCAGTGAAAATAAAGCTTGAATAATTCTCCATCTGCCAGCAGTAGTACATATCTATTAATAGATTGAATCATTAATTGTCTAAGGACTATATTATAACACCGGCTGTTTAAGTATTACTCCAAACTATGCTTTACAAAAACAAGTTTACAGTAAGATAGCTATGATGAAGAAATAAATTTATGTTGTTCTGTCCAGACTGTTTATGTTCCAGGTTATGGAGCTTGTACTTAGGAAACAGAAAACAAAATTTGGCATCATAAATAGATGAATGTTAAGTTAATGATAATTAATGTCAGGTTAATGATAATTGTAAGTTACCATGATGATAATTTTATTAAAAGATGCTTTGTAGAAAATGGTCAAACTTTGCCTGAGTTTTGCAGTCCTGTGGAAAAGCAGTTAATGATGCCATGGTACATTTTTCTCCGTAACTAATACTTGGCTTTTGAAACCAGATTCATTGCTATAGATTATGAACACTTAGTAGAAATGAGTTTGAGTGCTACTAATACTACTGTTACACTGCAGTCTGAAATTCTACACAGGCAGAATTTCATGTGCTCCTAAGGATAAGGGCCACCTCAGCTTGGGAAACCTGTTGGTAATTCCTTACTCCTTAACACTGAGGACATTTCCCAAGACCTCGGAAAAAAATCCGGAGGCATCTTGTCAGACAAGTTGAATCCTTGTTAATTTTTATGAATAAGAATTAATTATCTTAAGCTGAATCTTGAACTGGATGATTTTCTGAGAATGATCTCACCTTTTTGAGTTGTTGGGTTTTGCTGTTTTTTTTAAAAGTCTGTAAATTAAGGTAGTTACTGTTTCAAGAGTTAGTGTAGTTTGGGTAGGGATCTTGTATAAGTAGATTGTAAATCTGTTTGCAAGCTGCACCTCCTAATCTTCTTAAAAGGATTTTGACAAGAGAGTTAATGCTTATTAATACTTGTCAGCTAGTGCACAGTCAAGAAAAAAAGAAATGGGTGAAAATCTTACATGAAATATTTCAAAAGAGAGCTATTGTAGTTGATTGTAGTTTGAAGTGGTAAGAGAATGTCACTGTGATGTAGAAGCAAGTGCATACACCAGAGAATTATTATTCTCATCTGTAGTTAATAAGGGTAAATTGGAGTATAAACGAGAATAGAGATTTAATCCCTCCTTGACATAATTTAATAAGAAAGATGAGACACTCAGATTCAATGAAAGTAGGATCTGGGTCTTGTTGGAGGGAGTGCTTACACTTTTAGTGTAATAATAAGGTGAATAAAGCTATGTATTTGTGAACTTAGTTTTCGCTCATTGTAGCTATCTGACTTCTGTTCATTATAAGCCCATCCACTGGTAGAAAAGACATTTTTGTCAGAAAAACTAACTAGCAACATTTGAGTGAGTAATAAGTTTAATGATTACTAGCAGTTATCTCTCTTTCTGTTATGCCTTTATACATGAATAATTTCTTCATCTGATTGAGTATGACGTCCTAGGAAAAATATGTTTATTTCTGTCCTTAATGGTTTGCATTTTGTCTGTTATAATTTTTTTTCCTAATGATGTCAGCTAGTGTTTGGCTTACCTGCTGATTCATAATATTTGATAATCACATTTAAAATGTGTTACAGAGCTAATTCACTTTATTTTCATAAATATGTAGTAGTATGCTGAACCTGCTGAACTGCTGGTCTACATGCTACTTTGTAGTAGAGTGTTCTGCAATTTTATTTTCCTTGAAATCTTGCTTTTTTTAAAAGGTGTTGCTGTCAAAGGTTTAAAATATTTTAAATACTGGAATTAAAACTCATGAGTGTTACTGATGAAAAATTAAGATTCTTGCTTGCATATTTAATTTGTCCAACACTAAGAGACAGACACTTCATGGAAGAGAATATACATATTAAAGGTTTCCTTCTTCCTTGAAAGTGAGAAGAAGAAAGTCAGTTTATAGTCAATAAAATGCAGAACAGAAGCTTGGATGTAGGAATTACTGTTGGTATCTAATGCTTTCCATTTAGCCAGATAGAGAACCTTTGTTTTGGGCACTGATTCCACGGACCTCTTGTGTGTTTGGACATCTGTTTGTTAATGTTTTCTTACAAACCTAAAACTATAAATTATTCTAAGATCTTTAGGATTAGGACTGTATCATCATATATACTTGTACAGTGATGCTGCATTGAGACTTTGGTGCTATGTGTTGAAATTATAAGAATCATGTTCAAGTTGATAAAGGGCAGTTGTTAGGATGTCTTGGAAGGAGTTCATTATGTAGTTGTAAAATGCATTTTAATTTGTTTATATTATGGTGTGATATTTAATGCAAACATTTTAAAGTTCAGTGCATGCAGGTGGAGATATTTCTCTGATTAAGCCCTTGTGTTTTGTTTTCTTGCAGGCCTTTGGAACGTTCTAGTGAAGATGTAGATATAATATTCACACGACTGAAAGAAGTGAAAGCTTTTGAGAAATTTCATCCAAACCTTCTCCAGCAGATATGTCTCTGTGGATATTATGAAAATCTGGAAAAAGGAATCACATGTAAGACAGCTTCATAGGATTATGTATTTTATGTAGATAAACTTGGGGGTTAGACTGTGATTGTCTTTAGGAGATTCATGAGAGCAGAATCAGTGGAATGTTTACAGTCACAGTCATAGGGCAAGGCAGGACTAAAGTGCTGCTTCCTCTACAAACGCAGTGTGTAGTGACTCTATGGTAGCAGGGCATACAGTAGGATATAATACTCTACCACTGTTCTGTTGAAAGATTACAAGCCAGTCATTGGACTTAAGCCTCATTCTTCTCCTGTAAATGTATTATCGATTGCTTTTGCCAGTGCTTTGTGCTGTCAGGGGCAAAGGTGTGCCAGCAAGGCACATCACTGATAGTGTGTGGTTTCCAGGCACCCTGGCACAAGCCAGAGCTGCAAACTGCTGAGAGGTGCAGCAGCTGTGTGCCTGCACTGGCAGCCCATGGGCCTGATGTAGGTGCACACCTGTGCTTGGTCTGTGAAGCTGAAATGGAAATAAGTGGTAGTCCTGTGATGGGAATGCATACCAGGGGAATAGCTGATGAAAACCTGTGGTATTAGTCAAGTCTCAGAAACACCTCAGGTAAATCTGGCATGCAGCACCGGGGTTTGCTTAGAGTAACAGGGGTTTTGATGCTCTGTAATCACACAGTTGGAATGTCTGGACATCAAAGTCTTGCAGTTTCTGTTCAGCCAGAACTCTTACTGAATTCATTGGTAGCTGTGTGTGCTACCAATGAATCTGGATGATTGTGAATTTCAAAGGGACATTGTTCTGAAAAACCTTTTCCTTGTTTGTTTTGTTTGCTTGGTTAGTTAATTAACTAAGAGAACAGTAGAACAGAAGCAAACTGGGGAGAAGAGTGAAGCAGTTCTATGTGCTTTCATTGTTTCCATAGTGTATTGACATAGTGTATTGACTGTGCTTTCCAGTGTCACTGGAAGTATTACTGTAATTAATCTCATATAGCAAAGTGGATGGTGCCAGCAGTGACCACAGTATTGCAGTAATATGTGAGAAAATGTTTATTACTGTTGCTAAGATAAGTCTTATTTACAAGATTTCATCTTTCCAGTATTCCGTCAGGGTGATATTGGGACGAATTGGTATGCTGTCCTGACGGGATCACTGGATGTGAAGGTGTCTGATACAAGCAACCACCAGGTAAAATGGATTTTTCATTGCAACCATCCGGTCAGTAGTACAAAGGAAGAACGTCATTTATGGTGAGGTAGATAACAACACATTCTATACAGTTATTTTGTCATATCACAAGGATGTATATGTTTCTCTGAGTCTCTTTTAGTCTTAGTTGTCCTTAGTCTAAGGAAGGCAAATCATACCATTGATTACAAGAAACTGAAGAGTAATGCTCTGAAAATGGTCTACACTTCAATGTGAAACAAGTCTCCTCTGTCTTTTCCAGTAGTGCTAAAGATTGGAGAGTTGTTAATTCATTCTCTAGAAATATTTTAATTCAGTTCTTCTTCAGGAAGTTCAAGGTGAACCCCCTAGCAGTGTAGGCAAATAACAGCGTAATGCAGTCTCCACTGCAGAAATGGGAAGTGGTGTAGTAATAGCAGACTATTGGAACTGCTGCCATGTTGGACAGGAAGCCTGTAGGTAATACCTATTCAGTGTTAAGAAACAGAAGAACAAGTAAAATTCTCCCCAAATTTAAAGTGGTTTCTCAGTATCGTGGTGCTCCTGGATTTATAAAATTTAGAGTAAATAAAAATCTAAAGGGATGAGATACTTCTAGAGTCTCTCATCCATGTTGTCTAATGTCATGCACCTGCTGCTGTGAGCTTAGTCTTCTGGGAAGGCATCCTGTCCCTTTCTTGCTCCCATGTTTGAGACCAGTGATTTTCCCATGATGTCCCATGGGGTTGTACCTCTGATAAGGGACTCGTTGTGCCTTTGCATTAGTATAGCTATCCAGGACCTTATAGAGACTACTACCCATTTTCCTCACCTGGATTGAAAAGAGCATGTGTGGGGGGGTATGGTGGTGGTGTATTCTTTGGCCAAAGTTTGGCTGATTGAGGAAAGTTTTTTGCTCATAGCAGAAATTGGATTTTTTCCAGTTTGTTGAGCATCGCATCACCATTGCAATTGGGTCAGAATGCAAGTCAAGGCAGTGTGTGAGTACTGGGTCTTTCTATTTCCTGCAGTAGAATGGTAGATGCAAAAGGAACTTTTCATATTATTTTTAGCAACCTCTTCACTGTACTAAGTAGAGATTGATTGAGAGTATAATTAGCTTAATTTGAGCAATTCTTGGCATGGCCTGGCTGTCACTGGTATTGTCACAATTTGGAACAGTACTGGGCTCTTATGAGACCCTTTTCTGTGGACGTCTAAAGCAATCAGGATTTTCCAGTGTTTGCCAAAAGATGGCACTACACTGTTGTGAAGAATCAATGCTCTTTACTCAGAAAGTAATACATCTGCACAATCTGGATGTTAAATTAAGAATCTCTTTGGAGTGTTGATTTGTTCCATTAGATGGAGTATGGAACACTTCAGTTTCTTAATGAATATAATGTAAATATTTTTTTCTGCTTGTTCAGGTTAACTTCATTTTCCTGCCAGTAGGAAGCTGTTGAATTACAATTCATGTGATTCTAGTTCTAGAAATTATATTCTGCATTACCATTACCTCACATTTCCTTCTGATGTGAACAATGAACTGAATTCTTACCACTGCCTAGATGCCCTAGAATATAGCCTCACTGCCAAAAACATGGCAGCCCATGCATTTGCCATTCCTGTTTGAATAACTTTCATGTGTGGGGACTCCTAAATACTATTTGAGTCCAACATTTTCTCTGGTTTTGCTCCAGCATGGGGTTTATACTATGCCCCTCCTTGTCCATTCTTGGTCTCCTTCTCATTCTCCTGCCTGTAGCTCCTGGATGTAGTTCCTGTACAGTCTTGCCTGTACTTTCTTGTTGGCCTGGTACCAGTCATTCTTGAAACTGAAGTACTTGCTAGCACTCCCTGCCCACTGTGCTCACTATAAACCCAGATGATGGAGGCAATACGGTGTTGTACTGCTGTCAGGGCAGCCCTGGCACACTCAGTTGACAGCATTGTGCTCCCAGCTGGGGATGGATGACCAGTGCTTGAGGTGTAGGGGTACTTGGAGCACATTTTCCAATCACATCACCCAGGAGCAAAGGTCCTTTGCAAAGTCATAATAGTGACTAATTGGTCAGGTGTTACTATGCTACCATAAATGGCACTAATGCTAATGAGAAACTTCCAGCAGAGCAGGACAGATGCAGATGTTTACCTGAGTTTAGAAGTTTGTAGACTCATGTAAAAGTACAGGATTATTCTGTCTTTCCTAGTAGGAGGAAAGCTAACTTGGTATTTAGGTTCCTATTGGTTAAAATCTCTTTAGACATGACTAATTAATCTGGACACTGTTTAATACTTCAGATAAACAGAGGTTTTAGATGACCTCCTGAGTTTTCTTGCAGCTTGAATTAGCCTATGATTATATGATGATGCCTACAGTGTTAATGTAAATACAGAAAATCAATTCTCTTGATTAAAAATATGAGTCCCATTTTGCTAGGTGTGTATCTGTGTGCTTGGGAAACTTAAATTTCATCAAGCCTAGGAATTAATGCATTGTGTAATAACAGCTACCATGTGCTACCTCTCTGTGCAGTCACCTTTGGTGATTGGTAGCTTTCTCCCATGAGAAGTGCAGTAAGTTATTGTGCACCTGGTCCCTACTAAAAATGTCTTAATAATCTTTGTTCCTACAGAGGCATGTAGGAAAATGTCTTGCACTAGAAATTAAATCTCAAGGTACTAATGGATCAAGACTTCAGTGTAGCTAGTGAGGTATTAATTCATATGCATTCTTGTTGCACAGCAGCTTACTAATGTAGACACGTGTGATTTCTCTCAGAAAATATCAGTAATACTGATTAGGACCAAGTTGAGAATTCATGTAAACAGAAATATTGACGTTAGCTATTATATGATATTATAATAGATGTAATAGGAACTATTACAATCTATTGTTCTAAGAACCTTAATAGAGACAGACACAGATATTTAGGACCTCATAAAGCCTCGCTTTCACACTGGTTTGGAAAAATCCTTTCTGCCTGCAAAGCTGTGTTCTGTCACGAGAGGGCAGCGTTAGAATGCAAAGCAAATCCGAGCGCGTGTTCGATGCTGCAATGGACGCTTTCTAAATCGTGTTCGGCTATTTAACATACACACCTGTTTAAAGAGTTTGGCCAGAGAAAATGTTGCTGTTACTGTTAGTTTTGTCCCACCGAGCTGGTAAAATGTGCTGGTAATTTCATATGCCGTTGGAATGGCTACAGGGATTTGACAGGATTACTCATCCAGTACACCCTGAGTGGAGTCTGCTCTCTGTGAAAACTATTAATGGGTTTTTTCTGAGCATTCAACAATCAAGAAGAGATCGAAGAGGACTTTTTCTAGGGTGAAAACGTCTCACTGTGAATTCCAGAGGTAACTGTAATGAACTGCTTTGGTCTTGCCTCAACTTTTTTGTAACAAATACCCTGATAAATACAGCACTTAAAAGTCATAGAAAAATATAGTTAAGTTATGTTCAAATAAACAGCACAGGCAGCCTCTGTAGAATATATCAGAAAGAGGTCTTTGCCCTCAGTTATGATCAGATTCTGACTTTCATTTTTATTTGGCACTGTTGCCTACTCAATGTTGAGATATTTAGTAATAGAAGTTTGTCTTAGGGATGTTCCTGGTTTGGTGTTGTCTTAAATACATTGCTGACAAAGTGCCTTGTGTATGTTTCATTTTTGAACTCTGTTTTGAAGCTGAACAGTCTAAGGATGTCTGTTGGCAATGTCTCAGAATAAAGCTGGGAATAAATGCATTATGACATCAGTGTTACAATGTTGTCAGATTCTGCAAAACTGTGATTTTCTGAATTAGATTCAGAGCCTTTTACCCCAAAGTTTTTTCTGATAAACTATGACGGAATGAAGAGAAAAAAGACAAAGACCAAATAGCAATTTGATCTTCTGGGTTTTTTTTCTCTATTTTGCCAGTTGAATTATAATGTGTGCTGGTGCCTTTTGCCAGCTTATCTTGCCTATGTTATGATGGAGTTTTTTAGGCAGGTCAGTTTTTAAAAACAGACCAAATTTAACATAGAGCATTGACTTAAAAAACAATTAGCCTGTTTTATAAAAGCTATAAAGGAGGAGCTGTGAGTGCTTGGATGGTACAGCACTGTCAGCTGTAAGAAGATGCAGAGGGCTGGGGATGAAAAGCCAAATAAGTTAGTGGGGTTGCTGAGAAGAATGACTGTGAAGAAAGAGGTTCAGATGTTCATGTAAGAAATGGAAGAATTTCACAGCTCTTTGAAACTGAGGACAAAGGAGGTGTGTGATAAGATGAAGTGGCAGCAAGGAAAGGGATTTAAACAGGATAGTCCTTGCAATACTGCTTTCAGCATGTAAATGTCATTATGTATTTTGGAGATAATCTATGTGAAGTTGTGACATAGGTTTGTACTGTAGTTAGTAGTATAAATATGCCTAAGCTAGTTTAAAATTATTTAGTTTGAGCACGAGAACTGCTGTACCCATTGTAACACAGAGATTGGCTGAACTAATGTACTAAGCTGAGCAGCAGAGTGTGTTGGCTCATGCTGAGCTCCTGTGTTGTGGTTGTGCTAATTCTGGTTTTGAACTTCGCTTATTGGAAGTTAATGCAGAAAAATAATTTCACTTCTCTCTGTCAGGTGATGTAGGAAAACATCTAAGACATTGCAGGTAGCTTTTATGAATGTGGTATTACAGTACAGTTAATCTGAACCATACATATTTTAATTAGGTACTAAAAGAGAAGCTGCTCACAGTTTTTGTAGAAGCATAATGCCTTCTTTAAGTAAATAACCTTGTCTTGTGTAAAGAGGGTGACCTAACATGTTTGCAAACTGCCGTTTTAGTGTGTTCAGAAGGTATTTCTGTGTTATTGTTAGAAATATTTTGATATGGACTTCTTGTCTGAATGCCTGAAACACTGAAGTGAAGATAAGGGAACAGAAAAATTACTTCATAGTTTACTTTCATGTATATCCTTGGTTTCTCTGCTATAAAAGGAAATTTTTACTGAGGACAAACTGAACTATGTCAAAATAATAATAAGCAAGCTTCTCAAAATGCCAGCTTTGGCAAAACTCCAGTTAAACATAGAGATAGTATGATGTCCTAGAGAGACACAGATTTTCAGATGAGATAAAGATGCAAGGTGTAAGAAAATGATGAAATCAAAAACAATCTAGCTACATCAGCTCCCTTATAAACTCAAAATGTTGAACAAACTAAAATTTTAAAGGAATGTCCCCAATCCCTTTGAGTCTAGCACTAGTAATGTTTTCCCTGGTTTCTTCATTTCTCTTTCTGACACTGTGATTTTATTTACACACAGTACAAAAATTCTGTTTGCCAGGTAGAGAAACTGAAGGGGTCACAAGTCAGGGAGGAGGGATACAGGATGATCCTTGAGATGGTGGGGAAGGGAATAAAGCAGAGACTTCTTTCTGATTCTCATCCATTCCATTAAAATGTTCTTGCAAATTCAATAATATTTTGGATTGATTGGGGGGGGGGGTGAGGGAAAGGCTTAAGAATGCATTCCCTGCATGTGTCTCATGTGGCAGTAAGAGTCAGTGAAACTGAATACACAAACAGCCTCTGATTTGAATGCTACTGTTTTATAGTGTGTATAGAGGACAGATAGCAATGACAGCAATCTCATCTTTCTAAGTCTCTAATACTGCCTTTTAAATAGCTGTGTGAATGTTAGCTGGTTAGCAGCCACTAGAACACCCTGCTGCTTCTGGGATTGCAGAGGGGAACAGCAAACAGGGAGTTTTGAGCTGCCAGCAATCCTCCTGAAGTCTTCACTGAACAGCAGGAGATTCTTGAGTGTAAGGTTAACAGGCATAATAGGAAACACACCTGATTCCCCAGGAGGCTGGAGATGTTTAAACAAGGGGTAGCGAGAAAATGGGGCTCTGAAGCCTCGAAGAAGGCATATAGGTCTGCACCCCAGTGGGCTGTGAAACTGCATTTCTGTGGATAACTGTGATGGCTGGGAAAAAATATGAAAGAACTTGATAATTTGATGTGATGCATTAGGTTTTAGCTTTTATATTTTTCAGATTCTGTACTGCTTTAGTGTGTAGTTCTGAGCTTCATATTAAGGGATGGTAAGCTCTCTTCACAGAGTAGCTAGAAAAAACAATTCCTTCTCTAACTTGGGAGCAAGGACAACTGATCCAAATTTCAGGCCTGAGAGCATAAACAAGGTGAACTGAAGAGAGGAAAACAAGAAGGATGGGACTCATAACTTAAAGCTATAACTGGACAAATAACTCCAATATGCTAATGGACTAGAACCTATAAAAGTGAGAGACCCCGTGACTGGTTGTCCATTTTGTGACCATTTTGGTTCATCTTGGGTGTAGCCCTGCTGGGCTCTTGTACTGCCCAAGGTGCATCCATGGAGGCCTTTTAATAATAGCTACTTTATTCTTTAACTTCATCTAGCCTTTGTTCTAGGTCAGCCTTAACAAGGCATTGGATGGAAGCCTGGATTTTCCTTTAATGAATGTAGATAGGACCATTCCAGCCTCTTGACCTAACACTCCACAGTTTTAATTTATTTCTTAAGCTTAACAACTGCCTCATCAGAAGTTATGTTATAATTTCTTAACCAACAATTATCCTTTTTGCTTCTTATGTCTGTTCTGTCATTAAAGATTATTCTTTAGGGTTGTAAACAGTCAGAGAAGGTGAAATATTTAAAATTAGTTTTATTTTTTGAAGGGAGGGGAGTGAGTGAGAAGTTAGAAAATGTAAACAATGTCTATGATTTACCTTCAGGAAAAGTTTCTTTTAGGCCAGGCTGTTTGGTTGTCCTGTCCTGAACAGAGGTCTTTTATCTGAACTTTCTGAATAGGATTGAGAATGATGCATTGTATATCTGGAGATCAAATTTTGTATGAGCAGTAGCCTCATTTTCTTTGTAGATCCTTTGAATGCCATTGCGAGTATCGTACCATGCATAGAGTGTTTCAGCTCTGAAATGTAAGCTTGGGAGGGCAGATTTCAGTGTATAAACTGTATTACAGTCTGTTTGTAGAGGCTTCTGTTTAGGTGCCAAGGTGCTCATTCCCGACTAATCTTTCTTTTAAAGAAAACCTGTTCTTATTTTCCTTCCTTGAAAATTTATTTCTGACAGTTGGTAAATTTTTCCTAGATCTTCTCTGAGATATAATTGATTTTGTTTTCCTGAACACACAATTTTATATGGTAACATCTGTGTAAGAGCAATTTGCTATGGTTCAGGGAACTGGACTATTATGGGCTTTTGTCTGTGTATTGCAATTACAAAGCTACTAACCTTATATTAATAATATTTGACTATTATGACTTATTTGATGCATGAAAGAAAAGCAGGGCAATTCTAAAACCAGAAAATGATGCTGAAACACGTTCATGCATCTCTCCTGGATTATCAGCCACGAGGATAACAAACGTTTCTGCTTTGATTTTGAATGAATCCTACATTTTAGAATTAAACTAGACTTCTCATTTTGTATCAAGTAAAGTTAGCATGTGTTTTTTATGTTTATTTGTAATTCTCTATGTGCATATGCAATATTTTTCCTTTGTTAAGTACAGTTTGTATGATTTTAAATTTTTTATGCTGTTGCTAATTTTAAAAATTACTTAACAGACCGTCAGATAAGGCCCATCTCAGAAAAAAGACATGTGAGTGTTTAGCTTCAAGCCTGTGATGAGGAACAAACCAACTTTTGAGCTGAAAATAGAACATGTATCTAAAGATCTTGATTCAAGCAAGTTGTTTAATGGCTACTTGTTTTCTCTGCAGTAGCTCAAAATTTTTATAGGAACTACGACAGAGGAGTTTCTCACCAAGGGAGATTGATTTAGACATCATTTAGAATGGCACGTGCTCATATAGACTCCTTTGAAGTGGACTTTGCTGCTTGTTTGGGACCTTCTTATGGCTCTGTACATGGATCCATTTTTTCCAAGTTGTTTGAAATGTAATAGTTTTCTTGAAATCCCTGATTTATGTGAAATTTTTTTTTTTTTGTCTGGTAGTTAATTGAGAAACATCCATTAACAATCGAAAGATTTGCTGGCATTTTCAACAGAAAGGCCAAGAGTTGTTTCAACAGTACAAGCACATTGCTTGTACAATAGAGAAATGCAATATAATACAAGAGGATATTATAATTGAAAGTTAACGTTTTCAGAACAGAAAACATAACAGGTGAATTTTCTTTCTCATGAGAGCAGCTTGTGAAGGACAGAAGTTTATTTTCCAAGATTGCATTTCTGATTCTAGTTACCTTCTCATCACCTCTGACATTTCCAAAGATCTCATCATCAGTGGTGTTTAGAGGTAGATTAACAGAGATCACAGGTTTTTGTAAAGATGGAAGTGATTCTTGTGTTCTCAGATATGCATTCAGAAATGTCTAATTCAACTGATGAATATAGAAAACAGAAGTCCCACTTGTTTCCATGTTAAAGCTTCCCATATTGCTTTAAAAGCATATTGATTTTTTTGTTGATGATGCTTAAATTAATTTTCTTTCTAAGCAGATTGCTGAAGGATCTCAAGGCAGTGCTATTAAAAATAAGGCACAAAAACTCTCAAAACATCCTGAAACATTTAACGTTTCCTTCTTTTTTTTGAATCAAAGGATGCTGTGACGATATGCACTCTTGGAATAGGAACTGCTTTTGGAGAGTCCATTCTGGATAACACTCCTCGCCATGCTACCATTGTTACCAGGGAACATAGTGAACTCCTTCGAATTGAGCAGAAGGACTTCAAAGCACTTTGGGAGGTAAGTTCGGATTTATTTGCAGTTAATGCAGAAAAAAATGCCTTGACCTTGAAAGCATTTGTAATATAGTATTGTTGCATCGCATGTCAGACGAGCCCTTGTTGCTGCTGGCACGTGCAGCCCTGGGATGGAATCAGCTGGGAGTGTGGCAATAAAATAAAACAAGGGATGGAAATGAATAAAGGGCTAGGAATGGAAAGCTTTAATGGAGATAAAAGGAGGCACGCGAGGGCACAACACAAAACATAAACAACGCAGATGTACGTAGCTCCTTTAGAAGACCCCCAAATGGGGCGAACGCAGCCTTATATAACGCAGCCTTATTATCTGAGGGCAGGGAACCAATGAACAGAGAGAAACAGAAACAATACCTTATGTGGAGCACAAGATTAACTAATCAGAGGGCAGGGTTCAGAATGTAACCTTATAAGGAATAACTTAATCTGCATAATGTTCCCATCATCCTTTTCTTCTCCTTCACATCTCACCATAATCGAACTAAAGATTTCTCATCTTAGCTTCTCCGTGTCCAGGGTCTAACGTTGTTACTTGCTGCATGGTTGGCCCACAGCTCATTCTCTCCAGGATGGACCACCACATAGTATGATGACATTTATATCATAAGCAAAGTATAATTATTTTAAATTAGTTTGGAAAAAAAGGAAAGTTTTTACTTCTCTTTCATGCTTCATATAATGTATGATTACGTACTCCTGTATTTCTTTCTTGTAGGCCTCTTGTAATGAAATAACTTAGGTGGTAGAATTTCTGGTAGAATTTATTTATATACTGCAGGTGTTGCTCTCTTAGCCTTAATTTTGCTTTTATTGCCAGCTTTTATGAGGAGAGTCTATTTTTATTATACTCTGAAATTTTAAATTATTCTCATTTTCTCCTGTCTCATCACCAGCTGTAAGGGGTTTAGAATTTGCAGATGGATCAAGATCACTTAAAAATTGACTTACTGATTGCATGTGAATTTCCTTAAAACTTTCCTTTGTGGAAAACATACTGCTGAGGTTCTTCATTCTGTAGTCTGTCTACTTTGGTATCCGTGCAGAGAATGGAACATGCAGAGAAGACTTCATTAACAACTTTCTGTTGCTGCAGAAAGTTACTGAACTTGAATCTGTTTGCATTTTTGCAAGCACTACTTTTGGCTTGGAAAATGTTGTGGGAACTGGAAGGCATCCTGTTGGCCTGGCCTACACCATTGCCAGTTTGTACTTCCAGCTCGTTTGAAATGGTGACTGTACAAGTGTAGGTCTTGTGCAGAGCTGCCAGATGGTGTGACAGTGTCCTAAAGTTGCAGGTCTAGGGACACTAATTATATTTAAGAAATAGGTGCTGGTTTTAACATTTTAGTTCAGCTTCTAACTGTGGATGGATTTATTTTTTTTTCTTTCTTTTCCTGTGAAAGAGCAGTATTATACTGCAAATAATTGTCCTGAAGCAGCTCTGAAGTCAGTATCAGAAAAAAAGTTAAATCCCCAACTATCTACATTGATGGAGGAAATGGCACTTTCATCATCTGCCTAACAATATGTTACCTTGAGCACAGTTAATGGTGCAGCATTGCCAAGGCATGAAAGACCACTGTGTGAGTGAAACATGCTTGCCACTGAATGCCCTGACAATATCAGATAATCATTCTTTGAATTGCATAGCCAGGATTTGTACTGTTTTTTGGCAGGTTCTACAACTAAATTAAAATGTTTTGGCAGTTTCTACAGTTACTGAAGTTTTGCAGTTAATTTGAAGAATCTGACAAGGCAATATTTTTTTGCAGTTCACAGGGGGTTTTTTTTGCTACAGCAGCTGCATTGTAGTTTTAGGCCTTGGCGTGAAAAGATGAAATATGCCAGTGGTCTCATCTGTTTTAACATATGCAGCATTTGTCAGTAGTCAGAAATTTGATAATGTGGATAGTGCTTTGCAAGATAATGATGGGTGGAATAAATCCAATTTCAGGTTTCTCTGGTAACGTTTTTGTAAAAATTCACTTTTAATTGGTATAAGCATAGTCATTTCTCCCATGTATATGAATTTCCTGCTAAGCTTTCAGAGATTGTTCTCTTATCAAGATTATTGGAGGTGTGGAGATTCCCTTCTAAAAACTTTTGAATTTTATATTTTAAATTGTTTTAAAAACAATTTCAACATAATTTGCTCTTTAATCACTATAATACAGTTTAATTTCTAGCACTTTTGATGATTTTGCTGAGTTTTTTGATGATAGATGCTTTTGTGGAAGATGATATGCATTAGAAGTACTGGAGTGATCACAGGCAGCTTTAGCATACACCTTGTGTGTTGCAGCCTTTATGAAATTGGGCTGTAGAACACGTCACAAATGCTACAGGTGCCAGTCAGAGACCACAGTTTGGATTATGGTGCTTCTTTGCCTTTTGTGCCATTTTACAGTGAACTTCTCATATATTTTGTTGTGTATTTGTGTATTCTTTCAAGGAGGCTATCCCTGTGCTCTCAGTGAGTGGAAAATTGTTCAATGAAATACAGCTTTGCTGGTTGGTCTCAGATATAAAAAAGTTGTTCATTTTTTCAAGGTAATATTTATTTCCTTGCAACCTGCTAATCCCAGAGTCTGCATAAACTGCAGCTAGCATGTGATAAAGAGACAATGTTTAAAGTAGATAGAAAATTATGTGAGAAAATTTTCCCAACAGTAGCACCAGTACTATATTATTATTAATATTGTTGTTACCTGAAGAAAGGTAAATACTTTTCTAAAGGGAGACTTTTTATGTTTTTGATGCTGCATTGTTCTTTCTGCCTTATCCTAAGGTTCATATATCTTTGCTGTGACAAAGTCTGTATGAGGAAACTGTTATTGTTACATGTCATTCTGTTTTTAATTGTGTTTAGTGAAAACCCACACAAAGTCAAGAGTGGATCATAGATATTTAATACATATGGTACCATGGAAAAATGGGGAAAGGCAATGATGTCAGTTCATTACAGTCCAGATATTGTAAGAGCTAAAATCTACTGTGGGCAAATTTCAACTGTCCACATAATGAGAATTTAATTAATGAAAGAAGTGGTTTATCCAGAAAAAAAAGTCAAATATTTCCAAAATAATGTAATACTGCAGTATAAGAACAGCCTAAATAAATTGTGGGGTTAGTATTCTTAAAATGGTTACTGATTATATGTGTGTAGAATTTTAATGATTAATAATAGAAGTGCAAAAATACAATATATGTTATTTTTAATTTGTTTGTTGTTTTTAATATTGTTTTTCCCCGAGAAATTAATTTTTGGGGAAATTTATTTCCTTCTTTTGAGAGAAATAACAAATCAAAACTCTGTTAACCAAATAACAGAGTTATTCCTTCAGAGGAAAGAAAATCCAATACTGCAATATTAAGTATTTTTTCTTGTTTTTAGATTGTGAATGTAATCTTGGAAAATGAAACAACAGAAATAGATTCAGTATTGGCTTTAATTTAATGTGCAACTAATCTGAAATGCTAGCAGTAAAAGCTGTGAAGTGTCCTTCTTAACACTAAAAATTTGTTAATACTGAAGCCTACTGATGAAGTTCACATTTGCAACAAATATTTTTATATCTATGCAGTTCTTTGAAAGACAATTACATATCCATTATACTGCTTATGAAACTTTTACTATACATCCTGAAACTAGATTTTGAGAGAAAGTTTATCTATTTTAATTATTTCTAAGTTTAGAAAGAATTTTCAGTATCTCTGAAACTTCATATTGTGAATTTGCAGACTTCTCTGAGTTTTGTTTAAATTGAAAAGTAACTTATCCTGTATTACCTGTATTGCGCTAAGCAGCAATGGTACTGGTATAATGATTCCCAGATTAGATATGTTTTATTGATGTCCTTAATGCACAATATACAGCAAAAGCATTAATTTCTATCAGTACTAATGTAGTTGGGTCTATACCTGAAAGAAAAAAAGATAGCTACTCCTAAACTGACTTCTTTTTTTGTTAATCAATATTAGTCTGCCAGTTTTTTAAAATTTAAATATTCTTTAAGGAAAAGATGGGATATTCTTTATAAAAAATACAGTAGTGTGCCTTCTGTAATACACGCAGCCCTATATTCAGTCAGTCCTTTAAGTACAGAAAGATTTTCTGTGACCTTCATTTCTATTAGTCAGGGGAAACTGGTCAAAACAAATGACACTGTCCTGATAACAACAATTACCAGTTAAAATGAGCCAGTCTTTTCTCTAATGACTGTGTTGAAGTAGCATCCTGTTGGGGAACATCTGTTGATCTTCTCTGCTTACTCATCCTTGGAGACTCGTTGTCTATCAACGCTGTTACAGTGGATTAAAGATGATGAAATCTCACACAGAATTCTCACACAGCTGAACACTGTTCCTTGATAAAGAGCTTGTAGGTTATGGGAATCACCGGTGATGTTCCTTTGTGCACTGACTGTCCTTGGCTTTGGTGTCTGAAGAGCACTAACAAAACATGAAAAAGTAACTTGTTATTGTTACAACACTGTAGACTTCCAAGATACTCTATGGATCTGTAGGAAAAAATACTGTTTTTGTTGATGAGGGCTTGCTTTCCTTCCTCAGCATGTGTAAGTGCTAGCTACCTTGCCCAAAAAACTACTTCAAAGCACAAAGGAAAATATATCCAAAAATAGACATTAAAGTAGAAGACTACGCATGGGGAGCTCTGGTCACGCACATCCTGTTGAGCACTACCTTGCTCCACCCCTAATAACTGGATTCTTTTAAACAGAGTAGGAGGGAAATGAGTGCATTTGAGCAGTGTGATCATTACAGTTCTCCATAATTCATCCTCAAGCTTTGTCTTTTCATGCAGTTGCAAACTGATTCAAACCCGGACAGGAAGGGAGTGAATCTGCTGAGAGGTGACTTATTTTTAGAGGTCTTTCCTACTGTGGTGTATTACTCAGCCTTCCTTGGATAACATACAAATAACCTATTTCCTTTTGTGTGGACTGTGTTAGAAGTTACTGAACATGCCTTGAGAAACACTTGAGTAATGAAGAACAGCTATTACTTCAGCATGCAGTGACTTTGGAGAGAGGGAGACTTGGCCCTCATAAGGTCAGAATAATTTTTTTTAATTCCTACTCAGCAGCACTTATACATCTTGTAAACTGATAAACTGTAGTGTAACTTGCTTCTTGCTTTTGCCCATCTGCTGTTAATTCAGTAGCCCTCAGCAGACTGAACTGCTCTGTAATGATAGCTTTGGGAGAAGCAGCTTTCTTACCCCCTTTGTTTTCTGAGCACTGTGAGCGCTAGGTTTTAATGAGCTAGTTTAAAACCAGGTCTGTGAGATCAGAAGTTTTAGATGCCATTTCATTGGAATGCCATGTAGGAAGTTCATGTATGAAAGGGGGTGCTATAGCACTATTCTGTGGGGTTTCTGAATAATGCTTGAGTTCATCAGAATTGGGACCACAGCTTTCCATGTATTTGTATGGAATATCAGTTTGTCACTTTAAGGTCTATCTAATCACACCTCTTGTATCAAGGTGTAATATCATTTTATACTTCATTTTATGTCCTGGAATTATAGCAGTAGGAATTATGAAGGCACGTAAAAATACATTAGTGAAAATAAATATGGAAGGATTTTAATTTGTTTTTATCCATTTGGTCATATCGTAAGTGCATTGTTTGTCAAAGGAGGTTACTGCATGTAACCTCGTGTAATGCAGTAGGCAGAATTTCAGAGAGGTGGCCTTTTCCTTGCCTTAAGCTGTTGGAAAATACATGTTGCATTGTTCAATGAGAATGTTCTTGCTTCTTTCTCTGGCAGGCTCCTGAACACTTCAGTGTGTTTAAGGCGTATTAGGAATCTCACGTAAATGTCAGTACTTTCTAATATACCTTTTCACCAATGAGTATTACATACCAGAAATTCTTTCCAGTTCATTTGAGTGAGAGATTAAATTTGATCTGAGAAATGAAATATTGGAAGGGGGGAATCAAAGAAAAAATCAGATTAATGTCCAGCCCCTAAACTATCACCTTGATTTATGGTGTACCATTCTGCCCGTTTATTGCCCAGTAATCAATTGCAGAAGTCTCTGCCCTGATTTACTGATTTCCTATAGGCAAACATAGTAGAGGTATAAAACTACAGTTAATAAAATACAGAATATTTAGCTTTGCAGGATGGGTGATCATGTGATTTAGAATAGTGAAGTGCTTGGAGACCCACAAAAGTATAAAAAGGTGGTCATGGAACACTCAGCTGTCTTTACCCGCTTCATGTCACTCTCCCATTGACTGCTCAAATGATTCCTTGATGATTTGTCTCTCTAATGGGATTTTATTTGAGAAATATGAAAGTGATCAAATTGTGGTAGCCTGCATTTTCAATGTACCCAGAATACTGTGTTCACCAACCTCCCAAATAGTCATCTTGTCATAATAAGGAAGAATTATTCCATGTTATCATATACAGAATACAATACAGAAGAGAAATGTGGAAGTGATGCCTGGAGAGGCTACCTAGAACACATGCTAGACAAAGTTAAAGGTAGGTATTTATTGAAAGCCCTTCAAAGGGCTTGGGCAGTGCAGGAGGCTCACAGATACTACACCCAAGATGGATGACTATCACGGGTCTTTTGGATGGGTATAAATTTGGTCTATTTGCATATCCGAGGTTAATTATCCAACTACAGCTTCGGGTAATGGAGTCACATTCCCCCAGTTTGTTCCCTACTTCACTGTTTACATTTTTTGGTGCCTGAGAAAGTGAGGTGTCCTTGAGTTTCACGTCTAGAGAGAAGTTGTTTTGTCTGAATAAAATGGGAGAACAGTAGCTGACAGTCTGTGGAGTTTTAGAGTTATATACTGAAGCAGTACTGATCTGAAAAATATAAAAGCTAAAACTTAAGGCATCAGAAGGACCCAGGTATGTGGAATCTGTTGCCTTATGTTGTCTGCAAATCCCAGCTGATAACAAATACAAATTTTTATGCAAAGACACAGAGCTAGTGTGAGAGACACTGAAAAATGAAGTAATGGTAGGCAAGATTTTTTTTTTCCTATAGGAACACATGGAAGGAGGAAGAATATAAAAAATCCTTGTGGCCAGTTTTAGAATATGACAGTAAACACAGAATTGGCTAGATGTGAGCAAAGCTGTGAAAATAGCTAACATCCCACCTTCATACATTGTGTTAATACTGAGAAAGCATGCAAGTGAGTAGGGAAAGATTCCAGAATTGTTATTATACCAAGAAAAAGTGCCAGATAGTGCTCCCAGTTTTGCTGGTATGAATTGAACATATTTCAGTGAATACAACACAACTGATTGAATACACGAGGAGCTACATGGGAGCAGATTCTGGCCTTTAGTACTTCATTTACATTGGTTTTGATCATCTTCATAATATGGTTTTAGTTTTCATCCTCTTGTTTTGCTTTTTCAGACATTTCTAATTTTAATGAGTGATGTTCTGTCTGGTAGAGAAGACTTTAATGAGCATGAAACAGCATTTAACTCTCAGGAGCCAAACATGCATCAGAGCCAGCCATGTTTGTCAGCATAGCACCATGATCACTGCTGCTTTCGTTTGGTTGTATTAATCATGTCATATTTTAAGAATAGATGCAGATTTTGTGAACAGTATTTATGACAGTCTGTATCCTAAGGTAACCTTCCTGGCCATTGACAGTGGAAAAGCTTTTCTAGGAACAAGATTTTTCACTTCAGTAATGCAGCATTTCCCTTGGTGTAATATGTACTGATGAAAGTGTAAAAGTGTTTTGGGAGAGCCTAGCTGTGATAAATCCTTTGCTAAATAATGACATTGTGACTGAAAAATTCATAACTGGTAATTGTCTGCTCTGTTTCAGATTATTTACTGTGTCATTATTATGATATTCAATATTGTCCATGAGGCAGAATTCTTGGAGAAGATCCAGTTAGTTTTAACTCAGAGTGTCCCTTTCTTTGTTGTTATCCTTGGTTTAAGGTGACAGTCACTGGTGCTTCAGACACTTCTTAAGCAACTGAAAATATTGGAAAATAACATGCTGGTTGGAAAGATCTTGATCCTTCCTCATGTCTCTCTGCAATAAACTTTCCTGGTGCATGTTCTTGTGTGTCATCCCTACAACTGATTTGTATTTCAGTCTCCTGATTTATTCTGAATCTATTTCAAAGGCAGTATTTTGTGACTCTGTCCCTGATCACCGTGCAGAGGTGGAATAGGACTGTGTAGGTGTGGCTTCTCTTAAGCCATCCTACCATGTCATTTCTCTTAAGTGCTGTTCTGTATCACTGTAATAATGACCATCTGTTTGAACCCCGTGTTGAATCCTGTTATACCAGACACTGTGCAAAAATATGTTGTCATTCCTATCTACAGTCCATATAAATGCTTATATGTTCATTAGCACTTCAAAAGGTCCTAAATAATATTGCAGAAGGCTTGACTTATTTGAGGTTGTTTCTTGGATAAAAAAGAATTGAGACATCCAGAAAGCATGTCAGTCTCCCTGTTAAGTAATGCCTTTATTGGTTTTCCCATATTTTATCATGGTTAGATGTGAAGTTGAAAAATATGAATTCATCTGATTTCCAAGAAAAGAAAGTATTTTGATTGATTCTTAAAATATTTAAATTACAGAAAAACATCTGACAAACTGAAATGTATACACTTAAAGTCTGCAGGTGTTTTTCAGGCTGCAATTTTTCTTGGAAGCTTTACTGCCAAACTTGCACTTTCTATAACCAGCTTTTTTATTAGCAAAGAAAATGTTTTTCATCCTCAGCAGATTGTATTATTAAATGTGGTATCTCTAAGCATGATGTGCTAAATGGCAAAAACATATATTGAAAAACACAACTGGGAGGCTGTGAATAATACTTCAGGAAACAAACTTCTGGTCTTTCATTAGTTCATTTTTATTAAGTAAAAATGTCTTTCAGAAGAATCATAACATTTGAAGCTTATAAAATTGATTCTGGCTTTTTTCCCAGACATACTTTTTACTATCAAATATATGTCTCTCATTCTCCTCTGTCACAGAGAGAAAAAAAAAGCCTAACAGAATCTAACAGAATTATGTTTTTTCAGATATGTGTGCATATATAATCTGCTCAGTATCGAATATGTATTGTAGGTGTAGATGCTACAAGACGAATTTAGATTTGCCTTGTCAAACTTCTGTGTCAGATTGCCTGGAGCTTTGGTTCTAGCTGTTTGTGGTTGGCAATGTCCTTTCCTGCCTTGAAGTGGATACCAAAGTGATCAGCTGCATAGGGCTTTGCTTACACTTCTCAACTTCTGGATTTAACACAGACCGTCCCTTCAGTGTGGTGTTGTATTTGAATGGGTTATTTCAGAGATGGACCCTTTCTGATCTTCTGATTGGTGTTATCATCTCAGTCCTTTGTCTCTTTTCAGATGAATTGTACTTTTTCTTCTTACAATACAGGTTTATCTATTTTTACTGTTAGTCTGCAGGTTATTGAGAAAAATAGTAAGCCCTTAGAAGCTTGAGTTTTCTGTTGCTTTACAGCAATTGATACAAGTGATGCATTCCTCCAAGGCATTGCTACACAGAGTCTGTGCTTGCATTCTGCATTTCAGTGGGTGCTTTCTGCTTTGTACTATATTATGGGTGAGGCAAATTATCTGATACCATTTCTTGGATCAATGGATATGTTTTAATATCTACATTTTAAAAATCCATTAGCTGAAACCTGGCAGCATTAAAAAAATTTAGCAATCTTTGACAAGGAGTTTTGTGGCAGTTGGATGATCTTAAACAGATTAGCACAAGCTGAAAGCAAGGTTGTCCTATCATAGTATGTATTGTTCCTTTTAATTCCCACAGTCTGGTGTAGTTATAAAATATTTTTACAAAATATTTTTTAAATGTTCACTTTCATATAGCAAGAGTAATGAAACATACAGGTCCTATTTAGTGGAATATAAATTCTTCTATTTTTAGTGAGTACTCCCTTGAATGGGTATTCAGCAACTTAAAAGAAGCTAAACCTCAGACATTAAGAATTGTTTAGGCATATGGATTAATAAATGAGTTCAAAAGAAGAGTGCTCTTTGCTTGCATTAGATAGTACAGTTCTCATAAATACCTTTTCCTGGTCATAATCAGAGTTCAGTGATTATTAGAAACCTTAGCCTGGTTCCTCCCTGCTTTTCATCCATGGTGAAACACTACCATATTGAAATCAATGAGCATTGTGAGATTTCAACCCAGGTAATTACTAATTGCTTTTTCCTCCTTGTATAATATGCGGCACGGGCTGATGGTGGTAGTGTTCGATTCTCTTTAGCCTTATCCCTTCTGTAACAATTTCTACCCCCTGATACAGCTGATACAATGTGAGAGCAAGAGGGTGGAATCCCTCAAATGATTTTGTGCCTAAGTACTACAGGGGTGCTTAACACAGTGGCCAGCCCAGTACTGAGGGAAGTCATATCAAAGCCTTACGAACTCTCGGCATCGCTTGGGTACACTTAAAAAGGAAGATATAGAAAATTAAGACCTAAATGTGGAATATCTCTCCTGTGGCAGAGAATAAGAATTACAGGGCTCAGCCTGTCATCTTTGCTGATTATGGCCAGTCCCAGATATCAAGAAAATAAAGAGATTTAAAAAACCCCAGATAGTCCACGTGCTTGCTCTTGAATCAATCCTCATTTCAATCTGAGCAGTAAAACTCCAGTAGTTACAGTTCTTGGGGTTAGTGGGTATTGCTCAAATTCCATTAGTTCAGTGAGCTACAAAATTCATAGAAATCTGTTCACTAGGAATGTGAAAGGGCCTCCTGGCCCTCAGAAATGTTTAAATCTCAAGGGGATTTATGGAAGCAAGTCTGCTTATGGATAAATATTTTTCTTTTGGTGAATAGTTGTTTACGCCACAAATATTGAAGAACATCACACAAGATGTGATGCCTTTTAAGGCATGTGTTCCATGTAGTTTTGAATTATTTCATGAATTGGATGTTGACAAAACTTGTGTTTTCATTTAGTATTTCTATTACAGGCTGTTGTCGAAATCAGTGGTTTAGCAGAGTATGTGGATTCATACCATCAGTCTGGTGTAGTGCTTAAGGCTTGGTTTATCCTTTATCCCATGCCTGATTACATAGAACCATTAGTGTGTATTTCCTCTGAACTCTGCTTAAAATACCTTCTCAGTCAAATCCCAAGTGAAGAAGTTGAAAGAAAGCTGAAACTCACTATTAAAAGTTTGCACACTAAATCTTCTAAATGAACTTTACTTCTGTTAATTTCAAGTTACATTGATAAAATACTGTTTTCTTTCTAGATGCTGTACATAGCTTTAAGCCAGGCTTATATAACAGCTGTTTGAGTGTGATAAATAATAAACATTTAAAGTGAAAACTTGCTATCCTGCATCTAGTACTGAACTGATATAGTTCAACTTGCTGACATTTTAACTTCTGACCATTTCCCAAGTAATTTCTATTATATTTTGCATACCACCACTCTCTTGACCTTTGAAAAATATATTTTTGACTACCAGTGCAAACCCTTTTCTTGAAGTATTAACGAAAATAGACAAACAAGCTCTATTCTGTTTATTCCCACAGCACCCTATCCACATATTCCTGAGCGCAGGTTAGTGGAATCAGGTACAATTTTGTTTTAGTGTAATAAAAATACTCATTACAATATGATTTTTGTGTGACCTAATCTTTCAGAAACTGAGTCCTTCAAAGAAGTCATGCTGTTCTGAAAGGACTTGTTATAAAGGAACTTGTTTGAGTAACTTAGTCTTTTATACTTAATTCTCTCTGGGGATAATACTGGAGACTCTCAGTACAATTAAGGAAAGATTAAAAGCTCAGTACAGACTTATTTTCTTTTTTCTTCCTTTCTGCCAATATCCTTCAAGCCTGTATCCTCTCTGGAAGCATGAAACATTTTTCAAATGCCTTTTTTCTTTCTGCTGTCATTTCTCAGTGTTCTGGTATCTCTCTCTTCCACAGATTTATTAATACGGTTTCCCTTTCTACATTTGTCACTTCTGTTCCTGCTAGCATTTAATGGAAGCTTTGTTGAGTTCTGCTTAAGGGTTTATTGGGTGTTTCTCCTTAGGTTTATCTGTGACATTTGGATCTTACTAGATAACCAGCAATCATGAAGAAGTAAAGAAATAAGTCTTGCACTGTTAAAGGTGGTGACAACTATGTCATCACTTAGTATTTCTTAGCACATTTGCTCTGCAGAGCTAAAGGAGTGAAATGTAGTAAAAGTGTAGACAATTAAGCAGATATGTCTGAATACACTGATGCAGCACCAGAGTTAATTCCTATACCCATTTTACATAATGTGTTATCAAGGAAGAGCTACACTCCAGTCTGAGCCTGTAATAGCTGGAGCATTTACTTATGCTGTTGCTGTGGTATGGTTGAAAGATTATATGCTTTGGTATTATAAGAAATTCACATCGAAACTTTGATTTTTGTTTCTTTCTGATGTATTTACATACATCTGCCATATGGAGTTGCCTTATAGAGGGTGCTGCCTGCATCTGACCTCATATACAAAAGATACTTGGTGTAATTTTATTCTAAGAAGCAGACTTTTCCTATTTTAACAAGAGAATGCAGATTTTTTTCTGCCTTTTAAACTTTCTGAATATTCAACTTCAGGACTGATATGCTACCAATCAGCCCACTAAGTATTGATACTTGAGTGGATTCTTGTCAATTTTGCACACTAAAGTTATGGGAAGGTGTGAGGCAAAGGAAGTTCTGCAAATGCTTCCAGCCCCAGCAGCAGTAGGAATACATATTTTCCTAATACAAGAGTTCTCTAAGACATTGATTTTACATGGGTATCCATACTGTTAATTGGAGTATCATTTCAAAATGGTAGGCAAATTTCCTTTCCTGGTATCCATTAACTGGACAAAGTCTTTGGATAAGAACTGAGTTAATTTGTATTGAATAAAATACAGTAAATGGTTGTGATATCCTGGAGGAGACCATGAGTTATATTTTCCCTTCTTATTTAACAAAATAATTCAAACTACTAGTATGAGGTTTCTGCTTTTTAATGTGGGAATGAACAACTCACAAAAAACAATCTGTGAAACTGGTCAGCAAGTAGCTGCTACAGAGAGATGGAGAGGTACTTTGTATTTGCCTGCCTTGCTTGAAATTGATGTGGGGTTTGAATCAATAATAAATGCATTTAAAAGTCTGCTTTGCAAATTTTTTTTGTGAACAACAGCCTTTTCACAAAACAGTGTTTTGTTCATTCCTTCCCCTCCCACTTCCCTCTCCTTATTAGCTATCTTCCCTTTTAGTAGAGTTCTACTGTGTTTTTTTTTTCAGTAGAGGAGTGATGTTTAATTAAAAGTTACTTGCATGTTTTCAATTATAGATGATAATTTGTTTGACTTTACACTCTCAATTGCCTTGAGTAATTTCCTGTGGAAATACATATAATCCATTTGCATGTTTGGAGTATTAGTGTGTTGTTTGCATAGCTTGTGTGTAACACTTAAGGAAACCACTGGAGCCTGGAAAGAGCAGATGATGCTTTTTGTGCCAGTGATACAATGGCTATTCTTTCCTCTCCTTGCTGAATAGTTATGGAAACAACTTTTTTCACAGAACTGGAAGCTACGTTATCAAACCAATATGATGTTTCAGTAAAAATTGGGAGTTTGGCAGGGGGGCCAGCAGTAATGTTACATCCATAAGCACTTGACATATATCAGTGCTGATTGGTGTTAATTCCTAACTTCATGGTCTCATGTAGTGTAGCAGAGAAAATAGATATTAACACACCCCAATATGTTGATATATATCAGAATTTCATTATAGACAAATATGTAGCTTTTAGCTACTGAAGATAAGGTAGCAGGAGGCTTACATGTTATTGCATCATGTATTAAAACCACAGTATATGGTCTACCAAAATGAACTCTTGTGTTCAGTCCAAGTGGAACACAGTATATCATTCTGCTCTCCAGGGTTCAGAAGACATGAACTCAAAACAGGGAGAGGTGAAGAGAAGGACTACAGTGGTAAGGGAGATGGACTGTCTGTTTTATATGATAAAAGCACATTCTGGGTTAGTCTTGTTGGTGTGAAAGCCGATCTGGAATTTAGTTGGTGCCTGTAAGTACACAAGACCACCATTCAGGGGGTGTAAAGTGTAAAAGCATGGTGCTGCTCAGGAGCAGATGGGTACGAAGCAGCTTGAGTGTTTCAGTGTACACCAAAAGTTTCTTTCTAACCATCAGAATGATGCAGTTCCAGACAAACTTCTGATAGGAGTTTGGGGACAATATAAATGGTAATGTTTGAAGTGGAGTTGATTTTTTGGAATGATTCTATGTGTATCTGCAGTAGAAGCTGCAACGCTGTTTGTACGCCAGATTTAAAGATTTCAGGCTAAAGGCTAAGTACCTGTTTTGTAGTACAGCAAATGAAATGGCCAGGTGCTGTCAGCTCAGTGCTGGGGATGCCTTGAAGCTCTTTTTTCACATACCTTCCCTCAGGAGATTGTCACTTTTTCTGGATGCCCTTCTTCAGTCATGCATTTCATTCCTTATCAACATCACGCAAAAAGAGGAGGAAAGCTGGGGAGGCTTGAAGTAGTCTCATGCAGTCCCACACCAAGATCTAAAGCTGCCTTTGAACAAATACTCTGCTAATGATTGTTCTTAGGTCTTTGTTACATTCTGTCCCCAAGGTTGTGTGCTCCTGTGGCACACAATGTATAGTCCAGAAAACACTTTGAAATGGATGTGACCACATTAGACTTCCATATTAGAGCAAAAATAGTCTTCTGTTTTAGCATTTTTTATAAAGTAATGAGTTGATTCAGTTTCACTTTCTTTCCTGGTTAGGGTAAGACAGTCCATATAATGTATTTTAAGAATGAATGCTGATAATAGACATTGAATAGGTCTTTATGAATAGCTAGAATTTTTCTGCTGCTCAAATATTGCTAGTGTTCAAGCAGCATACATTTCTTGTTTGATATTCAGGTATGACATTTGGCTCTTAAAAACAGAGAGAAATACTTCTATGATCAGAAAGAGTAGCAGCTAGGAACAGCAGTGATGTGAGTCATTTTGACAGTGAGCAGACTTGTCAGAATGTTCACATTTTCAAGACAAGATGGTCTAAGACATCAATTTTTTTCCTAAATATTTTTCGAAGTCCTTATAAAAATTTAAACAGCTGTGCCTCATGGTGTCTTGTATTGAAAAGATAATGAATTAACAATTGTATTTTACTGCTAAAATAGTAGGTGTTTACTGCAAAGTGAAAATAGTAACAAAAAGATTGTCATGTTCTTTGTAATACTTTGTAATACTTTGAATTTGCCAATCCCATAGTGTAAAATATATCAATCCTAAGGCAAAAAGAAAGATTTTGTAATGAATGAATACACTGTAAGGCACTGAAATAATTTTTAACTTAATCAATTTATATATTAAGTACTTTTAACATAGAAGGCACTTAACTTGCTTTTTTTTCTCCTAAACCCTGTTTCTATGAATTAATTTCACATTGTCCATTCTTTGGGATAAACTAGAGTTTCACTGTGTGTAGCACAATACCTTTGTGGTACAAAGTGAAGATCCTGTGGTTTTGGCTGAAATGTTGCTGCATTACAACCATCTCTTGCCTAGGGCCCTCTGCATAGGAGAATATTCCTTTAACAGAATAAATCACTAGAAGACTATAGCACACTTACTGGAACCATTCTTCTGTATCTCTGACTACTGTTCTTGCCAAAAGTGTTGAAAAATAGGCTCGGTGGATAAAAAATTTTATTTGTGTGGGACTACCTGCTTTGCAATGGTTTCAGAAAGAAAAAAAAATTGTGCTATGTTCACTGCCTCTTTAATTCGGATTGCCAATGGTAATGCGGGCTCTATGCTGAAGAGAGGTAGGATACAGAAGCAGAAACATTAGTGCTAATCTGCTGCAGAAGGACGAGATAAATCAGCACAGCTCTCATACATCACTGAGAGAGAAGCTGATTGCAACTTGACCATGTGCCTAAGTGGTCACATCAGCAACAAGAACGGAGCATGGATAAAAAACCTAAAATGTATCCTTAGGGCTACTTGCTGTGCACGACCTATAATAACACATCAATGTAAGTTTAAGATTCCTTTTTTGCTTGTTTCCTTCTGTTGCAATTGTTGTTGTTTACTAGAGTATATTTTTATTTTGCATAGATTTAGGGAAAATGCAATGGAGCTTAATACTAAGCAGATAATACTTGGATACTGTTTATGTCTGTGAATAGTAATGGGCTTATTGCTGTGCGTCTCAACATAGTTCTTTCTTTGAAGATGTTTTAATATTTAATCCTGTAAGTCATATTCTGGGAATTGAGGAAGGTTTTGAATGAGATGATGGTGAGATCTTCCTTTATAATTTCTGTCATCTTATGTTTCAAAATGATCTTTAAAAAATTTATTTTTACTGTGAGAATTTTTGCTTTCTATAAATTTTTTTCAGTTAAGAAAAGTGCTCATAAAGACTGATTTATCTGGACCTTTTTATTCATGAATTTAGTGCAGATGGTAATTTTCCTGCATTTTTAAAAATTTGTGCAATTGTTTAATTTAGTGTCATTTAAGCATCTGCAAAAAGGGAAGGCAGGGATAAGATGAAAACTGAATAAGCATTGATTGCTAGTCTGAAAATTAAATTTTAAAAGTTTTTGCAGTAAATCTGATTTTGGTTCATTTTTACTGAATTAGATTATCATATTTAAATTGAGGCTACTGTACAGCAAACAAATGTGTGAAACTATCCTGGAGAGCACACATTTCCTGCTGTATCCGACATTAAAGATGTTGATTGTAGCTACTCAGGAGTATCCTAATTGTAGAATTCAGAGCAGCATGTTTAAATAATGCATGGGAAAATAAAAAGGAAAGGTGGAATTTTACTGTTCAGATGTTAAGGTGATGCTTTGCTCTAAGAGAAAAAATGTGTAGTAAAAGCTATTGATGTGGAATCTCAGGCTGTCTCTCATGGCTTTAGGCAAAAAGGCAGGGAAACCCAAAGCAGGTCTTGCTGTGCAGACTGAAAGCAAGGGAAATTTGGAAGCATTTATGAAAACCCACTAATATTTCTATATTTATTTACTTGTTTCTAGAGAAAGAAAGTGGCTTTAAACAAACTAATTATAAAATATGTTAAAAGGAGGTGTGAAAGGCACTTCAGTGATAGGACCTTGAGAAAGTAGGTATAAACATACAGAGCAACATCTATTTATTTTATAGCATTGTAACTATGCCCAAATATAGTAGCAGGAGGCTTAGAAGCAGCCTGTATGAGTGAATCTACAAATGGTTTATTTTTGTGGCAATTGAAAAATGCAGGGATAGTTGTGTGGCTGTTATCCTCTTCACAGACCTCAAATATTCAGCGTATGGGCCAGTTTCAGATTTTGTAACACAGGTGGTTTTTTTTAGATCTTAGCCAAAACAAAAGGTTTACCTGGTAGTAGTTGCAACTTTCCTACAGGACTGATGGATGGAGATAGAGAAGAGGGAAGGTAAAGCTGTGTTGCAAAAAGGGTGCTCATTCTTCCCAGCAGAATAAATAACCAACCTAGCCAACTGGCAGATGAAACATGGACCAAGTAGAGAGTTTATTTTTATACAAATGTGCATATGGATGATCACACAGGCCCTCAGTTGTACTTAGCTCCTGAAGCAGAGATGCCATTGGGAACTCACAGCTTTAGCAGTCTGACTTAGAAAATAGGAAACTCAAAAAGAGAGGAAAGCTGTACAGCAACAGGAAGCAAAGAGGAATGGTGATTTCTTTGATCTTGTTATGTCTGTTCTAGTGTACCCAATGTGGTCTTAAGTTGTCAACTCCATGGCAAAGATTCCTATGTTTTGTTCTTTGAAATATTCTCTTTACACATGACAGAGTAATATAATCAGTCTGGCTCCTCTTAATGGAGCTGGGCTTCAGTTGGTGAAATAAAGACATCCTTTTTTCCTGTCATCTGTGTTCATTGGAACAGCAGAAGATTATTGGGGTTGATGAAGATAACAAAACAAGTAATTTCCCTTGTTTTGAAGTTATTCTGAAGAGTTAGAATTCCTATATCTGCTACAATGCTCTATAGTTGTGTTGATGTTTTGATCTTAAAACAAACATTTGCTTCCGTGTGTTTCTGTGAAGTTTCATAATGCGGTCACACTTAAATTAGATGCTAAATTAATTGCAGTGCATATGACAAAACTGGAATTAGGCAACTGCTTTTTTAATGTTTCATTTTTAGTTAAAGAGACAAAAGTCTATTGTGGGCTGAATATGGTTGTGATGAACTTTCCATTTGACAAGACAAGGCTCACCCTCCTCCTCCAGAGTGAAATTCTGTGTTTGTCAGTCTGTTGCCCTGTTTCACTGTTACTTGTAAAGCTCTTTCACTAGACTCCAACAAGGTCTTAATTTTCACCTTCAGTTTTAGTCAATAAATTTATGCTAAGTAGTTTCTTGTGCTTTAAAATGTGCTAATGGACACTAATACCTGCACTTTCAGAGCTGCAGGGGGCTCCTGATGCCAATTTCAGCATACTGAATTTGCTTCTACTTATGATATTTAGGAAAACAACATAAAAATATTCTTATTACATTTGAGTTCAGTGAAAAATCTCCTGCCAACCAAAGCTGCCAAGGCAGGGCCTGAAACCTTAAAGCAGCATGAATCCTATGGTGGCATGACACCCAAACAGCAGGCTGTCCTGGGAAACAGACAGTCATAGGGGCTCAAACTGGGGCAGTTGAATATAATTTCTTCATTTTCTGTCTACAGAATAGTACATCTTCCATTTGAAGTTGAAAGTCTGACCCCTGTTATCTCTATTAGTGGCAAAAGGAAACTGTATTGGCCCAAGAAGAGGCCTTTCAAGTTCCATGATAGCAGAGAGAGTCAATTTCTGTACTGGTGCAATGAGTATATTGTGTCCCCATCCCAAAGCTTATGAAATCCGTGGCCAGGAAAAGGAATGACATGGCTTTCCATCCTCCTGCTCCTCCTAGTCCTTTTTGGGTTTAGTCACTTCTGATAAAAAAAGAGGCACAATTTTGCAAGAGAGACCTAAGAACTGCAGGTCTTTAAAGCATGCGTAAAAAGCTTCCATCTCACTATATGCATGCAGGCCTAAGAGCTCATTGATTTGTTCCACAAGTTCAATAATCACTTACCCATCTATGGAATTGCATCTGGAACACTCACAACCAACTTCTGGCATAAAATGTTAGCTCACAAGCTACAGTGTATAAAGCAGCCCTGATCAACAGCATCAGGTGCTGCCAGAAGTATGCTTAGAAGATTATGGTAAGTGACTTTGACCTCAGACAGTGTTGCACATGCTGTGAAGAGAATACATTTGTAACTGTCTCAACAAAGTGATCTCTCATCCAAATATCATCATCTTCTAGGGAAACAGAGAATCTCTGAAAGGGGAAAAAATATCTGTAAATTGACTCTAAAAGAAATCGTACCAATTACAGATTTTATGAAAAACAAACTATACCTTGATTGGGTCCTCTACAAAATTTTGGAACCTCTGTTGAAAACCATTAAAAAATTATAAGCTACTGAAGAAGATCATACTTGAGAGGAGTTTTCTTAGTATCTCCCTTCTAGTTTTCAGATAGTCTTTTCAAGCTTTCTAAATGTTGTCCATGAAGTGGATATATTCCAGAACATAGTGAACTGCATGGTATCAGACTACTGGGGCACAAAATACAGTGATCTCAAACAGGTAGCTCCTAAGGACAGCCACTCATCTGATCTTTCAGTCTTTTTAAAGAAAGACATATAATAATGAAGGTGTGTTCTAAAAGGGGATAATTCAGACTGATGCCTAAAACTCTGCTATTCAGTGAAAATCATAGACTCCTAATTAGGGTGTCAGTATTTTGTGACATTTTGTGAAGCTTTTAACAGTTTTTATTGCCTCTTTGATTATCCTGGAAAGTAAATAGTTACATATTGGATAACCATATGGATGATGTGTTAGTGTATTTAAAGAAGATTGCTCAGATGGCTCAGAGCCCATAGTGGCAATGCCAGGATTTTTATGCACTAAAAATCTAAACAAATAACTACAAGATGGAGGGAGCAATTACTGAAAGGAAAAGTGAGCAATAAAATGTAGAATTCACCTTTACCATCAGTGACAGATATTAAGGCCATGGGAGAAGTTATAATGTGACTTCTCATACTAAACTTGGGCTGTGTCCCAATTAGCTTTCCAGCTTCAGCAGGCAAAGTAGTATGGGGTGGTTGTTCCTTGTTTCCAGTCAACAGCACTGGGCTGCCAGTGATTTTTTAAAAGTCCAGGTTTCTATCCCACTTTTATATTTCCTCAATGACTGCAGTTGAACTGCCAGCAGAAGGGATGGAGAATCAGGTTGCACTTTTTACCACAAACCACACAAACCCCATTTCTCAGCATACCAGTGTACCATAACAACTTTTTATGATAACAAGGCCATTGAATAACCTGGCATGATTTTCCTGGGACAGATGATGAGTGGTGGGAGGAAGGAAGGAGGCAGAAAGAAAGGTGTGAGGGATAATAGAAGGAAAATTCTTGAGGGACTGAGTAATTTCTTTAGGAAGACACTTCCCATATTTTTTGTTCAGTGCTTGAACGCTGTTCATGCAATACATACAAATAGTCTCTTTGAGTGAAAAAGGACCTTGTAATCCAAGTCTACTCACTGAACTGTAAATGTAACCTCACTGAAGGAAAGGAATGGTTTGAAAGACTGACTCTCCCATATATTTTAGTCAGGATTTATCATGATCTGTAAAGCACATAATTCTCATAACAGGAAAGCTTCAGTTGTTTTGAACCCTGGCAATTTTTCATTTGAGAAATACCCAGGCAGCAAGCCTTCTCTCAGATGAGATAGAGTGGGCTGTTTTATATCAGGAACTGCATTTCCTATTTGGCTTCATCTGCCAGAAATTCTCTTGCCAAAAGCTCTGTCATTTCAGTTTTTATCTGTTTTTGAGGGGAAGTTAGTTAACTATCTCAGGAGCACCACCATCACTACAAAAAAATCTCTGCAGATAGTGAAAGGCTATGGAAAACTGATAATTGTACACAAATGCATAATTTTCCCCAGGCCATGATAAGTGATGATAAAATTGCCAGCTCCCTTTTACAGTGAAGAAGATTGTGGTATGGATATGATTTAATGTTAAAGTAATCTGTGGACAATTCTGAAACAACAAGGTAGCAAATATGTCTGGTCCATGCCTGTTACTACTTTTGCTGTGTTTATATATAATTCATAAAATGTTACAGCCAGTACCATGTTCTGGTACTGGATCTGTGTTGTCAAAGGAACACACAAACCCTGGTTAGATTTTTCAATGTCTTAAAAAAATTAAGCGTAATAATGAAAATTTTCATCATTTGGCTACAGGAGTCAGAGCTTTGTCCTTTTCAATTAGATTATATGCACAGACCAGACAGACCTCACTGGGACATCCCTTGCATGCATTTGATGGAAAATTTGACCAAAAGCGTTTGACGTCTGAACTAGCTGAAAGCTTAAACACACATGAGACAAAATTTTTTATACTATGTGATGAGAGTATTGCTGATTGTTAATTTATTGGTAGGCTGTTAGTAGAGAATATTTGAATATAAGTGTGGAGCTGAGCTTGCTGAGACTTTGTATGTGGTGCTCGGCAGTCAGAGATACCTTGGTTTCATGTGTTGCTAGTTATGTCAAGAATTACTTCTGTAGTGCATGGCATTATTCCAGATTGTATCTCAGCAAATGGATTATTCTTCAGTGCAAGGCTTTTCTAGGGAAGAGAATATCCAGGGTCCAGATTTGAAGGCTCCATTGCAGTTTTACAGTGCACCTGAGAAGAATGGTCAATTCTTTTTTTTGCTGAAAGCCTGTAATGTGTTTGCTGTCTGTGCCAAAAGGCAGTCAGCGAATGTTTGCAAAGGGAATTTGTGGGTGTGGATTTAAAAAAAGTAACTGAAGAGAGACTGTGGCAGAGAATAAAGTAACACATGACATATCACACACATGACATATCACTGCTTTTTTTCTTTTTTAAACTTCAAATTAATATCTGTAGTGTGCTAATAACTTCATGACAGTGGTGACTAAAATGATTGTTATCCTCGTTGTACATGCATTATAACCAGTTTTTAAAATGCCTAGCACCTATCCAAAAGGTTCTGTTACATTTTTACAACAGTGATGATAGTAGTGGTAGTGGAGTGAGGTGTTGCAGAACAAGGCCGTTGAGCAGGGGTGAAGAAAAGACTTTCTGAAAGAACAGAAACACTGCAAGAGTAACAGGAAGCTGTTAATGCAGTACAGCTCTCACTTCAAATATAGAGAGCAAGTGATCAGAAATACAAGCCCACTTGTATTCTTTATTATCTGAGAACATTTGTTCCCATGGAACTCAGTCTTGAAGGTGCTGGTCCTGCTTTTCACTCCAATATGCTCTCCCTAATTGACTGTATTTTTATTCTTATATGTACATAAAGTCCTCCAAATAATGTAAGCACAAAAATTTGGTGTAGAAAGAATTTTATTAAAAACTAGATGTTAGTGTTCCAAAGGAGACTAGAGGATCTCCTGGGATTACTGAGTAGATGGGAGGAGTGGATTGCCTCAGGCATAGCCCAGGGCCATTAATTACAGCTAGTCATTAATTCTCCTGTAATGCCCAGTGCTGATGCCACTGTTCCTGTTACAACACAGAAACAGGAAGCTGACTGACCTGTGGACTTTGATGAGTTATGTTATTCTTATAATGATTACTTATATTTTTAAATGCTTATCGCTGAAGTGTTCATCAGAGTTTCAGCTTGTAAGCTTCATGTCTTTCCAGAGAGTTAACGTTTCGTTTGCTACTCACAGGAAGCCTTCAAATAGCTCTTGAAAACACTATAGCCTTTATGAGGTATGCTCTGTATATATGCTCTGGGAAAGTAAAATTGACATAGATACTCTCTAAAAAAATCAGTATACCTATTTTCATATCTAGAGAAAATGAAAATTGAGTATATGGTTCCCTTACTCTGTGGTTGCCATATAAGGCAAAGTGCAGTCTAAATTCTAAGGACCAAAACCTAAAGATGTAGTTTTTGGGTTGGTTTTGAAAAGAAAAAAGTCCTGAAATTTTAATGAGTTTATTTCATTTCCTGAACAAATGCTAATAAAGAACAGAATAGTTATAATTTAGAAGAATATAAACCAACCAATAAAATATAAACCAGTATAAACTAACTTCCATCATATACCATTTACATGCATGCTCATGTGCTCAGCACTGAACAGTGAAAACATTGCTGGACTGATTGTAAAGTGCAGGAGGAAAAAGTTCAGGAGCAAGAGACAGCCCCCAGCACCCAGCTTAGCAGATCATGTGGACACACATGACTCTAAGCAGCACAGAGTTTAGGTAGCAAACAGCAGCTGTGAGAATTTCCGGATTGCTAGACTTGCATGTCTGTTTAAATGATCTTAAAATGTTTTTCTCAAGAAGAAAGTTATTCATCTGACCTTTTGCATAGAGTCCTTCTTTGTCAGGGATCCCAAAGTGTTTTACAGATGCCGAGGTTTAGCACTGACATGCACATGTCAGAGGGAAAATTAACAGAGTGACTGCACCATGGTTGCACAGGAGTTTGGCAGTGCAGAAATATGACTACTGATGGGCTTCACTCCTGCTTTCCCTGAAAGGCCATACAGCAGCACTGCATAGCACCCCAGTCGGGAGCGTGAGAGACTTTACTCAGCTGGAAATATAGGTGAGTTGACAGCACTCCTAGCCTGTATGAGAACACTGCTAAATTACTTAGAGAAGAAGCAGCAGTTGAACTCTATAATTAGCACTTGTGGTGAAGACATGGATTTGTATTGCTGAAATGTGAAATTCCAGCACTACATTGATTCCAAGAAACAAGATATAATGTTATTTGAGGGTTGATTTAGGATAAATAACCACTTCCTAAGGTGTGTTTGTTCTCATTATTTACCCAGCTGGACCTTGTTTATTTATGAATTCAGTATTGATCACAGGAATGTTGAAGCATATTAAAGCAAAAGAGGATAGACTGTCTTTGGGTATACCAAAAGGTTTGAAGTTTATGGGATATATTTGTAGGAGAAGTTGTACTTGAAGTTCCATAATGGCAATATGGTAGAAGATCGGTATATGGATTTTTCCCTCTACTTGTATGTTAAATCTCATTGACTCTTGTGCCTATTTCATACCCATAGTGGGAGTAGAGCCTAAAGCCAATGTTCTGTCTTTTTAAAAAGACTAGCTAGAATTCTTTTCCATTCAATTATGTTTGATAATTCTAAGATTTCAGAATGAGTGTTTTAAAAATGGTTTATGTTGTTCCTTTTCCTTCTCTGAATTTGCTGTTACAGTTTCACTTGTCACTGTGCAGGAGGAGATGAGGGAAGGAGGTAGTAGCCCTCTTTGCTGTGCCTATCTTCCCCCTTTCCTCTGGCTCAAAATAAGTCCTATACAGGGCTTTCAGAGAAAAAGAGGGGTGGGAGGAGGGGAAAGAGGAAGAGGACAGGAGAAACAAAGTGAGAATGGAAGGAAACATTTGCTCTCTGGCGTCATTATGAGGTCAACATGCATCTATCACCCATATGAAAAACCCTGTAATATAAATTAGACCATTTTAGTCATAATGAGGATTTACTCTTCTATAGCTGGGACTTGGCTAATAAAGTCTTAATTTCATTCTTCTCTGATCCAATAATTTTTAAATACGGAACATGCTAAATGGTAATTGATTCAGCAAACAGGTCCCTCAGAGATTTGTGTTTTACCAGGTGAATCACAGGAACTAAGTGATCTTCTGATCCTGCTGTTCAGTGATATTTTGGGTGAGGCTGTATCGAGTACCCCCCACTGACCAAAGCAGTCCTGCAGGCCCCCACAGAGAGTTGTTCTCAGTGACAGTGCATGCACAGTCCTGAAGAATTCATGTGGAGTTAGGGGTTTATCTCTTTATCTCAGAAAGCTGGAAGTAGTTTCCTCTGTTAAGATTCTTTTTTCCAGACAGATCTCCTGTCTGTTAGCTTTAATTGTCTGTGCGGTCTGGAGTATTCCAGCCTTCTGTTACAAAGGTTATTCTATAGAAAGGAGTGTCTGAAATGGAAAGTGTGGAGCTCTGTGAACACATAGCAGAGCTGTGTGTGTTGTACACAAATGAAGGTCTGAACTACCAGTACATACAGAGACAACTGGAAACTATTGGGTTAACCCATCCAAAGATTGTAGTGACTTCCTGCTCCCTGGCTCAAATATTTCAGAGAGGTACAAGCAATTCTTATGTGCTGTTCTCAAAGAGACATCACAGCAGCTTGATGGTGACTTACTGCTATTTGAATTTATCTGGTTTGAGTTTCCTCTTTCTTTGAAAGGACTTAAACTTTTTTTTAAACTTCCTTCCTGATGTTTGTCTTTTTTCCAGATTCCAAAATTAGATCAAGTCACATTTCCTCATGGAACTTCGGCTTCAAGGAGGCATTGAGCTATTGCAGCCCCTAGTCTGAAGGTTCCTGCTCCAGTGGATGACCTGCACTGTCATGCACAATATACAAAAACAATTGGACAATGGCAAACTTAAAAAGTTAATGCATGTCCTGCTTACTGTCCCATCCCCCTCAGCTTGTGCTTTCTGACACTTGCTTGATGTCGCTGAGTCCTTTTTGTTGAAAGTGCTGTTTAGTCCATGACTTGCCTGCTGCATTCTCATTTGACCTGTTAACTGCTAAAGCAAAAAAAGTTATTTTAAGAATTGGCTTGTCAAATAGAGCATATCTCCTCCCTTCAAAGACCTCTGAAGATTAATATTTGATTAAAATGTGACTGCAGCATTAAAATGGGTGCCCTGTCTCTTTTTACAAATGAATGGCTGGCAAAGTTGTGTACTGTCTAGTTTTTAATTGGCAAATTATTCAGTTAGTGCTTCAGGGGGAGTTGCAGGGGAGGACAAGGAGTTAGATGATTTTTAGATATATTCATTACCACTTTTATCCTTAGAGATAGTCTGAATATGATTAAATCCCTACATGCATCCACAGATTCAGTTTAAATTTCTTCTCTGGAAATAAATAAGAGGACATGCTCTAAATAATGGAATAATATCCCAGGTCCTCACTTGGGCAATCCATATCAAAACCATGAGGCTGGATTTATGGTCATTCAATGGTGGCTGTACCTGTGACCCATGCAGCTGCTGCACTGTTCTTTTTGCCTGCCTCTGTTTGTTTGCTGCATTCTTTTTAAATTCCAGTGAATGGCTGCTGATGAAATCTGCTCTCAGAAAAATTTCAAGACCCAATTCCTATCCATTTATATAGTCTGATGGATCAGAAAGACAACCTAATGTTTAGATATTACTGTATGCTCTACAGGATACTCTAGGGCAGTGCATATGGAGAGGGAAAGTAATGGGTAGGCTCAGTGTACAGTTACCAGTGTACAGCTACCTGCTAGTTACTCTAGCACTGTTAGGAACACCTATCAGTCTGCTGCAGAACATACCATGGAGTAGGGTATCAGGAAACAGAAAGAAGCACAGCTTGGATCAGTTTGATTTTACTTTGGAGTTTGAAAGAGAAGAGACCGTTCCATTTGGTGTGAATGAGTTTGATATTGCAACCGTTGCCTCTGTAAGTAGTGTGATCCAATGTTACAGCTCAGGAGAGTTAAGATAATTCTCAAGAGGGCTCCAGAAACACCCTTTGACTGGATCTCTTGTGTCAGTGTGGGGCTCCTATGAAGGTCTTTCACTAATTTTCTTGTCTCAGTAGTTGTGTGCTGACTTTTTATTAGAAACAGAACAGCAGAAAATATTGTGAAATGAAATAATGAAGACTGAAGGGTTGTTGTTATCTCCCAAGGACTCTCTTCCGAACTAGGAAGCTTGGTAGAAGTGAGATATCTGGGCAACCTCTTGTACCTGGATTCTCCCAGCCATGTAGACAGGCAGAGCACTATGGGTGGCAGCTGCAGTCAGTGTTTGGTTGTTTTTTGTTTTTTTTTAAATGTGCTCCATGATCTGGAAGACATACAATTGGGAATGATTGATTATTCTGGAGATTCATTTTCATACAGTTGGAGACAGTGAGACATTGCATGAAAATTCAGGGCAGTCAGCACTCAACTGTCATTTGAACTTTTCCCTCAGTGGAAAAATGATTTTTAATTAGAAGAAAGATCATACAGATAGGTTCTTGAGTCACCTTCATGTTATATTTTTCTTTTCTGGCTGATGTTAATTAAATCAGTTCAGTGAGGTACTCTGAAATGCACTATGGAGTAGAGTGTACGCAGTATGTGCATATATATGCATCTTTGTTTCCATTGAAAGGCTGTTAAAATTGTATTTCTAAGATGTAAAAACAACTTTATGGAACAGTGGAAAGCAAAACCAAGTGCTGTGTTGCTTTTTAGAGGTTTTTAGTATGCTTTGGTTACTTTTACAAATGTCTAACTGGTCTACTGCAGGAAAGTGTAGATAGTTTCTCATGTTACAGGGCAGAGGCAAATTTTGTCTCAACACTTGTTGTCCCTTTCTGGCTGTTCTTTCTTGGCTGCGTGGCAGTTTCTAAAAGACCCAAATCTGTTCACTGATCCCAGTTCATGGTAGGGCCCCCTTCCCAACCTTTGCAGACCTGGCCAAGAAGATGACATGGGCACAGGAGTAGGAGCCAGTGACTGGCAGGGCTTAGGCCATTGTTGTGTGGAATGTTTTGTTTTGTGGAACCATGGCCAATAGCCATGGGCTGCATGAGGAGGTGTGAAGGGCTTGGTTGTAATTGGGATTTGTGCTGGTTCTTCAGAAAAGGAATTCTAAGAAAAGAGGTCTAAACAGACTAACACACATGGTGTGTTGCCACTCAATGTCATCAGTGTCTGCTACAAAGTTGTAAAGCTAGAAAGGCAGGTAATTAGGTGCTGATGAAGATTGACTACAGGAGGGAGGAAAAAGGTTCTAAGAGGGTGGTATTGAATAACTACATCCATTACTGCCTTGTACTCCTTGAGAAGGAGTACATTAGATAGAGTTGTTCCTAATGAAAGCTTAGCATGTGAGATGTTTGTTGAAGTAGGAATTACAAAGTTAGGGAGAAAAAACATTTAAAAATGTTTTGTTTCAACTTTTATTTATAATTTCAAGGTTCGAAAAAGGCGAAGCTGCAATGCCTTCTATAGCTAACATGAAAGTCTCAGTGGGTTCATTCCTCTACTCTCTCAGGACTTCCTGATTTTAAGTAGTAGCTTTGATTTTACTAATATTGGGGATTTCTGTCACATCTTAAAAGAACACAGAAGGGAGGGACTTGGTTTTTAAGTGATTTTCAAGATAGATTTTGGAAAACACATCACAAAAGTGTTTTGAATCTGGCCAGGTTTACTGTTGCATAGCAATGCTCCTTGGGCAGGTTGTCACTGTCTTTGTAGGCCTGGTTCTCCTGGAAATTTATAGGGTTGGTCGTATGGCCCGGTAATGAGATATACGCAATAGTACCTCTTTAATGTTAACAATTGGTGCTCAATATCAGCTGTATGTATCATGTACCCTTGTAATTTAAATTATAATGTTGTGGAACAATAGCAATAGCTCAGTAAGAATGTATTAAAAAAAAGTGCACATGGTAGATTAAATTATTGGTCTAACCAAAGTGTTACTGGTTACTACTCCTGGTACATTGTGCTGGATTTGGGCAGAATGGAGGCCTGTGATGAATATACAGTCCCTGTGATGCTGCTGGACAAAAAATTTGTTGGTTATAATGCAATTGTAATTGAAATTCCTCCTAGTCTTTCTTTGGTGGTTTTCCATATAGCCAGAAGAGCCTTGTCTGTCTCTAGTTACCTTTGCAGCCAAGTTCCCGTTTTTGTGCCAGCTTGCTCACCCTTAGCCATACTCCTGTCCTTGGGAGACAATGCTGGCTTGCCAGACTGGAGTTGCCCTGGATAGCCCAGCATAATGGTTGAAGTATGGCTGCTGTTTCAGAAGCTGCCACTGACATTAAACAAAGCAGAACTGGCCCAGCACTTACTACTTTGGAAAAGCCATCCTCTTTGGAAAAAGCATTTTAACTCTGAATAAAACATTGGGTTGGCTTTTAGCTCAAGAATAGCACTTTTTTCCACTTGAATAAATATCAGTACCGACAAGTCACCACATCATGCCCTGACCTTATGTAAGTGCATGGCAACATTCCAAGTTAATTTTGGCTATTATTTCCACAGACATGTTGGACAGGCATTTGTAGGCATTTGATTCCTATTTAGGCAGTGCTTTAGCAGATGGGCTGTAAAACAACCTGACAATTATCAAGGATCCATGGACTGATTAGTTCTGGATTCAGACACTGACAATATCTCAGATACTTCCTTCCCAGCCTCCTCCTGAATGCTTTGCATCTTTAAGGAGCATGTGACAGATGAGTGTTAACAAATGACTGAAGAGCTAGAATTTTATGAAAAGGTTTTGAAAGCAACATTGCTTTATTAACAGGAAAAGTTCAAGCAATTTAAAATCACTGGAAGACAAATTCCTTCTGTTCTTACTTTTGTTCTTCACAGTCCATGAGGAAGGGCTGTCTACCAGTGTGTAATCAGGGAAACAAGTTTTCTTCTTGCTTCACTGGGCCCATGTTCAACCAGTCTGCTTTCTGTTTGGACAAGTGAGTGAAATACCTTGGATAACTAAATGAAGCTTCTAATGCTACTGGAAGATCACTCCTGGCACTGTCCCAGTTGGCCTTGCCATGTGCTGTCATTGCAAAGGTGAACTTCACCATCATGGTTCTACTTTTTAGGACTGTGTTGAAATAGAAGGTCATCTTCATTTAATCACCCTCTTATTGGAGTTGGAGTATTGGTACAGATAGATTTTAACCTCACATGGTAGCCCCAAGTTGCCATATGCTTCTAGTGGGATTCTTAAGAGGCACAGCACTTAGGTAACTGTCTCTGAATGCTTAATATCTTTAAATTATGTTCCTGGGTTCACTGAACATCATTGCAGTGTAGTTTCTGCAATGCCTAAGTTATTCCTCTAAATGCCGCATGGTTAAGTCATTCTGGTGCTTTGGGAAATTTTGTACCTTCAGCTTGCTTGCCGGTTGAATAGGGGAGGTTATTTTGTTGCAGATGCTTTGTGTAGGCTATCACCCAAAATATGAATGTGTGGAAACATAGACTCCTGCCATATTTATTTTGACATTTTTTATTTAATGTAAGGAAAAGCAGATTGAGATTGGTATTAATGTTTGACAAAATGCCCTCTCTCAGTGCTCTGTTGCTATACAGCAGTCAAGTCCCACATACTTTACCATGCTCTGCCAGGAAGTCTACTAACCTTTCATATAATATTTAATAGGTGTTATAGCCAGTGCTGCTGAGTTGTTTTCCATACAGGAGGATTCTCAGCTATTTTTTTCTGCTGCCTTTGTAAGACTTGCACTGGTTCTTTCTACAGTGCCAGATGTTGTACATAAAGTAGGAAATTATATACTCTTCTCTTGCTTATTGAGCAGAGAAAAGAATCTACTTTTAAGACCTAGCAGGGAGAGGTTGCTAGAAATGCCAAGTTTAAAGAGAGAGATCAAGTATAGGAGATGAGAAGGCAAGACAAAACTCACTTGAATGTGAAAATGAATGCAAAATCTCAACGGAAACACATTTGATGTGCTGACATTAAAGGGATTGTACTGAATATATAATCATTATGGATATATGCAGGGGGTTTTGTATTGTACAATAATCAAATGAGTGGTTCTTTGTACACTGATGGGGATCTCAGGAGAGCTTTAATGATCTAGATTTAAAGAGATACCAGCCCAGTTATGGACAGTGGTATTTGTCTGTTTCTGAAGGAATGCAGTGTGAGAATAATACTATATGTATATGATCCTTAATCTATGTATCTTGAAGCGTTTTACAAATACTAAGCACTTAATTCAGTAGCATTCTGCTGGGCTGTGTTCACAAGCATGGTGATGCACTAAATACAGAGATTAAGTTGAGGAGCCCCTTGTGGATAACCCTAGTTCCCACCTGGCCATGCCAGGACTAGAGGTCCTTTTTATTTGCCCTGCAGTTTTTTTCCTGTCAGGTACTGAGGAGCAGTTGTTTGGCCACTATACTGCTTAAGAGCCAAGTGTCTTGTGCTGCTGTTCCAGTGTCTGCACACTGAACTCTGCCACCTGTCCATGCTGGAAAAGAGAGTATGGCCTGGGATGTGTGGCAAGGGGCCACCACAAAACTGGCCTCTAGATGCCATAGCTACAGAGGTTTGAACATTCTGCTGCAAAGCATGAGAGGAGGACAGTAAAGGAAGACATCAATCATACTAATTCTCATTAGTAAGCAAAGCCTAACATGTGACACATAGAATTATAGTTTTAAGGGGATACATCTTTTATCTTTCAGAAATTTCTAAAAGATACTGATAAATTCAGAGTTGATTTGGGTCAAGCTCTTAGTAGCATTTTCTATTATAGACAGAACCACTTTAGGAGTTCTTTATATGCATGTGTGTCACTGTTCTTTTTATTGTTTAGGGGCTATAGTAAGAGAGCTAGATAAAACAGCTCTGTGAAAGTTAGAGAAAAGGCAATCAAATTGTCTGCTGGGACTGCTGCTCCAACAAAGAGTGTCAGTTGAGTACAAAGTCTTGTCACTTTTGGCTTTCATCTTCTGGTAGCTTGAAACAGCTTTACTGGCCACCATCATCCTTCTGCTACTAGTATACACTCTGAAAATGTCTCCTGAATTACATCCATATTGCTGTAGCTAACCTGATATATGAGCATTATTTTACTGTGTATTTATCTAGCACTGCTGTTTGCTTTGTGTAAATATTATTCCTTGTAATACATCATTTCCAATTGGTTCAGAACAAGAACTGCCAGGGCACATGAGAAGCAGGTGTTGGGACCTCCCCAGCACTGCTTGATGTGTTTAATAATGTTTTTTCATCCTTTAAATAAACAAATGAAACATGATTCCATAAACTATGAGCAGGAAACACAAATATATATAAGAAGTCAACAGTTGAAAACAGTGGACTAGAACGATGTTTTACTCTGAAAATTGATGATCTATTACTGTATGCCCTGACCTCATGAAATCTATCCATCTAGTGGTTAGGCTGAGATTTCAATATGCTAATGAAATTCTTTTTAGCCATGTGCAAGGGGAAACCCAGAAGAAATGGCTGTTTGCTCCATTGGAATAGAAACGTAAAAGTTCAGAAAAAAATATCAGTTCCTAGTAAGTTGTCTATGGAATAGATAATTTTTAAAGTTTTAGAAAACACTTCTAAAAGCCAGATCCTTCAGAATGACAACCTAAATGCCACAAATTTTTCACTCAGAACATCTTTTACTAGTTTGAAAGAAGTTGTCTTAGTGCAAGAATCAGCTTTACTCATTGCCCCTCTGATGGGGAATATGCTTCCTAAATTTCCCTGGAGAACTGCTGTGCTGTTACACTCATAGTATGTGGCTAACTTTAAAGGTCTGTTAGTGAGTCTTCCACAACCCCTTTTCTCTTTCTCTTATCGGTGATTGTTTACAGTGTTCCATCCTCATCATCATAATCATCATTTGTGTAGTCCTATGTAAACTTAACACTGTGTCTCCTTGAATCTGATTATATCTAGTTAAAACTCTGTCTGGGACAGGGTTGGCTCCATTTTATAAATTATTTGCTTCCCTTTGTGGTGGTACAGCTTCAGTGCAAGAGTGTAATAAATAGATTTTTGTTTCAGCCTTTGGAGGTCTGTCGTACAGTGAATGCCAAAGCTGTGAACTCCTTGTTCTCAGTTAGCTCATGCTCTGATGGAATCATACTTGCTTTATGTGAAGAAAAATCTCTGGTGAAACATTCTCATCTTGAGTTTAGTTAAATTGTGCCTTTCTGCATCTTTTGTGCTGTGTCACTTGCCTGGTTGCATCCTGCCCCTAATTGCACTCTAGACATTTCTGTTTGGGAGGAGGGAGACAGGATCTGACCTTTTATTTTGTGTGTAGAACTTAGCAAAGCTGGACCCCCAGTTAAGCTGATTTCAGGACTCTATTTGACAAAGAAGGAGACTGATGTAATGTTACTCTCTGTACACTCTTTCTTTTTCTGGAAAGATTATTATTCACTTCAGTTCTGTAGTTTACCCTTCATTATCTTGTGTCTCCATTTTTCTCATGTTCCTTTTGTTTCATTTTTCTCTTTTGGTCATGTATTCAGCCTTAAAATCTCCTTAATATTTTTTTTACTTGAGAAATTCTACAGTGCATCTTCATTACTGAGCCCCACTGCATATCTCAAATGCTGCTCTAACCTTGATGATGAATAACATGACAGATTGTAGGTAGATAGGATGAAAACTGATAATGAGGAATGAAAATCAAGTTTACCATTTTTTTTGTGGTTATATATTTTACTGTGAAGGAAACACCCCTTCAGAAAATGAAATAAATAGAAAACAAAATCAGATAATACAAATATTTAATAAAATATTTAAATACTTTTATTTACTTAATACTTACAATACTTAAATATTTAATAAAATATTTACAATAGTTTTTAATAACAAATTCCTCCCCACACAGAAGTGTCAGCTAGTAAAACTAGGCTATATACTTGATGTCCAACTCAATTGGAAAAAATCCAGAATTTGAGTAATTTTTAAATGGTGACTAGAAGAATTTGGATTTTTTTTTTTACACAACTGAATTAATCTGTGAGAATGTTTCATCATTTCTTTAACCAAGTCACTGTTCAGAATCACAGAGCAGCTTGGACTCTGCCTAGTGTTTACTGTTTTAATCCTTTAAAGCTCACATATTATATTTTCTTCTAATTTTTCTTTATAATTTACATCCCAGAGCAACATAATGAAAAATATTGCAAACATTTAGCATGCCTCAGTATGGAAAATAGAGTAAAAAATAGAAAAAGCTTGTGATTGGATAATTGGCACAGACTTGTTGATTTGTGTGCTGTTCATCTCAATCTGCATAATCTTTAAACCTAAACTATCTCAACACCAGCCAAGTTTAAGAAGCCAAGCTTCTGCCTGTCGTGGAATTGTGTACCTGTTTCTAAGACATCAACAGATAGGACAAGAACACACAGTCTTAAGCTGCAGCAGGGGACGTTTAGGTTGGACATTAGGAAGAAATTCTTCACAAAAAAAGGTTACTGAGCACTGGAACAGGCTGCCCAGAGAAGTGATGGAGTCACTGTCCCTAGAGGTATTTAGGAAAGATTTGGTGTAGTGCTCAGTGCCATGGCCTGGTTGACAAGGTGGTGTTCAGTCATAGGTTGGGCTTGAGGATCTCAAAGGTCTTTTCCAACCTAGTTGTTTCTGTCACTCTGTGAATTGCTTCTCAGTGGAAAAAAGAGAGGAGGGAGTTTATTACACATATCTATAAGCTGCATCGCATTCTCTCTTTTTTTGTCCTTTTTTTCATAGTATGCCGTCTTCCTTGTAGTAGTCTCTTCATTCCTTGTGACAACTGCAGTGGGTTGAAGGAGTCTCTTTAGGCTATATATTGCACCCCCCTCCTGCCCTCCACCCATTTTCAGTCCTTTCCTTCTTATTTCTTGGTACTTTTTCTTTCCTTTCTAACATTTAACTTCCAGTGGGACTTCCTTACTTCTTTCTCATCCCTGTGTGCCTCCATTCCTCACTGTCCCCTCTTGTCATGAGGTTTGAAAATGTTTCTAGGGCTAAGCTGAAGGGGAGTACTGTTACTTTACTTTTTCCCTAAGGAAAGAGTTGTACAACAAACAGTCACAGCAGGACTCCAGGTCAGAGCTGCAGCACTGACAGCAAAATAAATTGTCTGTGATTTGAGGAAATCACTTGCACTGATCTCAGTCTGTAGGAAAAACCTTGAAAACTGCCCCATCCGAATAAGGGTGTTGCATTGCAGCTTGTTCATGCAGTTTACTTAATCCTTGTTTATGGCACAGCTGAATCACTGTTACCAATGTTTGCTCTTCAGTTTGATAAAAGCCAGTCATTGCCATCCAATAAATTTTGAAATCTTCAGAAAAGATGCTGTTGTACAAAAGGAGATTATGTTTAACAGGCTGTTAAGAGGTCTTTTGTAGGGAACTTCAGACCTGAGAGCCATGAGATGTTGAACTGTAAATGTGGATGCAAAACAGTGTAACTAAACACTGTATTACAAAATAGCTGAAAAATTATTGTGAACTCCTGCATATATTATAATGCACTGTGCATGAAGGGGACTCCAGATTTGAGGAGTAGCTTGACCCTTGAGAGGTTCATGCTGACAAGGTAATTCCAGTGGTGCCATTGCAAGGACTGCAGGGTGAATTGGAGGCCCATGTATTTAGGGTTGCTGTAGGGTGATATCAGTCTGATTGTGAGTGATTTTCTGGCAGAATACATGCTTTTCACTGGAAGAAATCACCTGCGTTCAATCATACTTCCTGAAATAGGATTGTTTACTTTGTCTTTACATTTTTCCCTCTTATTTTGTCTTGTACTTGCTTTGATTTCTCTGCAGTGTTCCTGAGTGAGCTACACAAACTGCTTTTAAAGCAACTCACACTGTAATCAAAATAATATTTAAAAAGCTTTGAAGAAAGATGAATATTATAAGGGAAATTGTATGTTTACTTATTTACACTTATTAAATATCCTCGTTATTGTTATGCACAATTGAATAGAAACAGTCAGTTTGGAGAATTATCCATGAAAAGGAAGCCTTTGATGTTAGATGAGTATTGGAGGTTGATGTGTGCTTGTTTCTGTGAGAAGCAAAAGCAGTGTTAGATTGACCCCACTGAACTACTTAAGAGGTTTATATTGATTGTAGAGTAATTAATATTTAACCCAGAGTTTCCTTCCAGATGAAAAAATTTCCTCCCAGAAAAATTTCTAGATGAACATACTTCTATGTTCAGAGGTTGTAAATGTGAAAAGCAGAGTTACAGATCAGCTCGCTCAGCTCACCAGCTTTTTCTTTGTTTCAAATCACCTTTTAAAAATACATGTAATGGGAGGGAAGAAAAGAAACTGTTTATAATAACCATGAATAAAGCCACTGCTGTGCACAGTGTCATCATAAGGCCAATGTGTCATTTCAGTTGCACTTAAAACCTATTTTTAAGACTTTGCTACTGCAGAGACCTTGTAGTGAGCTTACAGAATTTTACTACAGAGGAGTATGACTTCGGCCCACTGTTAGAGCACAGCCTGTAGTGGTAGGTTTCCAGTTTTTCTCTATCTCAGCAGCACACACCTAGTTTCTCATGAATATTTTCAGATTAAGTCTGTTTCATTACATTCATGCAAAGATATGTAGGTCATATGTGTCAGGCCTTCTGTGTTTTCAAGGTGGCAGTCTCAGGGTGAAACAGCAACTTGGTTTAGAGGCTCTTACTGGCTTCCAGCTTGCTAAGTACACACAATCCTTGCTTTTTCATGTGATAGTTGGAGGGTAAGATATGTTATCAGAAGATATCAGAAGATGCTTATGTTGCCACAATTACAGAATTTACTGTTCTGTCAAAGCACTTTCCACATATCTCTCTTTGAGATATGACCTTTTCTCTCAGCTGAAGCTCTAGTTCAGAAAAATGCTGAAGATCAGTCAGGGATGCACACAATATAGAGGAAAAACTGCAGGAGGCAGCCTGTAGCTGCCCAGGTGAGAAACTGAACAAAGCCAGCATCATCCTGTATCATCCTGTGAGTCTCCTGTTACTTGTCTTGCAAACTGAGATCATCTGAAAGAACACATCTTTGTTTCTCTGCTCATTATTATAGTTTATGTGAAAATAAGAGGTGTGACTGTCTGAAGGTAAAAGGAATTATTTTGTACCTGGAACATTAGGAAATTGTTCTTCCTCTTGTGCTTGACCCAAGAGATGATTCTAGACTTTGCTTCATCTAAGTCCTGTTAATATAAGTTTAAAGGCTGGCTGTAGTGGTAAGAAAAATTATGTTAAAATAGCACATTATTCTGAGTTGATCTGCTCTTCATTTTTGAGATGTATCTGCTGGCTTTCCTAATAAAGATGCAGGTTTACAATTAGTGTTGCGGAACAGTTTGAAGAGGAATGAGGTTCTGTTCTGTCACTGTGTTGTTCAGCTAATTCCAGCTTAGGTGTGATTTGGTGCTTCTCTCCTACATGTGATAATGGAAGAGGAAGAAAGGAGAGCAGCACATCTTTATTTTATGATCTTATATTGAGTTTGAAGCACTGTTGGTGACATCATCATTTGATTTTAAAGATATCACAGTGAAAAAGTAAATATGGAAATGTATAAAGCTTTTTCAGCCCCTTTCAAAAACTTGAACTTGATGTTAAAGGCAGTTAAGTATTTTCTCCTGTAAATGTATTATCTACTTTATGTTTATACAATTGAAGTAAAATAAAACACATAGATCAGATGGACTCTTTGTTCTTAATTTGGTTTTTTGTCCTCTTTTAAGTGTATGCAATCTTTCCCACCCCTCCCAGCCAAGTCCTGTTGCCACCCAAGTGCATTTCCTGAGTGGATTTCTCTAGGAGACAGAATTGGAGAGCTGTACGATGGCATTTCTATATTTAAATTAGATGGAGCAGAATAGGCTGTATAATTTGCTTAATCAGTGCTCATGCTCTAATTTCCTTGGATGAGATTTTTTTTGTGGTCCAGTCTTATCTTTAGCTTTCTATATGGTAGCCAAGTCTGCTATTTGGCATGATTTCAGAGAGTTGGGTGCATTTTTCTTCTGACAAAATATCAAGGGGATGCTGTGATAAAGCAAATTCTGCACACAGAGCTTTTCAAGCATGATAAATTGATTTAGGTGGAAATGTGACAGGAAAATACATGTCTCCAAAATAAAGAGATGGTGTAAAATAAAGCGTAGTTGATTAGAGCTGTGCAGAAACATTGTGAAGATGGTAAATAGGTAAATAAATGGAAAAGATGCAGATTCATCTGCTGTTACATAAACTGTACCTATTCTGGGATCAGGATTCAGCAGTTTTGGTACAGGCATTTCCTGTAGTTATTTTATCTGAACATGACCAAATAGTGCTTCACTTCTGTTGTTTCAAACCTTTTCTATCACATTTTAATGACTTGATAGACTGATGTATACAAAACAATCTGTTTCTGTTCAGTAAGTTGTGGTGAGATCTTCACATGGCTTCTTTTCTATTTTTCCATGAAATAAAATACATTTTTGCTATTGTAGCATTATATTTTTCTAATAACTCTTAATAATTTCCTTCAGAAATACCTCAGTTCTGTTCTCTTACCTGTGCTGTTGATGACAGCAAATGTTTATATTCTGTTAATGACAAAGGCAGACATTTAGCAATAGTCAGGATACTTGGTGTTCTAGAGTAAAGCACCAGCTTCAAACAATGATTTTTTATCTAGTATTAAACAGCCATGGGTTGGTCCTTTTTGTGATAGCCAGTTAAGTGACATTGACCTGAAATGTATGGAAATTTTCTGATTGAGCTTGCTTAGAAGAAATACCCTTGGTAATTTGTAAACATCTAAAGAAGACAGTATCTGAAGTCAGAATTAGGCTGAGTCTGTTGGGGGACTCAGCACATACTTTTGGGCAAAAGCAAGGGTGCTGTTTGTTTTCCCCTTTGTAACAAGATTGGGATGAAAAACAAGTATCAGTGTGATAATCAGTCTAGGGTGGTTTTTTTTGGTGAAAATCTCTAGGAACATTAGGCACTTTTTGTTGGATAACACAAACAGATAGCAGGCAGATGACCTGAGATTTTACCCTTCAGTTCAGTGAAAACCAGAGTATGAACTCTAAAGGCAAAAATCTGGATTTTGCAATCTCCATTTGATTTGATGAGTGAAAAGAAGGCCCAACAATCTTCATGGGTTCTTTCTGTCAGGGGCCTCTCTCCTTATTGTTCTGGAGAAAAGAGGAGAAACAGTGCACCACGGGAGTGGCATGCCCTTGTGAGTAATGCTCATGAGGGACGTGGTTCACTGCCAGCTTAGAGGAAGAACAGAGTTGTACTGAAAGCATCAGTGATCAATTATATATTGTCAAAAGAAAACAGAGAAGCTGGCTCATATTGTCAAGCTACAGCATATATTCCCCAAGAGAAACCATTGCAGAAGTATTGACAGCTAGTACAGGAGTTTTGCTGACCTCAGGCAATAGTCACAATAAGAGCATCTGATGAAATAATTGCACAAGGTTTTGAAAAATGCATGAAAAGGTCACCTTGATGTTTGGCTTAGGACTTCTATATCTGAAATTAATTATTTTGTGTTACTCCCAAGTTTGCAAGTTAGGCAGGCTTTTCTTTGTCACCTTCTGTGTTCAAAGTTAGGGGTAGGCAGAAAAGGAGGCAGTAGAAATGGTAAAAAATGACACTGTGATTGAGATTGTGACTAGAGGAGAAAGAAGGAAAAAGAAAGATCATGTATTGAACCAAGCACCTTTGGAGATCTACAAAACTGTCCCCAGTACAAGACACTTAATTCCTAGTATGTGGCCACAGATTCCTTGGATCTGTAGATTGACCATGGTATGGGGAAGCATCAGAAGCCTGAGTTCCTAGTGCTACAGACCATCACTGCCTGGGTCCTTACTGCACAGCCCTTACTGGCCAACTGCAGAACTGCTGCCCTTGGGAATCTTTGCTGTAGAACCTGTGTGGAAATCTTTATACCCAGGGGCTTTTCCCTTCATCAGTCCTGTGTCTTTCCTGTTAGAGTGCCTGGAGTTTTGCTACACAGTGAACATGGATAATAAAGACTCATCTATATTCTTTGCATGTACCTGGCTTATTCTGGAATGTTTGTAAACAGTTATTAGCTCTTCACTATTAGCAGCAGAAGAGAAGGGACTAACCACAAAGACCAAAGACATATTTTATATATCTTATGTATGCTAGAAGTGTTTTTCAGGAATTTAGAGATAGCTTGCATCACAATTGTAGTAATTGCCTTTCTAAACGTTAGCATATAAAAATATACCTAATTATGTTCAGTGGTTGAAGAAAACCTATTGTACCCATGAAAGCTTATGAGACAAACTGCAGCTAACTACAAATAAAGCCTTAATTTGAGCATACAAAGAAACACACTGAGAAACCTGACAGCGAGTGGCCTTAGAAACCGTTCCCTCACAGCACCTTCCCAGCAGGGCAAGTGTGTGATTCTGTTTCTTCCTTTTCTTCTCTCCCCAACTGTTTCTTGTCACCAGTCTTCTTTGCTTTAGGCCATAGCAGTGGCTGAAAAGGTCAAAACGTGTTAATTTTCACCATTGCATGGGTATGAGGCAGTCAGCAACTGGAAAAAAAATACTGTCTTTATTACTCATGCTGTCAGATTAGATGTGGGAATTGTCTGTTATTTCAGCTGTTGCATGATAGAGTTTATAAATTGGTAGAAATCTGAAGGCAGAGTGAATAGGTCACTGAATGTAGCTTTAAAAGCTGCTGTCATGTTGGATTTACAAAACTTGAAGACTTCTGGTAATAAACAAGCATATGATGATTTGATAATTGTTCCTGTCTTTCATAAGGAAAGTCTTTCCAGACTTTATACTACCTGTGGAATATATTTTCAAAAGCCTTTTGTAAATATCTTGTCTGTTAATCTTCAGGATGATTTTAAATGCCACCTATGAATATAATTTTATTTACTGAATTTTATTTTCATTTACAGACAATATGGTAACAAGATAGGTCTCATTATCTCAACTTTCACTGATGTCATGCCTGGAACTTTATTATTCCATCTGATACTGGCAAATCTTTATGCAATTACTTAGATCTGTCTTTGCATGCTTAGGTTTCCCAGCAAACAGTGTTTCTCTGACTCCTTGAAATAAGTTTCCCTTGACATTTAATTTGGCTGATGTGGTGACACAAGTTTAGGCATAAATTATACCCTTTATGTCAGCCCACACCCACTGAGATATCCTCATGAGAGACCATGTGTAGGCAGTTGTATCAGCCCTCCCTCCAGAGATACCCAGATATAGAAGAAAGTTTCATTTATGCGGAGGTGCCCTGGAGGAGTATGAACAACTGAGCTTTCTGAGGGCATGCCTTGAATTATTTCTTCTGCTGGTAATGCTGCTTGAGCTCCTTCACAGGCAGCAAGCACTGCTCACAGGGTTTGCTGTATCAGACTCATAAGTGGACTGGTGCTGGGGCAGGGTGGGACCCTCATGCAGGAGGTGACAGAGGGGACATCCTTGGGTGTGATACCAAGTTCTTGCCTTATGTCTCAGGAGTCTGTTCCTGGTGAGCTTTGGTGTCCTGCGCATGAGCTGTGCCTGAATGGGATTAGATGCCTCCTCTAAAGTTATGTATCTAATTCTGGCTTACTCTCTGCCTGTAGTTTCTTTCCTGAAGATGGGACCTCATATCTTTTGGAAATTGTATGCTGTGTTCTATGTTTTGTCTCATGAGAAGAATAATCAGGAAAAATACTAGAGAATTAATCAGAAAAAAAAATGCCATGCAGTGTATGATGGCTGTGGACATGATATAGGAAATAAAAGAAAAAGCTGCTCTCTTCCCACAGTTTAAGCTCCTTATAGAAGTGGCTTAAATGTGGACTAGTAATGTATTTCTGGGAAAATGCTATTTTGGGAAAAACAGAAAAAAGAAATTAATATCAGCTAAATGTTGATGAAGAAGAAGAGAAAAACGTCTTATGCTATCTGTTTTTATCTTGTCCCAAATGAAACATTCCAATTTTACATCTATAAATTACATTTCAAGACCAAATTCAGTAGAAGGTAGAACAAAACATTTATCTGCTATTTGAATAAAATGTTATTTCAAACCCTTGGGACACACTTTTGGTTTGGTTTCTTTTTCTTTTGACCAATGAAAATTACTTTTCCCCTTGGTTTATATGTGTGATTTACTAGTTGAACTGAGAAAATAATTATTTCTTATGTTCTTCCTCTCATTGAGTTCAGGCATGGGACTGGATGCAGAATATGGGAACTGAATGGTTTGAGAAAGAAAATAGGAGAGTTTTATCCTCAAATGAAATAGCATTTGTTTTGTGTGACTGACCAGGGATATAGCATAGATATGCTTTTACGAGTATTCAGCTGGATTATGGGTGAGATTTAAATAATATGTTACTAAGCTTTAGGATGTAATAGCTTGTCTAAAAATAGGATTGGATTATTAAGATTAATGTAATCTTTGTAGCTTTTGTTATTATTTAGAATGCAAGGCATTCAGTCTTTAGTGCTAGAATTGATGATATTTTCATTTCCATTTCCAAGAAAAATTAATATATGAAGGATAATTCAAGCATTGTTAAAATTCAACTGGCAACATTTTAAAAGTGAATACATCCAAACAACTCCATAGAGCAAAGGATAAAACTTTGAAATTAAAATTGCACTATTGCACTAAAATTGCACTGTCTCAATTATTGTGTGTGCTTAGTTGCAACCTGCATGGATTTCAGCAGGTTGATTGTTCATGTTGAGCTCGCTGCACACCCAAAGGACTGTATGAGGAATTTTATTTACGCTGAACAGCAGAATCCCTATTGCACAAGTGTGTTTTCTGGCAGTTCCAAAAGGGAATGATAATTGTTTATCCTTAATCATGACAGTAACATAGTGGGATTTGAAACAAAAACGTGTTTCTTAATCATTGAATGATTTGTATTTGATAAAGGACAATTTTTTCCATTGGTGTTACTTTTGTTGCTTCTGTGAGTTTCTTAAGCCTTAGATGCAGTTTTGAACCTTACTGATCATGTCATCAGCAGTCACTGAAGAAAAATACCAGTTGCTGACATCAGTTACAATTACATAGCTTATGGTGGTATAAGGGATGTTATTTTTACAGTTACAAAGTTTCATCTGCTAATACAGCTTTGTGTGAGGATATACATAATGTGAGGTGTGAGGACTGTGTGTTCCGTAGCCTTGTAGTTTCTGAGTACCAAACTTAGTGTCTTGGGTTTAAATGTTTTGTTTTCACTCTACATCCTGTATATTCCAAATCTGACACGAAAACTGTTGTTGTAAATTATTTTTATGGATCCTTAGCTCATCTCCATTCCTGTAATAAAGTAGCTTTCTAGCTTGGATTCAGATAGGTAGTGTAATTTCAAATGAGCTTTAACACAATCTTTATGGGAAATCACACAGCTAAGTAAAACATTGATTTATTAAAAACCTCAAAGTCATGCTTTGGGGAAGATGAAAGAGGGAACTGGTTTAGCACAACTTTGAAATAACAGCAGTATGTACTCCAGTCAAGAAAGCAGACCTCGTAGTGTTAAGAGGAAAGACATGTTTGATTGTCTCATATCTCATGGGTGTGTGAGAAGCACAAGGCAGGAGACACAAGAATAAATAGCACATATTTCCTTGAATGGCTTTTTACAACTGTACCTGACTGAATCTGCCATCACTGTCTTTCAGAAATATCGACAGTATATGTCTGGACTTCTCACTCCTCCTTATGGTGTTATGGAAACTGGCTCCAACAATGACAGTAAGTATGAGAGATTAGATATGAGGTGGTGGGCAAGCAAATGAGAAAAGGAAAGAAAGGGGAAGATGGAGATTCTCCAGGTTTGGGTACTGCACTTTAAAAAATTAATTCAGTTTGGTATTACAGCTGCATTAGTACTGCATGTAGTAGAAGACACTTTGGAACTTGCCCAACTGCCTTCCCAGCTGTGTACAAGTGTACACAGAGCTGCACCAAAATCTGCACTATGACCCAGGCCTGTTGATGAAAACATACTGGATGATGTTGTGCAGCATTTTACTACTTGTGTTGCATCAACCATGGAACATGGCCATGAGTCCTGTTAGTAAAATAAATATTACAAACTGTCTCAATTTTTTTTTAGTTAGGATGGGCTACACAATTTGCAGGAGAATCTAGGTTAGTGCTTGAGCTTGCAGTAAACATGCTGCTCTCTAATCTTTGTTACACAGCTAAATAATTTTGGGTATGTCTCTGCCTCATGAGAACCTGTCAAGCTGTGGGAGAGTGCTGTAGACATGAATCCTAGGGCAGCCTTTGGAATTCATCACTTATGTAAAGCAAAACACTTATATTTATTTGCCAGGGATCCTCTGGATGCCAGGCAGGACAATTTCTGATGGCTAGCAATTGCATCTGCACATTGTGTCTCCTATGTTAGATGTTCAATATGTTTTCTTTGCAGGATAATAGCATAGAATATCATAGCTATGCTGATTAGTGCAAACTCAATGTCACATGTGACTGCCAGGCACTGAGACACAGATAGTGTTAAATGAAAAAGTATAAATAACTCCTGCATACATGCTTCAGATACTAAATTTTGAATAAGAACCGTGCTTAACAAGCTGTTTAAGATACTGACCCAAGTTAGCTTTTTGTCTTTTTTGTGTTCAGCAGAGGAAGCTTTTTTCTGAATAAATGTTTTGCTCTTTAAAAATTGCAGATTAATGTGTGTGTTATCAAAGTATTGAACTCTCAAATACGCTGTTCTACTAATAAATATTTCCACTGTCACTCAAAGAATGTACAGTATGTATTTATTTTCTGTATTCTTTTTTTAGGAATGCCAGATAAAGACAGTATGTCAAACAGTGCTCTTTGCCAAGTTTCTAAAAATTGTAATAAGGTAAATCACTCACAGTTTTGCCTCTTTTTTTTTTTTTTTTTTTTTGTTTTGTTTTGTTTTGTTTTGTTTTTTGTTGTTGTTGTTGGAGGGGGAGGAATTTGGTTATGAAAAATGTAAAAGTATTCAGCATTCAATTGAAAATAACTGAGTGCAAATGCAAGAATGTGGTTGATGCATTTGAGTACAGTATACAAATTATAAGAATGCCTTAGACCTTTTATCATTTAACTGAAGAAAGCAGCTGGTTCAGGATTATTACAAAGTGTACTACTACCCAAGTTTGTGTTACAGTCTGGTTTCTTGGTCTTTGTTGGAAAAGTGCTGAGGATGAGGAAGAAAAGCAGTGCTATGACAAAACCTGTGGATAACCAGTGGATCATAAAATTCATTATTAAATCCTATTTTAAGGTGTACCTGAGTCTGAACTGATGCATAGGCATTGTTCTGGCCCTTTGCTCAGGGTGAATTTTCTCCTATGCTCAGAGAGCAGCTTTACATCCCAGCTCTCCTTTGTAAAATAGTTCTGTGCCTTCAGCCTCTCCAGATGAGGACCCACATGAAAGAACTCATGAATATTTCTGTGCCAGCTTCAATAGTGGGATAGAGTATATATATAGATTAATAGTGGGAAGAAATAGTGTCAGGCATGGCTGTAAAGATTGATAACTTCTAGAATTTCTGTACGGCTGGAATAGAAAAGTTTCAGTAATAAACAGATGCTAGGTTGCTTTCTTTCTAGACATGGGAGCTTAATTGGATGCATTTGTGTGATGTCTTTAAAAGGTTAAAGGTATTTTTGTTGCACAAAAAGCATCTCTTGACAGCAGATGAAGACAAGGAATATTTTAGTGTGTTTCCTTAATGCAAAAATAACTACTTCCACCTCTCCCCGTCTGTCTGTCTTGCTTCCTCAAGAGTACTGACCTTTTTTAATTGTCACATTTAGCTTTTTTTTAATGTATACATGTAACAGTATGCAGTTCCTTTTCCTAGAGCCTTATTCACTAGCTATACTAGTTCTGGACACAACCTTATCCTGTAGGAACATAAATATTTTTCCATGCACTGAGTAATTGTTCTTAGATACTTAGCCCCTTGGATTCTGTAAGAATTTTATGTTACAGTTATGAATTATGGCTAAGTGCTTCTTTAGGTTATTGGCATTTCAGGTGTACACTTGAAATCAGGTCAGGGGTCTTGCTGGATTTCTCAAGGAAAGCACCAGGTGCAGAATTCAAACTAAAAGATGTTTGTGTGTTTTCTGAAGCAGATAGAAGTAACAGGTAAAGGTAAAAAGATAAAAGCATCTGTCTCCCCTAGAAGGTAATATCCCCCCAGTAATGGGAGGTGATGCTCAGCTAAGGGTGGTAAACACTTTCAGGTACAAAGTATTTTAGAAATTGAGCAAAATTTAGTGAATAATACTTTTGCCAATAGCTGGGCTTTTCTAGCACAGCAGGATTCTTCCTGTACAAAATAATTTCTTGAGTAGGAGACAGAGCTTGGCTAGGGCAGGCTCAAACTGCTCAGTGACTTTTACAAGAACAAAGTCCTTTGCAAACCATATTATCTTCCTTTCCAAGATGTGTATGAAACAGACATCCTTCTCCCTCCCACACTGTACACGTTTCTCTGGAGAGAAGCTGAGTGAGTAAATACGTGACAAACACTTGTCACCTTGTTTCATCCTGGAGGCACTCAGACAGTTCCATAGCAAATGTGGCAGAAGAAGCTACACAGCATAGAAATGGTCCATGAATTCTAGTTCTTTGTTTTCTCCATATGACCACAGCTCTCTTTAGTTATGTTCAGTGAAAGGTAAATGCAGCAGAGGTAAATATGTGAGTGTTTTGTTTACTGCATGTAAACCTCATTCCTGCAGTTTTAAACTGTGCAACTGTTACAGTGCTTACACAAAATGTCTGTCACCCTTCATGCCCTGCAGTCTGGTGAACCATCAGGGAGTTACTGGAATTCCAGGGCCAAATTCCCAGAGTTGTTGCCAGCTTTTCAAAACAAAAAATCAAGATACCAGAAAACAGTGCTGTATTTCTAGATGTTGCATATTTTGCTTATTTTTAGGATGATGCATGACTCCCAAAATGGCTAGTGCATCAGGGAAGGGCATTCATCCAGGGAAAGAGAAATGCTTTCAGGACATCTTTAGACTGCTTTAGATGGCCAGAATGTACCTGTGAGGCAGGCAGCAAATACAGTTCAGAGAGACCTGCAGACTATTCTGTAGTGTTCAGAAAAAGACTGAGTGAGGAACCGTCTGACATCCAGAGAAAGTTCCTCAAAATCTTTCATATGGTAAAAAGACATTGCACTCTTAGGCAGAAAGAGATAACATCTTCAATACTTCTGATCATGATGCATTTATTTCAAAGTGTGTATGTGTTGTTTTCATTTTCCAGGGAAGTTTATAACTGTAAATAATTTGCTTCAGATGAAATTTAATGTATTCCTCTCTGGAAATATGAAATGCATGTTTTTCTTTTTTAGCCTGTGGTGAATCTTTTACAAGTACTCTAATAGATGTTTTTCCATAATTGCTAATTATTTGAGTTTCATCTTCATAGCTTAATTTTTTTCTTCTGTCACATCTATTAGTATTTGATGAGTAACATAAGATTTTTCTTCTAGTACATGCTTTGGAATTTTCTCACCATATGGGGATGTTTGGTTTGTCTAGTTCATTAAAATCTACAAAAAAAAAAAATCTATTAGGAGAAAGCAACAAAGAGATTCTTTTTACCAAATGTGAATTCATTTGCATTTGGGGTTACATTATTGCACATCATTTAATGCAATATAGCAGTTAAATTGAGCATAAAATACTGAGAGGGAGTATATTACTGTCCCTAGTTATATTTTGGGGAATGGAAACAAAGTCAATTTAATGCTGTCTTACATAAGGGAAAATGACAGAGCATCAGTCTTTTTAACTAGGACAGACTGGGCTCTCTCACTCTAGTTCTTGAAAATTCCCATGGGGTAGAGTTGCATATGTGAGATGAATGTAACCCTAAAGACAAAATTACAAAATCAATAATAATTTCAAATACGTTTTTGGAAAAGATACAGAAGAGTACTTAGAACGCAGGGGAGGCCTGGTTCCAGCATGCAGACAGAATAGTTAGTGGTCCTGCTTCCATATATTACCAGCAGAGCTGGCAGCAGGGTTGCATGATGCTTCCCACTACAGGACTCTGTTCTTACAATTTGGCCACTTTTTCACCTGTTTATGCTGAATTCACCATGCTGAGAGTATGCTCCTGGCTGATTTTTAAATTGAAATGGATCAAACCCGTCTGACATTGAGCTGGAGGAAAATACATAGCACATACTAAATAGCTTTTTCCAGTTATCCACTGGGAATCCTATCCTTTGGACTAGAAGCTTGGCTTTTGGGGCTTGTTCGTGCAGTAAGGAGTACCATTTGTGAGCCCCTAGAAAATAACCTTATTGTTAAACATTGAAAAATGTCAGTTGAAACTGGCTCACCAGAGGCTTGGTGCAATTTCACTGCAAACTTGTGCACTCAGGCTTCTTTTAGACCCTTTACTGGTACCCAAGTAAGAACAAGAAGTATCCCATCTGCTCTGGAGATATAAGGTAGTTTGAAAGAAGAGGGTACTGGAGGAATGAGTTCTGGAGACAAAGGAATTAATGTGGGTAAGTACAGAGGACACAGCCCCACTGAGAGCATCAATCTCCACTGTCTTGTGGAGGACTGTGGTGCTGAATGCAATTTTTTGCTATCAGCAAATGTCTTAAACTCCTTTGCAAATTGTGGATGCCTGAAAGCATAGAAATGATACACAGAAAGAAGAGAAATTTATGATTTGTAAGTTATTTATTCAAGTAGTAGATTGTAAGAAATTGCTAATGATCCAAGATGAAGTTTTATATTCTTTTCCCTAACGGAATCTTCATATTGCAGTTTGCTGAAAGAACCCCTACATCCTTAAGATGCCACACAAAATTCTGCTTGAAAGGAAGGCTAAAAATTAAGTGCTCAAAAGCAGAGTATTTCAAGAATGGGGGCTGACTGAGCAGTGTTAATGAAGTCCTCTTATCTGTGTTTGTTACAGTAGAGACTTTGACTACCTGCTCCCATACATTTTTGCTGTGACACACTACATTAAAACAACACCTTACCTCAAAAACCATGCTACCTTTCTTTTTGTACAGCTTCACCTCAGTGACTGTTTAAAACATACATGAGTTTGCTCCCTCTTCATTGAGAGCATACATCCTTTAAGGGGGAAATGCTTTTCATCTCCTTTGTACTGAGGGATCCATGCTGAACACAGAAGACAAAAGCAGATAAAGTTGTGCAAATTCATCCAGTAATTGTTGCTATTGGGTGAAGAATATGTATTCTTTTGTGAAATCTTTCATGCTGTATTTCCTTTATGTTCCCTATATCGTCTGCAGGTTTTTATTGTGATATAGAGTTGCAGGAGCTCCCCCTTGTGCACGAAGTAATATTTGAAAAACAAATGGATTGAGTTTGTGAAACTTAGAGGTTGAAAAATCCCCTTATGTTTTTCATGAAATGTCTCCAAATCCTCTAGACTAGAAGCTTATTGGAAGTGATTTATTTTAAGGTATTTTGTATGCCATTGCTCCTATAGACTGTGCTGCAATGCTTCTGTGAAAGTCACCTTTCCATCTATCTTCTTTCCTGGCTAATATGATGTGGTAAAATAGAGATTCCTTTACTTTACTGAATTTTCAATAAGATATAGTTACCATGTTGATTTTCATGTATTTAAATAATAGGGGTGATTGTGAAAACAGTATTTTTTCTTTTTATTAATTCTTAATGCATTTAGTACAATTATATTGTAAAGATCTTAGAGTGGACAGACAAGGCCATAATCAAGAGTTAATCCTCAAAGTATTGCAATTTCAACATTGCCTAGAAATAAACACTATAATTTTGCTTCTGATTTCCCTATATTTCAGTTTACTTTTCCTGGATGACCATTGTCAAAGGGAAAGCCTATTGAGCTATTCAGTGTATTGTTAAATGTGGATTTTGATAGAGCAGTAGCAGAATTCTAAGGGAAATGTTTCACATGCTCATGAAATCGTGAGCCAAAAAATAAAAAGAGAGAGAGAGAGGAGGAAAGCAGGCATTGTTCTATCAAAGTGCAATTGCAAGGTGTTTGTTTGAAAGTTGTATCATCTCCAACATACACATGAAAACTGTGTTAAAGGGTGACTTACTTTCTGTGTGGAGGGTTTATGTAGCTGCCCAGTGATACATGTGCATTAATTTCTGTTCTCACTTGGGTTCTGCACTGGACAGTTCTCCTATACAATATTTGCATAGGATTAAAAAATAATTCCCTTTTGTTTTCTGTTGTTGAAGAGATTTCATGAAAGTACTACATGCAAATATTTCTAAATAATGTCTTTGTGCAGTCCTAACTGTACCCATTAATTTTAAGGGTTACTCTGATATTTTGGCACCAGTTTCACATATATAAAAGTAATTTGCCTAGGAGTCTGTTCAAGTTCTTCATTTTTCTCTAGGTGAAAGTGTTTAGGGTTCAATTATTATCACAGCCTGTAACAATTTGGCTAGTGCAGAGGCTTTGCATATAGACCCTGGCAATGAGTCACACAATGACAGCTTATGGCAGGGGAAATACAAAGACAGGAGTTTGAGATGAGTAGGAGTCTGTGAAAAATATATTTTTGTATGTTAGTAAGGAACTTCATAATGAAAAATGTGAAGGTCTTTATATGTCAGCAAAGCTCTTTAATGTAAACAAAATTGTCAGTAAGTCTGAAGACTTTCCTAAGTAGACTTTGCATAAATTGTTGCAGAACTGCCAGGGAAAGCTGGATATCTCCAGTTTCAGCCAAGTAGATGATATAGAGCTGTAGACTTCCCTTCTGAGTGTCTTTGTGAATAGCAATACCTCAAAGGAAAGCTTGCAACACCCCATGTTCTTTTACACTAATCAGCTCCCTGATAACCTATGAAATATCTGTGATTCATGGTTTTGTTGTGTACCCCAAATTCTGGAGGTCCTAATGACAATTTGTACTGGAAATGGTTTCTTCTGCTGTGCTTAATCATATGACTGAGCAGACCAATACAGAACTAGCCAGAGTAACCCCAGTATGAAACCTGGGGATGTGGGGAGTGGTTCTCATTTGATCTAGTGCTATACAGGAATGAGTAGCATGGCACCGTGGAGAAAGAAAATCCTTAATTCAGGTTGCTGTGTATTTGCCTGTGTACGTGGCAAGATAACTTAATTCTCTTCAGTCCATATTTAATTGATTTCAAGGATTCCTGAAGCCCTTTCATGTATTTGGATGAAAAAATTATGGTCTTTCTGTCTGTTTCTTTCATTGAGGAGTTTTCATTGTGGTGGTTCTAACGATAAATAGCATTGCCTATGATGATGTGGGAGTGGTAAGAGACGGAGGCGAGACTTCTCTTGGTGGATGAATTAAACTTTTTGGAAACAAGGGCAGAATTTTTCAAGCTATAGGACCTAAAGGAATACTCCATTTTAAATTTTATCCTTGTTTTCTAAGAGTAGTAATGTCAGAGTACTAAATATATGTAGGTATATTTCAGTCTTAAAATATAAACAATTGCTACATTTATCTCTTGGAAGAAGATGAATAATGGGAAAAATAGTGACTAGTGTCCAACAACATAGTACAGTTGAATTGTCAGCACCCAAAGAGGAAGCCTCCCTTTTTCTGTCACCGCTGTAAAACATTGCAGAAGCAGCTACTGCCCTTGACTCAGGAATGGAACACTGAGCTTGGAAAAGCTTTGAGAGCTGCAATGGCTTTCTGAGTCAGTGAAACTACCTGCAAGATCCAAGTCACTTTTTATCATAAGGGAGGAGTGAAAAGCTGAAAAATTAGCGGTATGGGAAAGAGAGAGACTTCCTCTGTTACCAGCAGAATAATCCATATACTCAAGTCAATGCTTGAGCTAACCTGTATGAGTTTTTGGTTTCATGACTTTTGCATCTGAATATTAATATATATTAATCTCCACAGTATTTTTTGAATGAAGAGCCCCCTTAAAGTGTAATCATTGTTATTTTGTTGCTCTCCACTCATGCTGCCATTCATTTTTATTCTTATTTTTATTCAGACTTTATTGCAGTTTTTGTGCATTCCAAAGCCATGAAATTGTTGTTTGTTTTGGGTGCTTTGAGGCAAAGCAGGGATGGAGTCCTCTGCTACAAAGAGCTTTCAGTCAGAGAAAAAATAGAGTGACTGTCAGACAGAAATATGCTGGATTACTTTGCACATCATAAGGCATGAGATTCATGGTTGTTTGTATGTTTCTAATAAATTTTCTTATAGGAGCTTATTGTGTTCAGTCCTTGGTGTGATAATCCTAAAATACACTGGAAGTGGAAGGAAGAAGTTCAGAAATCAATAGAAATATGCAAAACTAAGTGATATGTATTTCTTTGTTAAAATTGTATTTTGTTGGGGATCTAACTCACGCTGCTGACCTCTTTCAGTGTATTAGTGTAATCAAGTACTGACCTATCTGACTAACCTTACAAAAGGGTTGTGGAGGTACTTGGGGTAGCCCAGGGAAGGCAGTTTGGCTGAAGAGACATTTTTCCTTTCAGACTTCTCTTGCCTAGCTGAATGAGTGTTGCTGTTGTGGTTTATATAAATAGCCTAAATAATGGAAAAAATAACAGAAATTCCTAGAAAATACTAAAATTGTAAAGTACTCATTACTGTGAATTAGGTGTGGGACCATCTTTCCACAGGAGCATCACTCTCAGTTCCACTTGTATGAGAGCACAGCCTACTACCTTCTCTGCCAGTGCTGGCAAGGGCAGTCTGTGACTATGTATTGTGGAGTCACATTTGATGACTCTTGATTCTTGACTGTGTTTTCTTTGAAATTCTGTCCCAGCCCCTAAAAAGCACGCACATATACTCCATTTATCTCTTGCAGTTGAAAGGCAGGAAGAGTGGGTAATTATACTGAGAAAAAAGATAGTCCCTTTCAAGGTTCACGTCTTCAGACAAGTCAAGCGTATACAAGTAACACATTTGGCACTTATATTTGAAACAGCAAAAGGAATTTTTTTGAATCTTGTAATTATTTTCTCAAGTTTGGCAGAAAAATTGGATCAGGGATCTTAAAATCAGATTCTTTCTAGTCACTCATATTGTCTCTCACAGAGCATTTTGACTGCCTGTCCTGCAATGCATGCTGGAAATTGGTATTCCACAAAGTCAATTATAGTTCTGAGCCAGTAAGAAGTAATCAATGTGTCTGATCTGATCATTTAGCAGCATCTTTTTTTCTTGTGTATGGATGACAAAAATTTGAGAGGTTAATAAATAGTGGGAAAAAGCTGTTCAATGATTTTGTTCTTTTTCTTGTGTTAGCTAGGCAAGAGCAGAAGCCTGTTGTGCTGGCTGCACACAAATAGCACCACAAGTGTCCAGTTTGTGGGGCTCATTGAGAGCCATTCCAAGTCAGAATTGCAGAGGGAAAAATGTCAGATCTCTACAGCAGAGGTGAAAATGTAATTGGGACTCTTAGCACCTGTGAGGTTAAGGATAAAGTGCTGTTGAGGTATTTATGATTTATGACTTTCATTATTTATTCTCTTTGTGAATTTTTTCCTGAAAGAAGGCTTGGCACAAGACTGTGAACATGTTTGATCTTTGTGTACTTTATCATCAGTGATGCAGCTGTCTTAAAATTAAAGATAGCAGTTAGTGAGGAAATACAAATACATGTAGCTGAGTTGAATAGTAAAGAAATCAAAAGAATATTTAATTTAGGCTCCAAAATAAAATTTAAAAAGACCTCTGCTTATTTCCAATACAGATTGATACACTGCTTTTAATTAGGATTTCTCAGACACACTTGTTTTCATCTTAGTAAACAAAATTATTTATAACCTATTTGTTTAATAACCTTAAATATGAATTGGATGGAGAAAAAGCCAGTACCTTAGCAGGAGAATTATGATTATGTCTTCATAAACCTCCAGTACTGCTCTGTCCATCCTCACTCTTTATAGTAACTTTCTCTAGAACAGCATTTTTACACCGAATCTTCATTTTCATGGTTTGCTTAATGTGGTGCAACAGTTGTTATCCTTTACACAACCCACTAAGAGTCACTTAAGAGTCAATTAAACCAAATAAGATTTTGAAATTGTGTTTAGAAAGGGGATGAGTTGTTGACAGATGGCAGGAACAGAATTTCAGCTAGACAAAACAATACTTTAAGCAATAATATGAAAATCAATGCCAACATTGAAGAGAAATGGGGAAAAGGGGATAAATTACAAAATACATACAATAGGCACTCTTCCTTTTCACAAGGATGGGGCTGGTTCTGTGATATCTCTAAAAGGCAGACATCACAGAATTTACACAGCTTGGGCTACATACTGAGAGAGGTAAAAAGAGGTCATCTCTTTCAGAAACATGCTGTGGTGAATTGGGATGTAAAGAGATATGGTTAGCTGGGGAAAATGTCAGGTAGAGTAATTTCACCTCTCCTTACCCATCTTGGGTTAATTACTGCAGTGTCCTGTGTGCATTTGTGGAGCCAGCTTTTTTCTCAAGTTGCAATAAAGATTCATTTAGCAACAGAAGCATCTCAGAGTATGTTTAGAAATGTCTGTTCCTTGCTAGTTAATCAGGGAAGATGAGATAAATTCAAAATTAAGAAAAAAATGTGAACAGGCCTGGTTTATATAGTAGCTAGTTAGGCAGCAGCAAACTCTGTAGAAAATTAGAAAGAGAGAAGACAAATTTGCAAATATGAAATATTTACTATTTTCCAATTAAATAATATTTTGTTGTAATTGACAGGAATTAAAAGTATTACTCATCTGCTGTTTAATCAGAGAATATCTACTGTTCACACAGATGCACATTAAGTCAATATTGGTATTTTATTTACTGATTATTCCCAATGCACTATGGAATTAATGTGGAAAACAGCATATTGATCTGTCTTGTTCAGATCAATAATTTGATTCCAAATGCCTTTGTATGTTTTTAATCAATGCAATTACTGACACTCTAAAGAGCACTGAATGATCTGATTAACTAACACAGCAGTTATGGTTTCTTTTCATGCTAGTTAAATGTGTGAGACCACAACTGAATTTTACCATAAAATGAAAAAAAAGCCCTTCTTCACAGCCTGAGAAACTGGGATTAGATAGGGTAGGTAGCATAGTTTAGCACATCAACACCCACCACTTTGACAAGCTTTTTGCAGACATCAAGGGAAATAGAAGTTTTAAGGAAGATAAGAAGGTTGTTTTGTGGATATTTGTCAAGAGCAGAATACATATCTTTTCCACTGACACACAAATATGTAAATTAAACCAGTGCTTGATGGGTTTTTTTAATGTTTATGACAGAAGACTTAAAACCATTGAAGTAGAGAAGTACCTGGCTGAAAGAAGAATGTTTGTGCTTTTTGTAAAATCTGTTCTGATCAAGCAATCATTTTGGGATTTTTTCCTCTGTTATTTTCATATTCTGCAGAAACAATTGTTTACCTTTTTAGGAAAAATATTCCATGTAGATGGAAAACATCAATATAGATCAATAAAAATCTCCTGAGAAGTTGGACACCAGAAGGTGTTGCAGTGGATGTTGTTAGATTATTCCTTCTCAGTTTTATTTTTAGCAAAAAATGATTTCTGAAGAAGATGATAGGAAGAAGAAAGAGGAGTAGATAGGGAAGCTGGACTCTGAGGCGCATGTGCTGCACTCATTCAATGTTTCTTCATTTCATGTACTTTGACACAATGCACTGTCCAGACTTTGAGAATAAGGAACATGAAGTCACCAGAAGAAACACAAAACAGGTTTAAATTAACTTCTCTTGCCCACTTGCCAGAGGCTTTACCTTGTTGCTGACCTCCCCAGGGAGCTCAGGAGGTAGCCCTTCAATGTCTCTCTTTGATGACTCTTCCTTTCTGTGTTCAAAATAACTTTAAATTTCCCAGCATGAATTTGTAGACACTAGACTTCCAGGATTCCAGTTGCAGCATTCAGCAGTGTTTTCAGTTGCTTATTCTCATCATTTGCTGAAGTTGTGAGTAGACAGTGTTGTCCTCATTTTACCATGGAGAGGTTGAGACACTCAGAGGTACAATGACTAATGGGGATCACACAAAACATAAACTGCTGTCACCCAGGAGGCAGTAGTCCTCTTGCCTCACTTGGGTAGTGTTTTGACTACACTGAAGTCAAGAATTTTGCCACTAATTTTAACACGTTCACAGTTTCACACATAATTCAAACCTCCAGGTTTTGGTGCCCTTATGTTTGACATGAAATCACTTCACCTAAAATTTCACTGCCTCATCCTCAGAAAGCACTTCTGGCATCTGGGTGTAATTGAAACCTAGGAGAGCCCATCCAATCCTGTTTTCTAGACAGAGTACCTTCTGGGAGTCTTGAAGGTATGCTTGCCAAAGTTAAAAAGGTACCTAGAAATGTCTTCATCATCCATTCAGTTTGTCTTTTGAATAGATGCTGTGTGCCTAGAGCATGCCTGAGAGGCCTTAAAAACCAGTAACCTTGCTGCCTGGTATTTATTGTTCTTTTAAAGTCTTTGTCATTATAACTTGTTTCTAAAGAAGTAAGCAATTTCAGGTAAGCATACTTTTAAAGCCATGGACACTAAGAAACCAGCAGTTTGCATGAGAGACAAAAAAAATTTCTATTCTTTTGTAGGTTAAAGAAATGCAGGAGCAGAGAGAAACCCTGACAACACTGGCTGGAAACTCGTTATGATAACTGTAGTCACACCTCTCTCAGAATATTGGGAATGCTCACAGCAGAGTTAGCATTTTCTGACATTTTATTCAATGCAGGCAGTGTAGTTATAGCAGCTGTTTCATTGTAGTAGGGAAGTAGAAAAATGATGGGAAAATAAGACATCATTAGCCATGTTCTGGGGGGCTTTGTGCACTGGTCATAGTCTGTTTCAATATTCTTTTTCCCTTTGACATTCACAGTGAAGTGTCATTTTTGGTAATGGCTGAATCATTTTGTGTTAAAAGGAGGGACATTTATAGTTTGTCGAGGTAACACTGTAGAAGTGTTAATAATGTGAATTCAATTTAACTTCCTAAAATAAATTTGCTACACTGAATATTTGAGAATTTAAAGAACACATTTTCCTGTTTATGCTGTTAAAAAAATGTAGATTACTAAAGATAAGCAATTTTAGAATGTATTTTAAAATACAGCATAGTCTTCACATTGTATTACATTTAAAGAACATAGATTTTAATCCAGTCATCATTACTCTGAATATTTTGATAGTAACTCATTTGCTGACAGTATTCAAAGCATTTTGCAAAGGTAGAAATTATTAATATTCCTCTCTCCAGAAAGAGGGAAATGAAACACACTGTGATTAGGTGATTTGTGTAAGGTCTTGCAGTCAAAAAAGCCAGAATAAAACTGGGCAGTCTTTAACCACTGGCCCAACAATTTCTACTAGGCTATTTTGCTTGGTTTAGATAGTCTGTAGTTAGATTATGGAATTTTAGATTACAGGTGCTATAGCTTTATGAAACTCAGAAGATTTTTTAAATTTGATCGTTTTCTTACCTAATTTTGCAAACATCCTGTGCCTCTGTGTTCATCCATTAGTACCTTGCCATTCTCCCCATTTTGCTGTTTACAGATGTTTGTTAAGAAATTAGAATAGTTGACTTCTGTGAGCATGGGTGGCTTGAAGGTCCTTTGGTAGTACAATTTGAGACTGTCTAGACTGGTCCTTTTAAAACAAGTGATCTTTTTGGGTAATTTGTCCTTTGTTCGTTGCCAAGTATTTGTTAATTGTGAAGTCCCCTACAGACCTGGGATGAGGTCAGTCATTGTCAGTTTTGGACTTTTCCAATTAGGAGATGTGAGCAGGTACTTTGCTTTTTTTGACTGCCAGTGCTATCCTGTGGAGCACAGGCTGGTTCTCCCAGCTGTTGCATATGTTTGTGGGGAGAGTGAAGAGGAGAATGAATTGTTTACAATTGTTTACATGATAGGAGTGATGATTGCATTTCTATTTCCACTTTTTCTGTTTTCTGATGGGGTGTGGTGAATCTCCCTGTATGGGCCATTGATCTAAGAGTTGGACTTGATGATCCTTGTGGGTCCCTTCCAACTCAGAATATTCAGTGATTGGCTCTGTGATTAAATATGGCAGTCTGGGTGGGACCCAGAGCTCAGTGCTGGTTCCATGTCCCAGCCATTGAAAGTCCCCATGGCAGGGAGTGTGTGCCAAGGTTTCTTATGGACCATGCACCCTCGGGGGTTAGAGGTCATCACATAGATTGTTTTCTGATACCAAGCATTGGTCAGTAGATCAGCATATTCTACACAGGGCTACTCCAGAGATCCAGTATGAGTTAGTATAGTCACAGAACACAGAATATTCTGTGTTGGAAGGACCCACCAGGATATAAAGTCCAACTCCTAAGTGAATGGCCCATGTGGAGATGGGCCTGCAACCTTGATGTTATTAGCACCATGCTCTCACCAACTGGGCTATTCTCAGGGGAACTCCTACAATTTTGATTACATTTTCCTTCAAATTTTGGCAAAAATGTCTTCCAAAGGACCTTTTTATTGTGAGATCTTTGGTCAGCTGTTTCTCTCATGTTCAGCAATGTGCATTCAATAAGGGTATTGTTTTCCCTGTAGTATCCTAGCAGAGGTTGGTGCAGTCTGCATAGACACTCTTCGCTGCAGCTGGAAATAGGACCAATGGAGTTAACTTCAAGATACTCTATCCAAGACTGCTTTCCAGCTGAAAATGCACTCCAAAAACTGTGATACTGTATGTTCAGCTTTATCCCTGTTATATGGTTATTCTGTAGTGCTGGAAATAATGTCCTGTATTGGAAAAAGAGTCATCTATCTCTACACCATCTTTGGAACTCTTATCTCTACCTTTGGTCTGAAGCAGCACAAATAGATGACATTACAAAAGCATGAGAAAGAATGGTGAGGTGGGAGGTGTTGTGTGGGAGGGCAGTGGGGACTCTGGCTAGTTGTCAGCTGTATCCTACTGGTTTGCTCTGATTTTGCCAATATTGTGGAAATGGGGATTTTTTTGGTATATTTATTTCTTCCCATGTGAAGCAGATAGGGGCACTAGAAGTTTTTTGGGAAATATATACAAAGGAATTCAAAAATGTCAGTCAAAAATGTCAGTTGTGAGAAGGCGTCAGGAGTCATTTGGAACCAGTAAGAGCTAAAGATGCTCTGCTCCCTGAGATACACTTAGGAGAATCAGATGCTGTGGGCTTGGCTCAAAATTCATTGAATCAGTTAGGGACTTCCTAGTGATGTCAGTGGGATTTGGATTAGACCATAAATCACCAATAGTGGTAAATACTGAGGATGTAAAACAAACAGACCTCTCTTAGTGAGGTGGCTGTTGCTGCTGACACCTTTCAACGTGTGTGTGGCTTTTGTCCTTTGTTTGTTCTGGATCCCCTTGGCAGCCAGCAGGAAAATAGATGTCACTTGCAATTCTTTTCAGTTCCCCAGCTGAAAATAAAGGGATCAACAGTAGTGCACAGGTTTATCTGATCACCCTGGTAACATGCTGTGGTTAACTCCAATCAATACTGAAACTTGTTCTCTGTTCAGAGATGAGCTACACTGAGGTCATGTGAAAAAAACCTGATTCATTGGCTTTTACTTTTTTCACCTTAGTTCTTTGCAATACGCATATCCTGTGTTTGCATTTGAGAATAGTAAATTAATTTCCCTTCATCACTTGATTTTACTGATCCAAATTGCTGTAGATCTAAAGCGTTCATTCATATGTAAAGGCTCAGAAACATCCCTTTACAGCTATTTAACAAGGGGAATAGAAATATCTATTTTTGTAAGAGATGTTCTTGGATTTTATTAAGCAGAATCAAAAAAGTTGACAAATACAGATCTCATAGTAGGTCACTATTATTGTTGTTCATTTTGTTATTTATTTGTCTGCATATTGCTCAGTGATGTAAGAAACACTAAAATAAAGACAGGCCTTGCCCTGTAGTTTGAAATCTAAGGCCTATTTCTCCACAGATTAAATGTATGCATAAAATTATACACATGAATAGTCCTATTTAAATCTGTGATATTGCTCTCATGCATAAATATTTGAATCTCGAAAGGAATGGAGGCTAAAATTATTGCTTTCTCTGCTTCACCCCAATTTAAATAGGGAATTTTGTGATTGGCTTTGTGAAGGGTTTGTTTGAATGGCTCAAATGTGAGTCCATAAATGTACAGATAAGGAGTTTTTCAACGTTAATGCTAAAAGCCTTTTTACCAGTTTCTCATAATAATTTTCTGCTTTCCCCTACCAACACCAGCAGCTTTCCCTTCTCCACCCTCTAGACCCATATGACCTCCTGCCCTACAGGGAAGATCAGCAGGTCATAGCAAACTGTGTGTGCTGTTGCTGTGTTGCTTTATCTCACACTGAAGGAAGGCTAAGAGCAGTTACACTGGTCACTCCTGTGGCCAGGAGGTGAATAATAGTTTGTAAACTATTGTAATTGGCTTGCTTATCTGAGCTTTTTGCCTGATAACTTTTCCCTTATTCAGAAGTCCTGAAAAATGGGATCATCAAGGACCTCTGTTCCACATGTATGTACTTTAGTCTCATTAATTCTTCAAAGGTACCAGAACGTGTTAAGAAGTCAATTAAACACTCTCCTCACACTCTGCTGTTTTAAAGGGAGAGCTCTTTTTTTTTTTTTCTCTAAAGTACTTTCTAAGCAATCCTTAATGAAAGATCCAGGATTTTAAAGATTCACAAAACAATCTTGGTCTTTAGCCAATCTGTGCCTGTCCCTTACAGAATGCATTTTTTTTTCTGATGGGAAGTTGTTGCTGGAACCCTGTTATCTCCTATTAACTAACTGATGTTACATTTCTCTGCCTTTGAAATATGTCTTGCCTTTCTGTAGCAAACTCAGTCCAAGACCCTGTGCTTCCATTTATTGCAGTTCAGCTAATCACTAGTGCAGCTAGAGCTCACTGCAGCAGTTCTGAAAGGCTGTAGCTTTGGGGGCTCTTTGCTGGGCATGTCTTTTGGATGTCATTGTCCCTCGGGAGCAATGATTGTCCGGGCTCACTGCCCCGGGAGCTCTATCACTGATCACCTCTGTCCTCACAAATTGCACAGTACCAGGTAGTGAGGCTAAAAACTACTTCAGGAAAGCATTGAGTCCATCCCCAAGCCACATGCACACTATGGCAGTGTCACTCCTGACAGATTTCTTGTGTATCCTCCCAAAGAGGTCTGGAGGAACCAGACCTCTCTGGCAATTGACTGTCCACGCTGCGAGGAAAGCTTCAGCGGTGCCTAAACTGAATCTTTCTTAGAGCAATTTAAATTATTCCCTGATCTCTGCATGATGGACTAGGCCACTTCTTTCTCCTTTTCAAAGGCCTTTTAAATCAGAAGACTTTTTTAATCACACCTCTGCTAAGATTTACCTTTTCCTTAGCTTAACAGCTTTGATTATTTATGTTGTGCTTTCTGATTATTCTTGTTGCTTTCCTCTAAATTCTGTCCAACTGGTTTAGATGCTTTTGGAGTAAAATGGGCAAATGAGACAGTGCTTTTCTTACCTAGGCTGACTAAAGCAGAACATCATTATGTATCTAATATATTACTACATTCCACCATAGTATTTGCTGCTTTTACACAAGTATGGCATTAGTTATTCAGTTGTGTTTAATATTTAAATATTTAAAACATTATAAACCTTTTTTCCTTTTAAGTGGTACTGCACTAAGACACTTGTTCCCTATCCTGTCTTTATTTAGCTGATTCCACCTGCTTCAGAAATGTAGTCATCACTCTGTATTGCATAAAAGCATCATTTTTAGACCAATTTTTCAACAGTTTCATATTGTAAACCTCTTCTGCAATGTATGTGCAATGCCTCCCATCCTGAAGTTTCCTGCAGAATCAATAAAGGTGTATTCTACTTCATCCCATGTTAATATTTAATGTTATCAGATGTGATATATTCTTGAATGCTGCTTTGAACAGACCTCTGGTATGACTGCCATTTTGACTTTGCTTCACTGGTAATTGATTTCCAAATGCACTTTTCCAACTGACTTTGCACCTGTTTTGTAAGAATTTATTCTGACTGTTGCAGAAGAGAATATCTGATGAGAAAGTGCTAAGCCTTACTAAAGGGTTGAAAATCTGCTGTTTCTTGTCTAATCTATCAATGTTGCTGCTCGATCATGAAAAGAAATTAGATCAGTGTGGCATGATCTGTTCTTGGTTAATATACGTCACATGTGACTCATCTCCCTGTTCTTTTCCAGGTGCTTACAAATTGACTTTTTCTAGGAAGACTTTAAGCTGACATCTGTATTTTTTCAGCTTCTCCTATTCCATATTTCTGTCTTCAGCTGCCTTCCTTAGACCCCAAGAGTGGCTGCTGATGGTTTCGAGATGGTTGCAACCCTCTTTAAGTTTCTTCGTGCTCTTCAAGTTTCCTGCATGTAATTCTACAGAGCCAATCTGAAAACAACTAATTTATGGTTTTGGGTTTTTTTTTCAAGGTTGAGATTTTACTCCTGTCACTCTACTACTCAGGATATTAACCATCTCTCTGCCATTGATCTTTCTTATGAACGTTGATTAAAAATAAATCAAAAGTTTCTGGCCTTCCTGAACCACCTGTTAATAGATTTTCCTCTTTTAAACAGTAGCTCAACACTATTTGTTTTCTTTGTTTTACTACTAATGTACTTGTGGAATATTTTTGTACCTCTTGACATTTCTTGGCAGGTCTGTTTCATTTTATACCTTTGCTTTTCTAATTCTGTCTTTTGTTATTCAATTTATACTTGCTTTAGACCCCCTACTTTCTCCTTTCTGTGTATTTCTTTCTTGTGTGTCAGTGAAGAGCTCTTTCTTTAGCTAAGTCTTTACTTCACCTTCTAGTTAAGTTCCAGTATGTATTGTATGTATGATTAATATGGTTTCTTTAGGTAACTGCCAGCTCCCATTAATCCCTTTTACTTCACACTTGTTCCCCCATGACCCACTCCAGGAATATAGGTATCAGTATTCTGTTTTTATGGAAACTTTTCTTCCTAGTCCATTGTGTCTGCTTTGATGCTCTTTCTTCCTTCTGTAAAGTTCTGACACTGGATCATTTCATGATCACCTTCACCCAAGTTATGTTCAATCTTTGCAGCTGATCCTTCTGTATTGGTCAGGATGTAGGTGAACAAGCCTTCCTGCTGCTTTCTGGAGATTCTTGTGCTGTGTCTTAGCTTTCGCCTTTTTGGGTTGAATCAGATTTTTTCCAAATGCTGTCTTATATTCTGTTTTGATTAAGTTAGGAGATTTATTAAAAAATCTTCATCCGTGGTAAATTTTTCACCTGTTAGTTTATGCATTTTTGCTAAAACTTAATTGAAACTCCAAAGAACAAAAATGTGCATTTGTTTTTGCTAGTCTGTTGCTCTAAAAATCTCCTATATTTTTTGTCTTTCATATTTTATCTCTCCTCTAAGTATATTCCTAACTAGAATTAAAATCTGGAAGCTAGATTGAGGATATTGTACCTGTTTGAGATTGTTATTCTATGGTTTTGTTTTCATTAGAGGCATCTTTGAAAAGATTTTTGCTATTCTTTGCCTATGTTAACTGCAAATATAGACTATCTAGAGCAGATTCCACACAGTTCTAGAAACCAAGAAATATTGAGGGATGTGCTATTGCTCTTCTGGCTGGACAGAAATGTTTGGAACTTAAATGAGTTTATGAAAAATTGTTGACTTATTAAATGATAAAAATCAGGAATCCCATTTTAATTGTATTGGTATGCCTTTTCAGAGGTTTCTTTTAAGGTATGAATAGAAACAAGAACTTTGTATTGGTTTCCATGTACGGGCCTCTATGTTAAGATTACTGATTTCTGTCATATGCTTCCCTCATTTTCCCCTTCCCACCATAGTTTCCTGCTGCATTTTCAGCTCTTAGCCCTGTTTGATAACTACAAGGACTGTGTCACATCATTAAAATCCCATGGCAGCTAATGGACAGATGCCCAGTGTAAGGAAACCAGTTCCTCAGCCCAGAAGTACCTGGTGTGTGTTTCAGTGACTTCTGGCCCGGCTGCCTTGGCTTTGCCGCAGGGCTGCGAGGGCACCGCGGCTGCCATGGGCCAAGGTGCAGAGTCTTGCCCTTGAGGGAGAGCTCTGCTCAGCCTGATCTGCTGTCAGCCAGCCCTGAGCACCGGCCAAAGCCAGCCCTTGAGTCGTGTCCTGACATTGCACACTCAAAGTGAATTTGGTCCATGCTGTAACTACCAGGCCCTACAAGCCAAAGGTCTGCCCATCATCCTCACGTGGCTGCTGAAGTTCGCTCTTGCTCTCCTTTGTCTCCATTTCTACTGTCCTTTAACCTTCCACTTTCCTTTTCCCTCTGTGTTGTGCCATGTGCTCCCTGTCTCCCTCTTTCACCTGTTTGTTATGTGCCTGTTTTCCCCTTTCTCTCATCCCCTTCTCCCCTGTAGAGCCCCGATGGTCTTTCCTTTCACTCCTCCCTTTGGAGAACCAAGCCACTTGCTTTGTTCTTTCCTTTTTTCTTCGCCAGCCCCAGTCCTTGCCTGGGTCCCTGTGAGCGGCCTGCCTGCCTCTGCATTTCAGAGAGCGGCTATAAAAGGGTTGCCAGCTCAGCCTGGTGATAATTTAGAAAACACAGAGGAAGAAGATCTCTATCTCCATTCCTGTTTCTTGTGCTGTGCTGTAAGGGAGAAAAGAGCTGAATAGAAAAAGGTGCTGAAGGAGGAGAGAATTTCTGTGGTGGGGGGCCGAATGGCAGAGCAGATGCGTGTGCGGGAGCGCTGTTGTACGGGGCAAAGAGGTAACTGTGCCTGTGTGTGCTCAGATCTGGTGTGACATTCAGCCATTGCCCATTTCATTAGTACTTTACAAAGTTTAGCACAGATTTGTTATTCATCTTCACATGTCATGTCACTGTTTTAATTTGCTGAGCCTCAACAACCAAGTTTGCCTTTAGGAGGATGTGTTCAGAAGCTTTTTATATATTCCTATGTCCTGGGCAGAACTTGGACTTCCACATTATTCTTTGTTATTACAGCTTTTTTGTTAATTTTTTTTTACTTTAGTCTTTATTTTTCTGGTCAACCTTAAAAAATTTATTTAATTTCATTTTATTTTTCAGACACCTCTTATTGATCCTCACATCCCACATCATCCTACTAAAACCATTACACAGGTAATAGAACACAGGTGTGCTGTAGAGCCAGGCCATTAGACAAATAGAAATAACTATTTATAACAGTGTAATATGAATCAGCTGAAGTGATGCTTTCTGTTAGATGTGAGAAGTATGTGAAATTTAAAATCCCAAATATATACTACATTGCTCTGAAAAGTAAGCTTCTGTGAAAGAGGATTTTTAATTCAGGAAAGAGCATTTGTGTTTTGTTTTGCAGAAAGCAGTACAGAGATTCCAGAAAGTTTAAAATCCGTGTTTCTTGGTCTTTCTTTTTCTCCACGATCACCAAGGTTCCCTCAGAAAAGATCCTTAGAGCTGGAAAGATTTTGCGAAATACAATTCTGTCCCGAGCTCCTCACATGATAAGAGATCGCAAGTACCATCTGAAGACTTACAGGTGTGTGAGCTGATTGTATGGAGGTCTCTGAATTTTTATGCCTGCCATTCTCTGATTTGTCATGTATGCCTTACCATACTTGCAGGTGTCAAAAGGTCTGAAATTATTCTGTGATGCTATTTGAGTTGGATGTTATGCAGTCTTTAATGGGCCTGGTAAATCCTTTCTGAAGTAATTTGACTGGAAATTGAGTCTGTGATTGTGAACAGAATGTTCACATACAAACACTCTTCCAAAGCATAGCTAATAGTGTAGTTAGCTGGAATAATATGTGTAGTACCAAGTTAAGATGAAGATTCTGTTCTCTTTGTATATCAGTAAGAGATAATAGAAAACTTTATTAATATATTAATGTTCCTGTACTGATTGCTACAGCAGTCTTGCTCACTGTGGTGTTCTGAAAATTCACCTGGTGAGAAATATTCCTGATGCAGATTTGCTGTTCTATTTAATTTTTTTTCCAGTGTATTGTCAGACTCTCTTGTCTTCCTGCTGGTGGCAGTACAGTCTTGCTGAAGTGGGATAACAATGGCACTTGTAGAAAGAAATCTGCCTGCAAGGTGTCAGGATCTACCTACTACTGGCTTAAGAAACAGTCAATTTGTTTAGTGTCTAATGTTTAAATCAAATACCTAATTCATTATTCAGAGTGTTTTTAAGTAAAAATTATTTTTAAATCTCTGAGTGTGTCTTTTTCTAAATAGTAAATCAATATGTTGCTGATCTTTATTTGAAATAAATGCATTAATTTTCCATATTTCAGCCCAAAATATATTTAAAATACAAAGGTATTTGGCACACGTGAGTTGATTCAAGAATATGTCACAATATGACATTGCTGATTGGTCTAGAATAACAGAAGAGCATATATGATAAATGAAGAGCAGTGCTGGTCAAACAACTGCACCATTTTCTCTTACACAGAACTGGGAAAACTCTTACTGTTCTGCTGAGTTAGGGAGTGTAAGGATAAGGAATTTTACTAAGTGACCATGTGGCTTTTTGCTTTTTTAATCCTTTTTGGCTGTTCTCCAGAACTTGAGACCTGCTCTCTGCCTCTGGGTCAGTCAGGAGGTGCAAGGTTACCAAGACCTGGCATGAGAGAGCCTCAGAACACTGTACCAAAACCAGTGTCTCCAAATACAGTGTGACAGAAGTTTGATTACAAATGCAGGAACACCCTCATAGCACTCGCTCTTCCTGTGGAGGCTGCATAGGCATAACTTTTACAGTATTAAATTTCTGTTTTCATGCAAGATTCTGAAAAGCATGAGGCTTTTGGTATCCCATGGTATACAGAGGTTTCTTTTGAAAACTGGGTTGGAGGTTATTGCACTGGTGCTATATGTTTTGTACCAGGTGTCACAGGCTTGAATAGATCCTCTGAACTCTGCATTTCCCAAAACACTTTTTTGCTATGGTGATCTTCTTAAAACTGGCCACCTTCGCTGGTGTTTCAAGATGTGTATGTAGATGGTGACATGGGGTTTTCTGCAGGGAGATTTACCTAAGTCTGTACAGAGTTTAGGATATCAGTGTTGTTGGCAGTCCCTGTGTGCAGTCTCTCTCTTGGCAGGCTTCCTTTTCATTCCTGTCTGTTTATCTGTCCTTCAGGCAATGCTGTGTGGGGACAGAGCTAGTTGACTGGATGATGCAACAAAGTCCTTGTGTCCATTTACGAACCCAGGCTGTTGGCATGTGGCAAGTACTGCTGGAAGAAGGTGTTCTTAACCATGGTAAGATAAAGAAAATCAGTATCTTGACTAAAATATGGGCAGTGTGTGACATCAACACCTCTGTATTCTTCTTCATGAAAAAGAACGGGATCATGAGCCTAAAATAAATGCCACAGAGCAGCCTGTTCATTCACAGGTACGAGAGCAACACACAGGCAGTATTATTTGAATCTTGCTGCCAATATACTTTTTAAACTTACGACCATATTGCATCATAAATGAACAATTGATAGTGATAGTCTAATTATACTTAGGAATATACTGGCTTGTGCTTATATTGTTAGAACTGGGTAGCACTCAGGGCAAAACCAAGGGATGTATTACCATGCATTAAACTAACCTTCATCAAAGATTTGTAGTATTTTGAAGTGAATGTGAGTGTTTGTGTTTGCTCAGATTCATAATTTTGGAATGATTTCCATTGGTTTTGGAGGGGTTCCTAAATTCAGCACACCAGATATTCCAGTGCAGAAATCTGTGATTTTATATTAGCTTTCTGATTGCATTTTACATTGACTTTCAGTTTCCATTTGTTGGGATTTAGTTGGTAACAGGATATTACAACCCTCAAAAAGGGTACGTTTCTAAAGCAATATTCATATTTGAAGCTTTGTATGTACATTTTTATTGAATGTAGAAGAGCAGCTCTATTACAGTAAACTTGCATTTATCATCTGTTGTGCTTCCCATATCCCAGGGAGAAATTTCCGTTTCTGTCAGGGGGAAGGCAGATTGTTTCCCCTGCTGCCTTACCCTAAGGGCTCTAACTTGAATTCCTGCCATATATTCCCTTGAACTCTCTGGGGAAAGCTAGTGCAAGCTGCATCACAGTATCCAACTCAACACATCACTCTGACTTACTTGGAAGACCAGGGGTTTGCAATATCATAATGTTCCTTTAGAGGTCTTCTCTTGGCAGTTCATCCATTAAGTTATTTCCCCAGGACACAGGTCAATGCACTTGCCCCTGGGATTACACCTTGATGACAGACATTTCTACTACCTCACAAGGAATTTAGTTGCTTTTGCTACCTTTTTTCAGCTTGTCTAAGTACGTAGAGCAAAGTGTTTGTGCTAGAGAATACCTTTTAGAAATTCATAGTATAACCACTTTCCCCAGTGTAATTTGTTTGATTAAATGAAATAGTTTCAAACAATAAGAAAACAGAACTAATAAAAAAACATATACATGTGTATGCATGTATTTATACACACCCACAACACACCTATATGGAAGCCTTTTGGATGGTATTTGTAGTACACAATTTAAAAGTATACCCTTCAAGCTACATACATGAGAAATATTTTCATGCGCTTAGAGTTTTTCTGTAGCTTTCTTTCCCTTCTTAAATAATCTATCTGTAACAAACACAATACTACACAGATTTCTACAAGGTTTGTTTCTTTGAGGAGCATTCAGTATTTGATGTGTTGTTTTGTTTTCAGTGGACCAGGAACACCACTTTCAAGATAAATACTTATTTTATCGATTTTTGGATGATGAGCGTGAAGATGCCCCTTTGCCAACTGAGGAGGAGAAAAAGGAGTGTGATGAGGAGCTACAGGATACTATGCTGCTTCTCTCTCAGATTGGGCCAGATGCTCATATGAGGATGATTCTCAGGAAACCGTAAGCAGAATAATGAGTTAATATTATGGGTCTTCCTTGGGACATGGAAACAAGAGAAACCTACATTGATTATCAGCCTTTTTTTCAGACAGCTTTATAGTGACTTCAAAGCCAGTATAAACTCTGTTTGACCCTCCCTTGAAGGCAAGCATTAAGCAGGTAGGGTTTAGTGGCCATGGCAGACATATTTTACTGAAATGCACTGAGAATAAGGAATAACTTAAACTCACCTTCACTGAAGATTTTCTTGTAAGGGGCCATTCAAGACAGGCAAGTACACAGGGCTGGATCCTGCTACATTGAGGCCATTGGCAAAGTTTGTGTTTGCTATGGGTGAGGAGTAGGCACTGCTTACAGTGTGAGAACATTTTTCATAGTAGAAGATTTTTGTGTCACCTAACCCAGGCGCTGTTCCTGTTCCGTTTCCATCTGTATCCTTTCCAGACTCCATTCCTGTTTAGATCACAAGCTCATTTCAACAGCACTTTTCCAAAAACTTGCTAAAGGCATTGAATTTCAAAAAGTGCCATCAAATACTTGTGCTTATAAAAACAGGAAACACTGTCATGCAGCAATAGGTTTGAGGTATACATTTTATTTCTTCTCCTTATTAGAGATCTAGTCAATACAACCAAAGGAGCACTTGGTCCCTGTCACACAAAATACATGGACAAGCCAGAGTGAGAGCAGAGTGTTTCCATACACCCTTAGGGAGTCATGGAATTGAGATCTTGTACCCTCACAGACATGTTCTGTGCCCTTTCCACTGAGCAGAAAACGTGAGCTTTTGCACCTCTGAGCAGACACCAGTCATTGGAGTCTGAGCAATGCTGTGTGTGCTGGGACCCTGCTTCTCTGCACTCTGTCCTGTGCCTCAGGCCAGCTGAGCAGGTCATCTCTTGGAGAATTTCCCTTTCACTTATTGTGGGCTTTGGCTGCCCACTACATTTGCTTTCTGTCATGACTTCCAGAACAGTGAGTGTAAGTTTACACTAGCAGGATAAATATTGATTATCATCTGGACTGCTTACAGAGTGCTGAAAGGCTGGAAGGATGCTGTGGAAAGTACTGCTCTTCTCTCTGTATTGTCACTTGCACAGCATCAACTGAAAGAATACTAATAGGAGATTTTTCATGGAATATAGTGAGGAGAAAGAGGTTTTCTCAAGACTAATGTTCATCTGACATCTTTCCCTATCCCTGAAAGTGCTTATTTTTGCAGCCCTTTGCTCACTGAAGTAACCTTGTACTGCCAGGGACCATATTAACTATTGTTCTAGTAATCAGTTTACATATGTAATGATTTTGTTAGTTGAAAATCCTCCCTGGACTGAGCTGTCGCAAAGCTGTTAAAATCTCCGTGAATCCTCAGAGTCCTGCTAGTTTTGACTAGACACTGTTACAGCTGCCAAATGTTCAAAGGAATTGTCAAGGCTTCAGAGATGCTGACTCTAGATGACCAGAGCAGGACCCACAATTTTCAAACCAACACAGCTGCATTTTATAACAGTAACCATTTCCAGAGAGGTTGCAGAACTCAGATAATTACCCTGAAAGAAATAAGACAATATTCTTTGATGAGAAGATTACTTTGAGAATTTGATTGTATAATGAAGCTGTTGCTTTGAAAGGTACTTTCTATTGTTCAAAATCTGAAAATCTCTAACAAAAAGTGTCACTTGTTTTGACAGCCAACTTAAAAAATTCTCTGTTTATTACATTAACTGCAGCATTTTAACTGTCAAACTGTGAAAGAATGTTCTATAGTTTAAAAAACAGAATAGAGCTCAGGGAAATTTTTGGCAGGCTCTTGTTGCTATTGTGTTTTTTTTTTCCCTTTGGAAACACATATACTGAATGTGAAAATAGCTTTTTGTGAAGTAGCAAACACAGCTCTCTGCTCCTTATAATGGCTGTAGCACAGGTGCAGACCTTGCTAAAGTCCCTGTAAAAATTACCGTAGAATTAATACAACTCCTCCTTAAGTGTTTCCCCCCTTCAGTATGAAAATATGTCCTGACGGTAAACCCTAATTTAATAGGATGCTATAATACAAAGCTAAACACAATAATAACAGGAGTCTTTAAAGGAAGACTTGTATTCATCTAACAATAGTATTTAGCTCAGATAATGTTATGGATTACATTCTTTCTTTAATGCTCTAGCCTAAAGTAAGTTAGCAGTGTGACTGAAATAATAAATCTGTGTTATATGTTCTTAGTGGCTTCACTTAGCACATTTTTTTCTTCATAGAGAGCATTTGACACTTAATCACAATGTTATGGGGTCTCTGATCTTTTCCCTTGTTCTTATTATCTGAGAATTTTCTGGTTAGTTGTACAATAAAAATAATCAATGATACTGCTTTGACATACATGGCTTATCAATGGTAAAGTACTGTGTTATTGTCAACATCCTAGTCACAGAGAAGCTTGATGTCTCTGACCTTGGTAAATTCTCCAAGCACTGAACAGTTTTTATTGATCACTTAATATCACCTGTGTTCTGTCCATTAATGTGTACCCTCGTTCCCTACCTATTCCATTTATTATCCGCTCTATAACCAGCTATTGCTGGTAGAATGTGTCCCCTGCAGAAACTAGGTCTTTACACAGCAGGATCCTACAAATCAACATCAGTGGGTCACCACACAGGTTTTAAAGACACAGTGATGCCTAATATCTCTCCACGTGACATCTGCAGGAACAGAAGTAAAGACTGGGTACAGATACCTGCTACAGATTGTCAGTCCTTCCAATGTGCTAGCATAGGAAGCAAATGGACATGCTGAAAGAAGAGTGTGTCCTTTTGTCTTTATGACAGAGATCTCATATAGTAAGACATCATCCTTTTATCTTTTGATTTAATGTAGAAATTTCTTAACTTGTTACACTATATTCTCCAAGACATACTCGTCTTGCAAGCATGTAATAAAATTTAAGTTGCTACTTCCCTATTATTTGTTAAAGTCCTTACTTTTTGTTTGCTAGCTTGTACTGGCTTAGTTTTATGCTGTACTTAATTAAGCTGCCCTGCATAAATCACTAGGAGTGTCAGCCTTGTAATTTCAAGCCAGATTCAGAAACAGTGGAGTATTTTGAGTCACTAGAGGGCATAGCAGTACCAAACCAATTTCTGGTTTTCCCTTAATAGTTTGATTCTGTATGAGAAAAGAGTAATTTAATCCAAAATTATTTGTAGTCTAAATTTGTCTTTAATCTGGGTAATAATAAATGCATGTCATTGGTAAGTGAAGAACAGAAGAAAAATAAAGCTTGATTAGCAGAGATGTCAGTTCTCCTTATATTTTCTGTGACTTCTTCAGTACTTCTTTCATCCAAAAGAAGTCTCCATCCAGCTACTTTTGTAAAAAGATGCAATATAATCCTGGAGTAACAGAACTGGGCACTCCCTGTGTCTCACACAAGATGTAGACAGACTGTTTAATCAGGAGGTGATTAGGCAGAAAATCTGTAGAGCACAGTATTTCTTCATATGGCTTTCCTGATCCTCTAGGTGCTAGTCTCCTGTAATACTGACATTTTAGGAGGAAAACTTCTATCATTGTAGTTTTTCTTTCAGGGCTGTCCAAAGATTAAATTGTGCTGTTAATTCTTTTGACACCACACATTGCAGACAGCAGGATTTAGAACTGTGCTTGTTGTAATGGTGGAGCATGTAAACCTTCTCATTTGGAACTCCTGCCCCCAGACTGGACTTCTTGTATCCCATTTCCTCTCTTGTATCCCATTTTCATCCTCTCTCTTATGTCTTTATTGCTCTTTTCTTTTGTTCTTGGCCCATTGAATTAATTACTTGTAATCTGCTTTTCTCAAATCTAAACCATATTGTTTGGAAGGACTTAGTCCTACAAAAATAGCTTGAAATAATGCTTTAAAGGTATTTTTCTTCCTGTGTGTCCGTATGTCACTCCAATGTGCTGTCTGAAATTATGTGACAGGAGAAATTGTTCTTTTAGAAAATAATACTGTATTAGATATTGTAACTGAAGAGAATCTTGTGAGTGATAAAAAGATTGGGAGTTACTGTCAAGCTCCCACAACTCCTCCTGTGTGCTGTTTATTAGATCCTCCAAAGCATCTCTGACACACTGCAGTCCCCACAGTATTTGTGTCCTTCTTTAGCAATCAGAAAATTTTGGGTAGGTTACAGAAATGCAATTATTTCAGCCACAGTGCCAGCCTCCTTACTGCTCCTTGTGCTAGAGAAGAATTATTCCTTTATCAATGCATTGATGAGGGAATAATTCTCCTCTAGCACAAGCTTCTTGTATTTTTCAGTGAGAGAGGCTGAAAGTACTGAGTGGTTCTTATTTACCTTTGTGGCTAAACAGCAGCACTCAGCATTAACTGTAGAGCAGTCGTTAGCTGTTCTCCAAGATGCACTGCTGCATCTCCAATTTGTTCAGCAGAAGTTAACACACTCCTTTACAAACCACTACAACTGTGTTTGCTACAACTAATTAGTACTGCTTGTGAAAAATAGTGCATGCCCCATGCTCAGGAGTCCTTTTGAAAGGAACAAATCTTTATGTACCATTTCTGATTTATGTGACCATTTTATACATATATAGAAGACTTGATTTAATCAGAAAAGCTGCCTAATCAGGATCTCTCTAAGGTGGTTGCCATGGCTGCTGCTCAGTTTCATTCAGGTAGCATTCACAGAGCTTCCATCCTTTGTGTGTTTCAGTCCTCCAGCCAGAAACATCATTCAGTCCCTGTTTAGCGAGGATGTACACTTCACTAGACAGTTCAGCAGCATTTTGTTCTGTTCTGTCCTTCTGTGAAGTATTTATTTCAGCATTTATTGCATTTAATTTTCCCTTTTATCTTCTCTCTATAGCCCTGGCCAGAGAACTGTAGATGACTTAGAATTTATATATGAAGAACTTCTCCACATTAAGGCCTTATCTCACCTTTCTACCACGGTAAGTAATTTTAAAAATTATAACTCATCACCTAAAGGGAGGCTCAATTTTTACTTCTGGTTTTACTTCTGACTTTATCAAAGTTGGAGAGCCTGTAACCATTTTCATTTATACTTTCCATGCAAAGAATTTATTCCATCTGTGAGAATCACCCAAGCCCTTTGCAGGTGTAGGTTGTCTATTTGATATCAGATATAATTCTCTTCAAGTATTTCTGCACAGCCCCTCACTTGGCACAGCTACCACTGTCTGTGTTCCTGTGCATGTGTAAATTAAGGTACTGGTACTACTGAATTTTGCAGAATTGATTTCTGTAGGGAGTCTTTGCTTGAACCAGTTAGGAGGAGGAATTATACTGTGGAGAAAGGTGCACTGTGCAGTGCTTTCTGGTTGGAGTTTGTCATTGAGTGAAAGAAAGCTCATCAGACACTTTCTCCCTGAAGTGGTCAAGAACAGCACAGAGAATCAAGGATAAATGGAATAGACAGGAGAATGCATCTGTTTAAAGTCTCACCATATACTGTGCAGACAACTGAAACAAGCTAAATAGCACTTTACTTGGTAGCAGTAAAATGTGGATGCTTTCAGAGAAAGGAAACCAGTCAGAAAGTAGATTCATATTTGACAATGCCTTCTTCAGAATCTCTTGTTATTTTCAGTTGTTCTCAGTTAGCTTGGGCAGATGCAGCTAATTATGAAGCTGCATTACAGAAAGATAGTACTCCATGCAAACATATAAAAACCTGAACTATGTTTTTCAAAAAAGAGTAGGCATTCAGAGTTGGTATCTGAATTACATTGGTGTTAAGGAAACTTCCCAGTTTGACCATTTGTGAGACTCTCACTGTCACACTCCCAGCACCAGAGACTGTCACTGCTGGGGCTGGAGCCCCTTCACAGGGGGCAGCTCCAGTGACCTGGCAGGTCCTGCTGGACTCATGCACATCCCCCACTCACACAAACAGACCAGGTCTCCTCACTGCTTCCACCCCAGGTTTCCCATAGCAGAGCCTTGTATGTCTTGCTCCATAAAGCAATTTATTCACAGTGCTGTAACACAGAAACAGCTCAAGCTGGTGCCTCTGAGGAGGGATCCTCAATAAAGAAACCCCTGGGCTTTTATCCCCTCACCATCCAAGCATTCACAAGTCTCACCCTTCTTCCTGTGTCCTGTGCTCCTGCTGTGTGTCCCAGTGTGCATTCACCTGGCTGGTGCCACTTGTGCTGTTTGCTCTGAAGAGGGCTGGCAGTCCATGGCCTCTTGTCTCTCTGGGCTCCCACACAGAGCTCAGTCTGCAGACAAACTGCAGCTTGCAAACCAAGGTACCTGCACTAGATGCATTCCTCAACATCCAAAAGCCTTAAAAATCCCTGGAATGTAGAGAAAAGAGTAATTAAAGAAAGACTACTGTAAGATTCAGAAATGACCCTTTAAAAGTTAAAGAAAAGAAACTACGCAAGATAGACAGATATTGAGACAGAGTGGAGAAAATTCTCGATACGGTGGACATAACCCAGAATAAAAAAATTTGAAACACTAAATATTTTCAGCTTAGAAGAAAATCAATCTTGAGGTCAGATACCACAGCAAGTACCATATGGAACAAGTATGGAAAGTAATACAAACTGCAAAAATACTTGGCATTTTGAAGTATAGATGATTCCATGTTTTTAGTAAGAATATGGAAATGGCCAGCTTACTGCGTGCATCATGAACTAAAGAAGAAGGCAGAAACTAAGACTAGCTTAGAGGAACAAGAGATAGCATTGCTTCTATGAACCAGAAGATTAATGACCAATCAACTTGAAAGGAAATTGAATGTTTAATTTATTTTAAGTAAGGCATAATTCCTAAAGTAATAAGTTTTCTTGATATGCCACAAGCAGTAGAAAGTAAAATGGATAAAGCTCAAGTCTCATGGTGGTGAACTAATTCCTGCTAGAGAAGCCTGTGAAGTTAATGTACAAATGAAGAAGAATTATATAACACAGTGTTAAAAACAAGTCAAACCTCGGGCTTCATCAAGTGGATTCATTCACAGCAAAGGCCAATGACTGAATCAACTGAGAAGACATCTAAGAACATAAATGGATAGAAATGCTCTTTGCTATGTGCAGAACAGTGCTAATGGGGTTGTATTTCCAGGCCTTATGAAAGTATCATTGCCTTTGAGCAGAAGTTATAAAGGAGTTTGGTGAGTTAAGTGCTACAGAAATCGCAGGCCTCTGAGTGTGTTCACTGGTCAGTGTACTTTAAGAAACTTCTATTTATCTCTCTTTTTCTCCAGGCTTCAAAAAGGGAGTGCTTTCCCCTGATTGTCAGCAGGAGTTCTAGGAGAGGTGGCTGATGTGATAGGTTTATACTTGGTGCCTGAGCACCAAGGTTGGGTGGGTGCCTTTAAGTACATCAGTGCCCAGATTTTTCCACCCATCTTAGGAGATGCAGCCATCAGATTCTCATTTGGATTGTGCCCAGAATTTGAGAGCTCCTTCCCAAGTCTTTCTTCGTGGCCTAATTTTTTTTTTTTAAATTTAAACAAACAAGACAGTGGTGTGAAAATAAATAGATGTTGAGGCCAGCTTTTGATCTGTATTTAGCATGATTAAGTTACATGGTAGTACCTCTGAAAAATGGCTTGTCACCAGCTGACATTCTCCAAATAAGTGAATCTTGCTGCTTGGAAATTGGCCTCTAAGTTCTTGGAGACTTGTGGTTGTATGAAGAGAAACATAAAACACAGAAGAACTCAGGATCATACAAGATTCCTAGTGCTACTGCTATTTTGTGGCAGAACACAGTGGCAAAAAGCAGTTGTAAGCAGTGTCCCAGAGACAAGTGCCCAGTCAGCCAGAGCTGATCACACCAAGGGCAAGAGAACCCCAGCAGGGGGCTGGCTGACACCAAGGGCGGTGTCCTGCTCCTGGAAGAGGTACTGAGCTGGATGCTTTGCCTGGGAAGCTGTCTGGCAGAGAGGGGACTCAGCAAGTCCAGGTGGCTGTGCCTCACAGCTTGACCCAGCAGGAGCCCAGACTTAGATCAGTCTGAACCAGATTCCTCAGGAGAGAACAGGAATATTTCCATGCAGTAATTGACAATCTCTAGCTATCTTCTGTAACAGATTAACTACTACCATTTGAAACTTCCTGTCTTGTTAATCATTGATGGTCCTTTCACATGTGTGTGTACAAAGAAAGATGTGGAGACCCATATCTTAAAGATGCCCTTGTCTGAGCCATTTGGAGCCAGGAATTGTAGCTCTGTAAAGCCAATCAATAGGAATTAGGAGATCAAGGGAAGCAGACCAACGACTGATCAATGATGCAGAGGGAAGGAAAGTACAACGGGGCTATGTTATGTGACCTCATCACCAGGAGGAATGAGATACAGATAATAACTATAATTTCTCTTTCTATTTTAAGGTAAAACGGGAATTAGCAGGTGTCCTCATTTTTGAGTCACATCCCAAAGCAGGAACAGTCTGTAAGTAATGGAATCCTGTCAGATCTCTTTCTCACCTGTGCTATGAATATTTAAAATCCTAATGTTTAAATGACAAGAGCAAAACTTAGATGCATTCTTCAAACTTGATTGTCACTTCATGTTTAAAGCCTAGGGTAATAAGTGTTAGCTTAGTCTGTTGCCAAGTGTGGGGACAATACCAAAATTTATTCTCTATCCTTGGTTGAGTGTATGTATCAATTACAATTTGGGTTGTGTTTTTACTTAGAATTTTTGGTTTGACCAATCTCTATTTAAAATGTATTTTAATATAATCCTGTATTAAAAAAAATCTTCCTGCACAAAATAAAGGATTTAAAATGGTAGATTACTCAGACATGTTAATACTGAGACATTTTAGCAAATGAATATTAAATTCACAGTCACTAGAGAACTGGGTTAGAACATGGTGCTACTGGTGGGATCCAACCTGTGTGCTAATAGTAATTGATAACCTGACATATTGATAAAGTAGTTGTTGGAGCTGTAATAGAAAAGAAAAGCAACTTTCACATCAGTGTAATAACATAACATAACTATGTGGGTATGAATTGTTTTTCTAAATTCTGAAGGCAGTTGCTTTTAAAATCATAGTATGCCCTTTTATACGGTAGACATTTATATGACTGTAGAGTTACCTTGAATCTTATTGGGTGAAGAATCTGGCCCATTTATATTTTGAATAACTATATTCTAACCATAAAATCTTTTCTCTCTTGTAGTATTTAATCAGGGAGAAGAAGGTACTTCTTGGTACATTATCCTAAAGGGATCAGTAAACGTAGTCATTTATGGCAAGGTATTTTTTTCAGAAGCTATTTTGTATGATTGTTATTATTGAAATTTTAAGAGTAAACTTTGAAGGAATACAGTTTAATTCAGAGTGAAATTGCTTTGTCTGACAAAACAAGTAGATTGTAATTTTATTAAGAAATGATCCAGTGGTTTCACTGATTATACTTCCAGTAGAGTGCTCTATAATTTTGGGATATATTGCACAGTTTCTGACTATAATCCATCAGAGTTTCATCAGTATCTTTAGGACAAAGTAATTTCCTGGAATTTGGTGGACTGCCAGCCTTCTCTCTCATGGGGGTTTTGCCCCATCCCTTTACCACCATGTTGTCGTGCATTTGGATGACTAACTGTTCTCATGCATGTCTGACAAAAGTACTGCTTTGTGACTGGTGGTTCTCAGGTTGGTTGAAGCTCTTCCAAATTTATGCCAGCTATTCATTTTAGTTAAGCCATAGACCAAAAAGCATCTTTATTAAATTTCCTGCTTATGAGAGAGATTTTTCAAAGCAAAAAAGATATTGGTACACAGGAATCCCTTGAGTTTTAAACCCTACTCCTCATTGATTTCTCATTCAGTGACTGAGAATCCTCCATTTGAAAACAAAGCATTTCACCAAAATCTAGCACAAGGGCCCTAGTGATAAGTCTGTTCCTCAGTAACACATATTTAGCCATGTTTTTTACATCACTGGGTGGGCCAGATCCTCTGTTACTGTGAATTGGAGGAAACAGAGCACTGCTGATGTGCAACAGCTGGAGATGTGTTGTTCTGTGTTAATTCTGCAAACTTGATTTTACTTTTTAGGGCCCCTATAAATAAAAAACAAAATAGTCGACAACTTTCTGTCTTCAGCAGGCTGAGAAGAGAAGAGTCCTTCAAGCTGAATGCAATTTCAGAGAACAAGCTGATTCTTTTCTGTTCTTGCCTCTTTAGTAATAGTAATAACCAGCTATCAAGTATTGTTTCCCAGTCATTATTTTGGCTGTTGATTTCCTGCCAAATAGATTTATTTTGGTGTTTGATTGTGAAGTCCAGTGTTTGTACAAGGACTTTCAATAGAATCCAGAGTAATGATGGGTTTCTGCATGTAAATGTTTTGCTCTGTGCAGGGTGTGGTATGTACTCTACATGAAGGAGATGATTTTGGCAAGTTAGCACTTGTGAATGATGCTCCCAGAGCAGCATCCATTGTTCTGCGGGAAGACAACTGCCACTTCTTGAGAGTAGATAAGGAGGACTTCAACAGGATCCTTAGGGTAAGAGTGGGGAGGGCTGCCCTCAGTGTCATGTCAGAACTTGCAAGTTTTTCTAGAGGCTGTCATTTCTATGAATATATTAATATTAATAACCTTGTTTGTAGTATGCCTAATTGTGGAGCAGAGATGAGACAGTCTAGGAGGTCACATAAAGAATATGTTCATCACCTTTCCTCTCTCAGCTCCCAGCTCAGACATGAAAATACAACCAAATGGAATCTTTTCTCTCACATTCTATAATCTAGAATTTGCCCTGCTCAGCTTTTCCTCATGCTGCTCAGGATTTCTTAGTGATATTCTGTCCAAATATTGAAAAAAACAAGATCACCCCTTCTCCCACATAGGTCAGTGTCGGGTACATTAAATTCAAGAGTTTCAAGGCAGAATCAAGTGGCAAATGGCATAAGTTACAGATGTCTTTACACAGAAGTCTTTATCAGAGAACTCTAGAAGGATATTTCCAGACTAATTTGACAGTTATTCATTTTGGGGTAAATGTGTTCCGAAGTCCAACTGTAGTTCTGTAAATGCAGGCTATTTTGTGGTCATTCATTGTAGAGGAAGTCAAAACTAGCATTGTCCAGTATTTTAACCTGTATGTGCCCAGTATTGCAGCAATAAAACAGGTCCAGAAAGGATACTCCACTATAAAAATGACTTGTGGTTGCTGTACAACAGGGAATGAGGATCCCTTTGGGAGTAAGGCTGGGTTGGCTGTGGAGACTTAAAACTGATTAAGCTTTGGTCTATAATTCAAAGAAGATCCAAGTCCATGATCTTACTAATTTTTACCTGTGTTTTTTGAATGCACATTATACTTAACTTTTTTCTTTTTCTACTCTGAGTGAGTTGGTAGTAGAAAATGAACAGTTTACTGAGCTAAGACTTTCTATTCTTAAATGCTATTTTCTTCTTTTTATTATTATTTTATTTTAGAGAAAAGTCAGATTGTAGAACATAGTATTTGCATTTAAGTGGGGTAGAGATGACATTATATACAACAAGTTGGGGAGAGACTGTTTTCCAGCAAACATTTTTTTTTAATTTGACATCTCCATAAAATGGAGATTTTTATTATAGTTCTTGCTCTAGTCTCTCCCACAATTCTCTGTTTCTGGCATCGGTGCTAGTGCTTCCTTCTTGATTCTGCCTGTGAGGAAAACAGAATAAAGACAGATAAATACAGAGGGAAAGAACCAACACAAGTATTTTGTGTTTGAAAGTCATGCAGTTTGTTAGAGTAACTAATCAGGCAAATCAAATACAGTCACATTTATTAAAAATGACTTGTCTTGCAGGATGTGGAAGCAAATACAGTAAGACTCAAAGAACATGACCAAGATGTCTTGGTGTTGGAGAAGATCCCAGCAGGAAACAGAATTTCTAATCAAGGAAATTCACAGCCGCAGCACAAGTATGTTTTCATTCAGTAGTGCAAATGTCAGACAATTATTAACCTTTTTAAATGGTACTATTATCCAAACAATAGCATATTCCCTTTCAGTGGAAGATTGCAGTGCATATAAAGGTTTTCTTTTTTTAGTCATCAGCACATGCCTCATACTCAGTAATATATCCATTTCTAGCAGCACACCAGCTCTAGGTATTTACACAATAATTCCCTGAAGATCTCAGTGTAAATACTTACCTCAAGAAACAGCTTCCAAATAGACTAAGCATGGAGATTGATGAAACCCTATTAATATGAGTTACTGTGTAAAAGATGGGAGGAAAATACGTTGTTTTATTGTTAAGTACAGGTATCTTTCTTTTGTATTTTGAGCTCTAGATGCTAAGAAGAGTTTGCTATGCACAATTTATATACAATACAAAGATCTCATGCAATGAAAGTTGCAGAGCTTATCTTACAGAATAGTTTAGCACTGTAATAACAATATTAACTATATTTTCCTTTCTTACTGAAAGGGAAAAAGTACAATTCTGTTTGGATACTACTGTGATAAGAGTAGAGTGAGGCTATTATCATTCTGAACCTTGGTAAAACCCCTAAAGGCTTTGTAAATGTGTTATTTGCAAATGGATACACAATTTTCTTCAGAAGCATTCAAACAATTTCAACAAGTTTTGAATCCTTTACCCTGAACTTCGCTTTCTCTTAAAAAAGAGCCAATTTATTGTGCAATACTTTGGGTACAGTTTTTATCTCATCTGGGATTTTATATACTTATTTTATCTGCACGACTGAATGCAAAGATTTATAAAGATCTGTGAAGGTTGCATAAGCCATTCCTTGCATTTTATGTGCACATTTCACATTTTTGAGGAACTTCTCTTTTATTTTTCACTTGATCTATGAAAACAACTAGAAAAACAATCTATGCTACCAGGTAACCATGTACTCCTACAGAAGTTTTTCTTTGCCCAAATAAGGGGAACTTGACCATAGCCAGTGGATTTGCATCAGCAACTGCAATGCACAGCAGCTTGGTCATAGGTTTAAATCCATTTTCTTGGGTCTGACACAGTTTTCATGCTTCCAAAAGTGAAAGTTCCATTTGAACATTTTGAAATGCTGCCTTCCTTGCAAACTCTTTGCACCAGTGTTACTTGTATTATTTAACATTTTCTTTTTCAGAATTTAATAAAAATAGCCAGAGATATTTATGGTAAATGGTTAAGTTAGGCCTTACATACCAGGAGTATTTTTAGGTAAAGCTCAGAATTTCATTTCTGTAAATATTTTACTCATTTGGTCAGGTTTTGGGTACTATAAAGGTGCCAGCAAGGGAGCTTTTGCTGGTAACTATGACCAATAGACATAAGTTACCCAGAAGAGGAAGTTATCCTGAAGGTTCACTGTCTGCTTTTCACCAGTTGGATTACTTTGTTAACACTGTGTTGGCAGTGTCTTTATGTTTAAAGTCTTCAAAGTAAGTTCACTGGGTCTGAGGACAATGTTTTTTCCTTAGGAAATAGAGTAAGTGGCTCCATTTATGTCTGAGAGACCAAACCAAAATTACCAAAGTTTCTTGATTTCCAGAATGTGTTACTGGAATGTGTTAGTTGAGTGTTCAGTACTTTTGAAAATGACTGCCCAAAAGAGGAGCTTATCAGGCACCTCTTCTCAGGAAAAAACTAATTTCCTAATCTTGGCCTTGGGAGAATCTTCATTTTGGGAGCAGATCCTTTTGGTTACAGTTTGGATTCCACTGCCTCCTCTACAGAGGAGACAGAGCTCCTACCCAGCTCCCTGAGCTGTGCTTTCCTCAGTGCCAGTTTCACTTGGGAGGACTGGCTCTGAAGTTACCCCTTACCTAACTCTTTATGGGTGATCACACTCATGCAGCATGAATTCAGCAGCCCTGCAAGTCGCTTCACTGTTCATTTCCACTTTCATATTCAGAGTACAGCAACCTGTGATTTCTCTGCTTCACTCACTTAGATACTTGGTTAGTATCTCTGTGAGAATGTGCACTGGCTTAACAAGTGTTTGTGTTCTTGGGACATCAATACAGTTCTTCCAAAGAGGTTGGCAGGTAAAAGAACTGTGACGGTCAGTGCTCAAAGTGAGGAGGAGCTCCCAGGAGCTCAGCTCCACCACTTATTTCTCAGCAGGAGCAGAGTATCTTCACTTCTCAGGGTTTTTTTTCTTTCTTTTTTTTTCTTTTATTTTTTTTAAGTTTCATACTTCATCAGTTGAATTCCAAAAAAAAAAAAAAAAAAGAAAAGAAAAAAAAGATGGAAAGATTGAAAGAATGGAGTGAAATATAAAAAAATCTGATCCATGAGAAAAGAGAAAAAAAAGATGACAAGTTTTCCAATATCATATGATATTCTGCTGGTACTTAAAATCTTGCTAGTGTTTTTGCATGACTCAGAAAAACCTGGCTGTTGCACTAGTTCTCTCACCTCACTAAACTAATTCCAGCAAATGGTACAATTCTCAGTTTATCGACTTGAAACCCCTCAGCTGTGCAAGGTGTTGCACAAATTTGAGGATACAGTGTGCTATTTCGTTATCTGCCTCCTCCTTCCCAGACCAGCCTGTGTCAGGGATGCTGAAGGAAATTGTTTCCTTGCTCTGACACTGATACACACTAGTTCTTATTTCAGGCTCATGGTGAGCCTGTTAAGATGCTTTAATGACTGCAGGTTGTTGCTGTTACTTAGCTGGTTATTCTCAGTGGAGGAGCATTTCTGCTTGTACTTCTCTGAGTTTGGACCTTTGCAGCTCTGCTGTCTGTGGTGTGGTTGTGGTGGTGTTGTACTGAAGTGCTTGTGTGGGGAGGGGGCTGTCTCTCATCCCTGGGCAGGGTGGGGAATATTGCTGTTAAGGTTTACAGGGAGAAGCCAGCAAAGATTGTGAGGGGTTTTGCCCTAAGCACACAGAGATTCTGGTCAGAGCAGGTATTTGGCACACAGCAACACAGCAGTCCTGATCTTCTTGCTGCTGCACAATTATTTCTTGATTAACTCTTTTGGCTGTGAGATGCTAACTGCTCCTTTCCCTCCCTCAGGTATATTGTGATGTCAGGAACCCCAGAGAAAATTTTAGAGCACTTTCTAGAAACTATGCGCCTTGAAGCAACTTTAAATGAAGCAACAGGTACCTACACGGCAGAATCTGTTTGATTATTGCCCTATTAGGTGGATTTGCTGTGGGAACACTGCTTTGAAAAGCCCCTATGGTGGTGGTTTTTCCCAGAAGAACTGTCTGCTGCTCTGAAACAACCCCAAGAGAATGAAGGAAATCCAAAATTAAAAATAGGAATCCACTTTTCCAAGCCTGCTCTATTGTGTTTGTACTTTAAGGTCATAGAAGAACAGCAAACCCTCCAAGGTGCCAGACCAGCACTTATGACTTTAATTAGGCACAACCATAAGGCCTGGACAGAGCACCACATTAGTAATGGCACTCCTTGTTCTGGAGGTCACTGTGTGAAATAGCTTGATACCTCCAGACATTACATTGTGCTAGTATAAGTGTTCTCAAATCTTCACATCACATTGAAAATATCACAATTTACATTTTGTGGTTGTGATATTTTCCCATATGCAGGGAAAAAAAGAATTGTTACTCAATGGAGAACTTGGCACAGCATGAACTGAGTCCCAAGAATGCAGGTTGCTGCATCTGCACTTAGTGGGCTGCTTTTCATTAGTGTAAAGAGAAGAGAGAATTTACATCTAGGGATACAGATATTTGCAGACTTACATTTAGTAAGTACTTTCATTTTTGAAGAATCATTCACAAAAAATCCTCATAATTCTCATAAAGTAATGCATAGACATATATTAAACTATGTAACATTGCTTTTGCAAGTTCTTTTTGCACTATAGATGTCTGCTAAGTACATATTCAAAGGTGTTCTTAAATCCAGTTAATCTGTGATTGACCTCATAGTATTGGAGAAATCTCTATAGTGGTCCATAAGTGGTGTAATTGGTGAAAAATTACAGAAATCCTTTTAAAGTGTATGCTTCCACTACTTTAAAGACAAAAATAAGAGGGATCCTTTTCACAGATACCTGTTTACTAGAATTGCAAGCAGAGTATTTTTCTTCAGGCTTGCATATAATCACAAGTTTGCCATCTGCAGAATGCATATATTGTATATTTTTCAAAACAAATTATTTTAAAAATATTTTAAAACTTTTTACCAAAACATCTAGTGACAAAATTGTACCTATATCCCAATACAATATATTGTGTCACAATTCATAAAGTTAGTTTTAGGATATAGGATCAGAGAATGCTGGAAAACTGAATTTTTTGTTTATGCATTCCTTTAATTTAAGAGTATTTAAAAACCAATTTGCTCTGGGTATTGCATTGAAAAAGTGCTGCCCTTCCAGAGGTGAGTTTTTTCAAGTGAAAGATACTTTCATATAGGAAGTGGAAGCAATGATGTAATAATTATATTGCACAGTTGTCTTCATATTTCTTCTGCCATTCCTTACAATATTTGTAAGTTTCTGTTATCTCAGAAGTTGCACTGTAGAAATAATACCCAGGGGTATTGTGTTCACTGTTTCTCAGTGATTCCATATAAGCCTGCCAAACTCATTCTGGCCTCTGCAGCCAGGCTTTATAAATCCTTCTTGTTGTAACAAATACAAAGATAAAGCAAACTGGAAATTACACCAGCACTACCACAGGCCATTTTAGCAGAAAAAATAGCGTGCTGGGTTTTGCCAGAGAAAATGTCAGTCATATTGTTCATATACATTTTAATGTAAATGTAGCAGCTGTGATACCTTTGAATCAAAATAAACCCAGAAATTTGACTGTCCATTTACCTCTTCTAGGCATTCTACTCAGTGCTAGGAAATCAGCAAAGAATGAAATTATTTTCCTTTTCCTGTGTAGGATATGCTAAGTGTGCTGCCTGGTATTGTAACTCCTAAAGCCAAATGTTACAGCTCTTTTTAGGTACCCAGGTGTGAAAGGTCAAATTTTTCCTTGCATAGAACTCCACACTTGTAGAGAAGTATATCCAAATATTTCACTTCAGTAAAGATGTGGGGCTTTTTGCTGTGCCAGATTTCTCTTTGACCCAGGGCAAATACCTGCTAACAATAAAATTAATGAAATAAAGTTCATGCAGAAAAGACTAAAAGATTAATATTTTAGCTCACATTTGTTCCTTACCCTTTTTTGTACCTAATGCCTACAAAGGAAGTGCACAAAGACCACTTTATGGTCTGCAGAGGGCTAATAAGATAGTTCAGGTGAAAGAAAACTCATCCTTGATACTCTCCTAGCTGTTTGCAGAGGTTTAATTGACTCTATTCTTTCTCTTTTTTTCACAGATTCTGTTTTAAATGATTTTATTATGATGCACTGTGTTTTTATGCCAAATAGTCAGCTCTGCCCAGCCTTGATGGCACAATATCCTTTTTTAAGAGAAAAGTCTCTTTAGCCATGATACCTATCAGTGACAAAAGTGAAGCTTTCCTCTCTCAAGAAGTACATCATGTCAATTACTGGCAGATTGTTTAGTTTAGTTTGAGGAGCTGTTGGACCTAGAGAGTTTTCCTTGTGCACAGTGACTTGAAGCTATCAAGTGACGGGGAACATTAAATAAACATATAATGTTTTCTGTTTTATAGAATTTTGACAGGGGTATAATAACTTCAGCTCCCTATTTATTTGTTTTGAATGGCAATGCTGTGAAAGTGCTTTCCTTCAAGCTCAGTGGGGCGAGTGACATCTGGGAAAGCTCACCTCCTGAAACCACAAAATAGAGCATTGTGTCCTTGTCTGGCAAGCTTGAGAATCCATTTGTGTTACTCCTAGCGAGGAGAGTAATTGTTTTGAAAACCTTTGGACCCGTGAAACTGGTCTGTAGAAGATTGTTCGCACACCTGAAACAAACACATTTCCAAAATCACATTGTTTTGGATATCAAAAGTATTATGAAATGCTGTTGCTGACAGCATTGAGAGGGGAAGAAAGGGCAGCACATTTAATGTTTGGGGTTTTTTGTCCTGATACACTTAGCTCATATTATTCAGTCAGTCCATCTGAAATTCAGGCTTCTCTATCCTCAGTTATAATTGAATACCTCTATCCAACAACTGGGAAAATCAGACCCATAAGCAAAATGTACCTCATTCTTTACAGGGGAGAAGCTTTTCTGGTAATCAAAGTTAAGGATAATCACACTTAAGGACTTCTGATGAAATCTGTTCTGGAGAGGATGCTAAGACCATGGCCTTCAGTGGGTCATGGCAAGCATCATGTTAATTCTTTTCAGAGAGGAGCTGGAAGTAACTGGTATCCTACTGCTCTAGTGTTAGCTTTCCTGGAGCTGAATTATTATTTATTTGGTTCATTCTGAATATGGAAAAGCTAACTGTGCTTTGTTGATTGTACCATTGAAATTTATTGTTAGAGTTGAAAGGTTCCTAACAAAGCTCATCTTTTTGGAGCAAAATCACGCTACAAAAGTGTTCGCCAGTGCTGTGAGACTAAGGAGAGATTAGTTATGCTCAATGAGGAAATTAAAACAGAAAAAGAAGAAAAGTTGATTCAGTCGGCGACTTTTTACTTCAGCCCCCAATTTTGAATCAAAACAAGTCTATTTTCCTACACCCACTTAGGATACTATTTTAGCTGGCAGCATGCAAGTATGAGTAGAGCTAGACCACTGAAGTGCTTTCAAGCATAGTACAGAGTATAAATTATTTGGGTTTTCACTTCTTTTGCAGCAGTCATTTGTAAGTTATTTTAATTCTAAAAGAAATGGACAGATGCACCATTTTGTCCAAGCAACATTATTGGTTGCTGTGGATTCCATGCTTATTCTGTGCTGTCATTCTGCACACCAAGTCTTTTTCAGTCATGAAAGAATACAGATCCTGCAATATGAAAAAAAACCAAACTTCTGTTTTATAGGGAAGCAAAGCATGCTCCCCTGTCCTGGATCAGGATATAAGCCCTGTGTGGTGGACCAAGGCCCCTTTTCCCCTCTCCTTCACAGAATAGAAATGGACAAACTCTCAGAGCTACAGCTTGTCAGAGGGAGGCAGGACAAGGCCTGAAAGAAAACCTGAAATAGAGCAGCAACTCCAAAAGTGACCTTGGGTTAGTGCCAGCGTGTAAGCATGTGTGCAGGGGTGCACCTTTAAAGGACCACTGTCTAAATATTTGCAAACTCCTCTTTTGCTCTCTGTAGATGATAGTTCTTCAGCACATTTCTCCTTTACCATCGTGCCAAAAAAGTTTGCATTCTGTGGTAGCAATGATCTTGCACAGCTCCTTATATAACTGGATCTTCCTATACAGGGAAGAACAGCCTTCAGAATTGCTTCAATTTCTTAGCATATGCTAGGGAATATTAATATATATATATATATATATATATAGTTCTAACCATATTGGTGTTGATAAATATTATGCAATTATCTGACACTTGTTGCAATATACATCACAGTTTATTTCTGACTGCAGTCTGTAGTGAAGCTGCATCCTGAAGATCACATAAAAATGTGAGAACCTTTCATTGAATTTCCTTGTGATAATGTTCATAAAAGAGAAATCAGTGTAAATGAGCAGTAAAAATACAGAAAAATTACAAGTGCCTGTGGTGAGTCAGTTAATAAGAAAGTAAACATACATTAAATAATTATAGTGTTTGAAAGGTAAATATGGCATGAGAAAAATGACTCGGTAGAATATTAAACTTGCTCCCTAGGATATTGGAGCACATAACTTAGAATGAATTATTTACTTCTTATGACTTCTGCCTTTCTGCCTTAATTGTACTGTCATGTTTAGTTCTCTCCTAATTTTAAACCTTTCCAAATGAAATTAAAATGCAGATTTCTGAAAGTTTGTCAGTCAAATGAGCATCCCAGGGGCTTTGGGCTGCAGGATCATTTCAAGGTGTGATTTAATAGGTACTTTTCCCCATTGCATTTTATTAATAGTATTGTTAGGAATTTTTTTCTAAATTAGAAGCTTAGAATAAATACCTTATACAATTTGTATTCCTCATTAATATTTTTATTTTCTAATTAATATTTTAAAATATTTTGGTACAGCAACTGAAAGTGCATCTTGAAAGGATGCAAGGATGCTGCACACGGCTGTGAGGGAGAGTGTCAGTGCTTTAATGTTACCTGTTACTATGTAATTGGGAATAGCATTACTCATGGCAGTCCAGAATCAGAATTCTGGTAACTGGGAAGCGAAGTTGAAGATGTAACTGCACTCATTCGGTGCTTACTTTCCACTCAGCTCTCAGTTTATTTCAACAGTTGAAATATATGTTGTTAACCTTTTTTCAGTGAGAAATAGACACACAAATTGTCATATCCTGTTTCTTCTGGAGATACTTCATTTTCACACAGGTTAAAGGCTCAAATTCTCTCCATTTATTACCCATTGTGCCTTTACTTTTTTTCTTCTTTTTTTTTTTCCTTTCACTAAATGTTACTTTTGGCCTTTTAGCTATTTGTGTTGTTTTGTAATGTTGACACTTTGTCTTTAAAAGGTCATTGAAATGTTTCCCATTTTTTCTTATTGTTCATCACAAAATAACTTTCACAAAGTGTTGTGTTTGAAGTACACTTTATTTGACATAGTGGAAATGTCTGATTTCCTCATGACAATGAGGCTACTACAAAATTTATTATTTTACCCTGTGTTTCTATAGTCAGTTGAGGCTTTAAATGTCAAAGTCCCCCTCCCTTAATGGCTGAGGTTCATTTTGATTTACAATAACTTGTAAAAACAAAAGGAATAGCACTGGTAGTTCATTCTGGTAGTCTTCCTAACAAATGGAAAATTGGAATTGTTAATGAACACAAAGTGACATTTTTCTTTTTCTTCAACTGTTTCCAAAGAGGAACATGGAGAAATATCCTTCTTCAGTCTCCATGGTTAATCCTCTTTGTTGTTCCAAGTGTCATTTCTCTTCTGTTTTCCTAGAGCAACCATCTCTGTGGTGAAACTGTGATCCTTCCTGTGCTCTTCAGAAAATTCATTTTCATTTTACTTTTTAGTATGAATGTGAAAAGTTTGCAAATTGTTATACTAGCGGATGTCAGAATTTAGAAGTGTATATTGGAAAGTTATGTTTGAGCACCCTGAAAGTGGTTTGTTGGAAGTCAGTTGCTCGTGAATTCATACTGTGTTTGATATTTTCAATCCCTGAATGTTTTCCTTGACACTGGGGCACCTATCATGCCCAGCCTTCTCAGGGTACAGAGCAGGAGAAGATGGATTATGCCCTCAACAATAAACGGCGAGTCATTCGACTGGTTCTGCAGTGGGCTGCTTTATATGGAGATTTACTGCAAGAAGATGAAGCAGCAATGGCCTTTTTGGAGGTATAAGGGAATCATTGTATCACTGAAGTGAAAAAGATCATTTCAAAGTGCAAAGTTTATTTCAGTTTGTGATGTTTTGTCAGGTTTGGCTGTAGACAGTAAAGGCACCACAACAGTGTTTGAACCGTTGCCAGCCTCTGGACCTCTGAAAATAGTGTTGCAGATCCTTTTCTGAAAATAGTGTTGCAGATCCCTTTCAAAGCACTGTATGGGTAGCTTGTGTTACAGTAGTAACTGAATTTGCTTTTTCTAGTATTTTCTTCTGAATGGTTCAGGGGCCCTACAGACTGAACTGGAGGGCTGCTTATGCCTGCGTGAGGTGTGCCAGGAAGGAGCTGGAGGGCTGCCACTCTACAGAACCAGAAGTCCTTTTCATTTGAATGAAAGCTGTACTGCAGCTATTGGAACTTAAAATCTTTGTCTTCAGAACCCTTGTAAATTCTTTGTGGTAGCTGCCATATCCTTGGATTTCTAAGATAAGAATGCACTGCCAATTCCATGTTAAATGATTGGGATTGCCATTCTTATTATATATGGTGCTTATGGAACATAATCCCACATGTTACTGGCTGAATGAAAGTTCTTGTCCTAAAGAGCTTAAAACTGAATCTAAGATTTAGCAGAGGGATTCGAATAGAGAGGGGCCTTAAGAGTGGTAGACACCCCACAAACCCACGTGGGAAAGTTTTTCAAGCTTTGGAGATGCCATAGACTTCCAATAGTCCAGAAGTTAAAGAACAGTCACTAATTGCAAGCACAGAGAGCCTTCTTGGGGACAGTTTTATGTAGCTATAATAGGAGGAGGATGGAGGAGGTTTAAAAGTGGGTAATACTGTAATGGATTAGAGTCAGTGATTCAGGAGCAAATCAAGCCCTAAAGACTACAACAGCAATGAATAAAACAACCTATCATGCTGGATTATTTGTCAATTTTTTAGTCTTTTTCCTGGAAAATGTGAAAATGCAGGTTTTACACAAGCAGCTGGTGGTTACAGAGTGAGCTAAGGAGCCTCATCAGGCTTCCCTTCTGCATGTGTAACTCTTGCTTTAAATCAGCTGGAGATAAACAAGTAGAAGTAATAGAGGGTTGGGCCCAGCATGTGTACCTCTATGCAGATTATCATTCTTTATAATCATTAAGCTATCAGATGTCATCTCATAATCCTCTCTCCTAAGTACTGCTCATTTACCCCTATAGTTATTTAAAGACTATTCTGTATCATTTACAGGAATTTTATGTATCTGTATCAGATGATACCAGAATGATTGCAGCACTAAAGGAGCAACTTCCAGAGCTAGAGAAAATTGTAAAGCAAATGTAAGCATAGTTTTTGCTTCTTTCCTTCCCCTGACCTTTTTCTCAGTAAATTGATGAAGAAAATTTATTGGTTATATCTATTAAAAAGCCACTTTGTGAATGACACTCAGTTATATGAAATTGAAAGTTTGTATGCAGGCTTATTTGAATTAATGTCTATGGCCCTCTTTTCCACATCATTCTTGCAAACACCATAACCTTACTGAGAGATTGACAGAAGCTTTATTTCATGCTTACATTAACTTTGTATAATATTTTTTCTGTCTTGGTCATAGATTAACTGTGGTATCATCTAGTCTTTTCATATATAAATAAGATTATATTGATATGCTAGTCTGACAAGTGGTCCATGTTCTATATGTGATTTTGTACACAAAATCTTCCAGGCAATATTTCATTGTATATTCTATGCTTTACCTTTTTATAGTTCAGAAGAACCTAAAGCACCTCAAAAGAAGGTAAGAAAATTTATTTGTTAATTTTCTCAAGTAAAATCTTAACCACAGCAAATTCATAAGCATCTTCTCTTTAGTAATCATGGATATATTAAAAAAACACATTGAGAGATAGCTTTTGACATTGTCAAATTTTGCATTGCTACTCTTTTTCCTGCCATTGATAAGAGATGTATTGTAGTTCATGTGTAGCACATGGTTATTCTTGCACATGGTTATTAATGTGAATCTCAATGATTCATTTTCAGCACAAAGTTCTTCTGCAGCTGTTCAACACAAGTGATGACAGAGCACAGAAACGCCAGCCTATCAGGGGCAGTGATGAAGGTGAGTTTCTTCTCTGCTAAGTTTTCTTGAGCCACTGACATCTATATAAATTTGTCTGTCTCAAAAAAAGGTCTAAAAATAAATGAAAGTACCTACCTAGAATTTTGGAGCCTGACCCAAAACAAACCCTCTTTGCTTTTGCTAGCCCACTGTTCTCTGTTGTTGATTTGAGGTGCTCCTGGTCTTTTCCCTTAGTTACTTGTGCTATCAAACACTGCTTCCTTGGAGGAAGATGTAAAAACCTTTAAAATAAGGAATGAACAAAACAGGGAAGAACCAATAAGACACTGTACTGCAGGGAATGGCAGTGCAATAAAGAGTGGAAGCTGAAGGTCACGTTTGAGCTGCTGTGCCCCCTATGAGCTAACAGGTACAGCTGCTCTTTGCAAGGTAGGAGTGGAGCAGATAATCATGCCATGGGCCATGGATCTAGAATCCAAGAATCTAGGCACACAGCCTAAAAACCAAAATCTGCTGGTTTGCCCTATTGGTGTTGTTTGATTCTCTGAAGAGATTAAGGTAAAATTTACCTCAGTGTATCAGGATGTCATTTTCAGATTACTGATGAGGTACTTTTAATGGTTGTTTTGTGGAACTTCATCACTTAAAAAGCTGCTTCTTCAACAAGTTTGATATTAAAGGATAGCTCTTGCTAATGAACAGCAGTAAAAACAAGGTAACAAAATTCGAGGTCATGTAGCTGAGAAAGCTGGTGGCAGAAATCAGACCATTAGAAGAACCATGTTAAAGCTGGAACTAACTATATTTGAACAGCAGACATCCTGCAGTCATGCAGCTTCTGTCATCCATTGTGGTATTTCTAGCCTACAAAGAGGGAAACAGTTCCTGCTGCCAGGAAAATACTACCTCTTGTGTCTGTCCAGACAAGCAGTAACTGCTCAGTTCATATGGCTGCACCTTTCTCATTCATAGGACAGACACTGTCCTGAATACTGAAAATCTAAAATCCAAAGCTCTGGGAAATCAGAGATTTCTGTACTAGAAATTGTAGAGCATCTATGGAATGGGGAGCTATGTAGTGATTTATTGTTTCTATATCTCATTTTGTGAAGCTTGGTTACTAAGTGAAAGTAATTTTTATGGTAAATGAGTGTTTTTTACATGTGGAATAAACTGTGCAATGTTTTTTTCTTTAGTTCTGTTTAAGGTGTACTGCATAGACCAGACTTACACCACTATCCGTGTGCCAGTGTCTTCTTCTGTGAAGGAAGTGATCAGTGCAGTAGCAGACAAGCTGGGCTCTGGAGAAGGCCTCATCATAGTAAAGATGAGTTCAGGAGGAGGTACTGTACTTACATCATCTTAAACACTCCTCAGTTATGGTGAAGCAGAATTTTGGATTTGGATTCAGTCAAGGTTTTATACCCATGTGCATGTTCAGCTCTCACACAAGTCCTAATGAGAGGCAAGTCCTTCCTCTACTGCAGGCACAGACTGCAGCTCACAGGGGAGACAGGACCAGTGGAGAATCTTGTGTATCTGCATGTTCCAGAGCACAGCTACCCTGATTTTCCTTCACTGGTAGACTTGTAAGAGTTTTTTAACCACAGGAAAAGGAGGCAAGTGTGGATATATTTATGCTGGACTCGGGAATCAGTAATGTCACAAAACACTGCAGTGCCAACATTCTGGCAGTGGTCACTACCGTTTTGCCTGCTCTGTCCATGCAAACCATTGAAGAGCAACTTAGTGCCAAACACACAGACCTAGTGTTTGCAGAGGGTCAGGGATCAGGCCCCCCTCTAGGCTGTGGAAATGTGAGAGTCACTGGCAGGGGAATTCTGCTGGAGAACTGGTGTTGCTCAAGTGCTTTGGTTGAGTATGACTGTGTGGAGACACACAGAGGTAATGAGAGCTGTGTTGGAAGGCATTTTTGCAAACAGTGGAGCCTGCCAAAAATGGCTCACTTCCTGAGAACTGACACCAGGCAGCTTTACTTTTGCAGTTGAAGCAATTTTTTGTCAGATTTGCTGACCACCAACATCTGCTGGAAGAGACTGTTTTGTAAGTTACTTCATTATCTTTTCTTTACCTGTGATGTGATGCTCTTTTAGCAATGTTGTAATGCATTTCCATCACCTCCTTGAGCAGTTACTGCCTTCCAGAGCAATTTCTTTTAAGAGCAGCTCTCCAAATGCTTACAGCTCAGCAGTGAATGAATGGACTCCCTAATTAGGCTTAATTTTTGCAGGTAATTTCTAGTGATAGCAGCACAGCCTTCTTGACCTGTCTGTACAGTTTGGGACTGGGATTCTGGTTCTGTAGGAGACTGGTTTGGGCTGAGCTTACCACATTCCTTCAGTAAAGAGGATCTTGCTGTCTTCCGTTCTGTATCCTGAATACTGGAGTTACTGGGCAAAATTTGTTCCCAGAAGGGTGATGTGTGCAGCTGGTAGGTCAATCCTGCTGTAAATTGTAATAAGTAATAATTTGTTTCGTTTTTACAGAAAAGGTTGTGCTCAAGCCTCACGATGTTTCGGTGTTCACCACTCTGAGCGTTAATGGCCGGCTGTTTGCCTGCCCTCGGGATCAGTTCGATTCTTTGGTACGTGTGTGTGCAGTGCTCAGGAACATCAGGGCTCTGCTTTATTTGGACACCTGGCCCTCTTTGCATTTCCACACTTCAGATAAAAACTAGTGGAAACATTCACAATAAAGGGCTTGTCACACTGCAGTAGGGTGAGCCCTGAAAATAAAACAAGCTGATGTTCTAATTCCCTAAAGTATTCCAGAAATCCATCCATCTGATCCACATAACAGAACTTGGTCCCAGTACTCTCCCTGTCACACTGAGCATTTAGGAAGAGCTGAGTATTGTTACCAAGACATGCAGTAATTCTTCATTACACAATAATCTCCTCAAAGTCATAGAGATATATCTTCTAAGATAAGTGTTATCAATTAAAGCATTCTGGAGATTTTATTCCAGCAGTAAATTCCTTAATTTTGTTTTATGTGTCATCCCCACAAAATACTGTGTCAAAATCGGAGATAATTCTAAGTAGAATCACAGAAAATATTCCTGGTAGAAAGTCTGTTTTTTTCTTAGGTAGAATTGCTCATAAGTACTTACAGTTTATACAGTCATTCTAGTGATCTCCATGGGGTCTGCTTTTATAGAGTTTGATTTGACTGTACTTTTTGTTCCTTTTATTTCATTAAAAACAAATGTCATTGCCAAGTCATGTCAGCATGAACTCTATTACTCCTAGCCTTGTTTCAGCCTCCTGTATGCTTTTAACAAGCCACTTAGTATGTATGCCTGATTTCTTTTATGGATATGGTAAAATCTATTCTTTGCTGCTGCTTTCAATTTAGTAACCAGGGAATGCACATCCAGCATATGTAGTTCCATGCAGAGATACCTCTTGTTCAGCTTATTAAATTCTGGTGTTCCCTTAAGGTTAATTAATCCTGCCAAGTAGATACCCTCATGGGGCATGCTACTGTAAAGCAGGGGTGTTGCATCAGTAAAACTGTGCTGGGTACTTATTTATGGCTCTGCATTGTCTATGTACACATAGCTTTTGCAGCAAATTGTTTTGGCTTTCTGTACCTTTTTCCTGTGCTATTTACCATGCATCAAGTACTCAAAGTGCTGCAGGGAGCTCTAAGATATAGGGCTGCAATGTGCTACTTTTCATCAACTAGACTGAATTCAGTAAGAATTACAGGAGTACATTCAGCGACTTAAAAATGGTCCTCAGCATTGCATAGCAAATTACAACCCCTTATCAGCTGCATTTTTTCAAAGAGGTATAAACAAATTAAAAAATGTTACAGCCTTAGCTGCCTCCTAGTTTAATCCTTTCACATTCCAGTTTATGGCTTCTTCCTGTTCATGAACATTTATCCACATATTACATTTGGCAATTCCCATGTGAAAATTGTTCTGGGTAGATGAATTTTCAAATATGCTGTGAGTTTGCATCTAAGTGCTTCTTTCCTAACCTTGGAAAATATGTGTTTGTTATGGTAACAGCTATGTTGTGTTCATCTCCAAATGGGGGGAAAAAAAGACGTCTTTCAATCTGTAGGCAGTTCTCTTTCCACAGATTTCCACAAGTTAGAATTTTCTACACAAAGCTGCTCTACTTTTATTTCATATGTTGTCATAAACTAAAGAAATTTTGTGTTTGTGCAAATCCCAATTCAAAGCAATCTGCAGCTTTTTTTAATATTAATGGCTGTTCTGGATTTTTTAGAGAATACTTTTCTACTATTTTTTAAAATTATAGACGAAGCTTTTAAGGTGATAATGTTCGTGATTTAGTTAAGTTTTTTTAGTTAGTTTGTATGACGATGATAATTGAAAGGAAAGTTTTCCCTAGAGTACAAAGCAAGAATGCATACAGCAGTAAAACCCTTACACACTATGTGCTACTGAGAAAGTGTTTTGATGTATTAATCCAGTCAGATTTATTTCTGTTGCTAGTATATTACTCTTATATAAAATAGGGTTCATTTAGTAGGTTCATTTCTTATATTGCAGCATCTAAATAAGGTCTGTCAGTCTGGCAGACTGCACAGAGTGTGTGCTGGGAAAGCAGCCTGTTGCCATTCCGTGCTCCATCGTTCCTTGTTTAACAAAGGCGCTGAGCTCAGAGTCGGGATGCTCGTGTGTGAGCTCTGCCGCCCTCTCCTGGAGCAGCGCCGCTGACCCGCGCGTTCGCTGCCGCCTCTGCGGGTGTTTCACCCTCCCTTTGCCGGGGGGGTGCTTGGCAGTATCTTAGCAGCACTGCTTCAAACACCTCACCCTGATGTGTACAACAGACTGCTTCACATCTGACTTGATCTCAAGCCATGTTTTAAATCTCTGTTTAATACTTCACCTGTGTGCAAAATCATAGATCACGTCTCATTTACTGGGTGGCATGGAAGTGCCTTTCAGAAATGGTTTGTACTCGGTTCTTTCTCATAAGACTGTGTTTATATCATTTCAATCGGCCTAGCCAGGAATTTGCAATCACAAATTGTGCATCAAATTTGTGTACTGTCAAAGAGAAAGTAGGAGGTTTATTTTATAAGTGATCAGAAGATCTTGCAATCACTGCAGATTTCTGAAGCATGCTAGATATAGCAATTCTCATCATTAGAATCAGGAATATGTAAAAGTATTTGGCTTGTCCTTGGTGGCCTAGTTATTTGTGTATGTGAAAAAGGAAACATAAAAGTTTTTTGGAAAGACCTATGCTCCTAAACAAACACACATGCTTTAGTTAGCACAACGTGTATTATAGATTCAAATTTTAGAACAATGTTAAAAATAACACACTGAGAACAGTCTGGTTTATTTTCTTACAGTGTCTCTGAAGAGCTTTCAGAATTTTCCTGACTATCCTGTGCATACCAGATAGTGGTTTTGCTCATTACCCAATACCTGGGTTTAAAAGCAAATTTCAATTTTACTGCAATTTCAGTTTTACTATTAGAAACATGATTAGGAAAGTGGTCACACTGAAAAAAAAGTTAGAAATATTATGGAATGAAAGCACCAACCATATGATTTAGCCTGTCTAAAATATGTTTCTAATATTTTCTTGTTTGTAGGCACCATTGCCAGAACAAGAAGGACCATCTACTGGTACAGTAGGAACATTTGAACTGATGAGTTCCAAAGACTTAGCACATCAGATGACAATTTATGACTGGGAGCTCTTCAACTGTGTGCATGAGGTATGAGGATCTGTCTATTCAGCAGGTTAGAATCTATTAAAAAATGTTTAGCTGTACATTGTAGCTTTGTGCATTATTTCCAAAACCTTCTCTAAGCTTGATTTTCAAAAATTCTACAGTAAAGCCACCTACAAGTTTTGAAAGTATAAGATATTCTTAATTTTATAGGTAAAATAGAAAAATACAGTTAGACTTCTTCTGGACATGTGCTGCTTGCTGAATAACTTTTGTTTGTTTTGAGGTATTCAGCTGCTTATATATAATCTGTAGTGACACTTTTGCTATGCCTCAGCTATTGTATACTGGATTTGTAACCTGAGTCCTTGTCATCTGTGCAGCTATAAATGTAAACTAAACTGCAGAGCAAGTTTCAGGCTAGATACTTACCTGGTCAGTCTTAGTCTCTTTCCTTGAAGAAACACATCTTCAAAAAGAATTCCAAACTGTTTTCTCTTTCCTAGCTGGAATTGATCTATCACACTTTTGGAAGGCACAATTTTAAAAAGACCACAGCAAATCTGGACTTGTTTTTAAGAAGATTCAATGAAATTCAGTTCTGGGTGGTCACCGAGATTTGTCTTTGCTCTCAACTCAGCAAGCGTGTTCAGCTGTTAAAGAAATACATTAAGATAGCAGCCCAGTAAGTATGCAGTCATGTGGGAGCTGGAAGGGAGGTTCAGTATAGTCAACGTGGTTTTATTTTCTCTTTTCAGACAGCCACACAGAGTAGAGGTTAAAACATTCTGTATTTGGTAATTCTGTCTGTTTTCTTATAGGGCTGTATAGAACCTTGTTAATACATATTCTTCTTTCTTGTGCTACTCTCCATTGCTCCTTGATCTGTGATCTCTTAGGGCCATGTTTGCACATCAAATTTGTGAGAAAATATATTTCAGTTCATTAAAAGAATCCTTCATTTACCCTTCCATACCTTAGCAAATACTAGTATGTGAACTAGTGAATATAAATAAAATTGAGCCTAATTTTCCTGAGTACAGAAATGTTTCTTGTTCTGCTCAGGAGAACCATTCTCAGAATTTCCCTGACTGGGAAAACCAAGAGGGGAGAGTAAAGAGATGCAAGGAGAGCATGGAGATGATGACACTCATGTTACTTTCATTCTGTTTGGGATTTGCAGCAAGTTTGCTGATGATACAAAGAGTAGGGTCCTGCACCTGGGGAAGAGTAACCCCCAGCAGCAGCACAGGTTGGGGGCTGACCTACTAAGGAGCAGCTCTGCAGAGAGGGACTGGAACTGTTGGTAGATGACAAGGTGACCATGAGTCAGTCGTGGGCCCTGGGGGCCAGGAGGGCCAGTGGGATCTTGGGTGCATCAGGAAGAGTGTGGCCAGCAAGTCAAGGGAGGTGTTCCTCCCCCTCTATTCAGCTCTGGTGAGGCCACATCTGGAATGCTGTGCCCAGTTCTGTGCTCCTCAGTACAAGAAAGACAAGGAGCTACTGGAGAGGGCCCAGTGGAGGCCACAGAGCTGATATGGGGTCTGGAGCATCTCTCATAGGAGGAGAGCCCACAAGAGCGGGGCCTGTTTCGTCTAGAGAAAAGTAGACTGAGAGGAGATCACATCCATACATTCAAATATCTTGAAGGGTGGTGCCAAGAGAATAGTTCCAGACCCTTTTCAGTGGTGCCCAGTGACAGGATGAGGAACAAGGGCCTTAAACTAAAACACAAGAGCTTTCACCTCAGCATGAGGAATAACTTCTTGTTGAGGGTGGCAGAGTACTGGAACAGGCTGGCCAGGGAGCTTGTGGAGTCTCCCTGTCCACAGAGACATTCATAACCCAGCTGGACACATTCCTGTGTCACATGGTCCAGGTGACTGTGCCTTGGCAGGGAGGCAGGACTGGATGATCTCCAGAGGTCCCCTCTAACCCTAACAATTCTGTGATTCTGTGATTTATTTTTTTTTCTAATACCTTTAAATGCAAAATATGAATGTCTTGTCTTGCTACTAACTGCTGGGTCTGAGGTTGGATAGCAGGCATTCTTTCTGTCTTCCTATACTGCTATCCAAATTTAAACAGTTTGCAACCCTCATGCCAGAGATGTCAGCCTTGACTCCCTAAAGAGTCAAGAGCAGAGCAGTGACTGACTTCAGAGGGAGCAGGGGTATATCCATGCCCTGCATAGGTACAAATTTTTATTATTGTTATACTCTCCCTCCCTTTCCAGCTCATGGTGTATTTATTGATGTCTGAAAAACAGTTTTCTAAGGTTTCTAGTGTTTGTCTACAGCTCTGGGCATTGTAGCTAGAAGCCTTTAGGCAGTTCTACCAACAGAGATATTGTTACTTGCAGTTGAACCAAGGTTTTAACTTTTTTGCATCATTACATGGAGTTGTGTAAAGGAAGAGATTACTGTTGCTGCTGGGATGCTGCTCTCCTCCCAGTTAGTAATTGCACATAGCTGAAGTCTGTGTTCACATCAAAACTGGGGATCAGCGTGGCTCCTTTCTCCAGGACACCCTGCTCTGCAAGTACCAGCTTCCTTCTGGGATCTACTTTGGGCCCTGCAGTTGGATTACAGTTGGTCGAGGGTGAAGATTTTAAAAATCTGATGGTGGGCATGCAGGATCAGTTTTATATTTAGAACAGAGGACAGAATTTACCTCTTTAGTTTCTAAAAATACACGCGCCACATATTCCATTATCTCACTGCAGAGCCCAGGAGCGGGAAGCAGCTGCCGGGCTGTGCCCAGGAGAGGGCAGTGGCACCCACACAGACGTCGGGGTCTTTCCTAATCTCAGGCATGAAATGAGAAAATGTTGAAATGTGGTCATTAAGATACAATAATAATTTCCATAAACACTTGAAATCAAGTATCCTAAAAATTACAGTTAAATATCTCCTTAATAAACTGCCCTAGCCTGCGAATTCCTCCGAGTCATGGGTTTAATCTTGTGCTATTTACAACAGCCTGACAACCTCCTGTTTACTTCCATGTTTCTGGTATCACTACAATGCTAAAAATAAATAGCTAAAAGCAGTCTGCTCTGCTGGGTCCTCTTTGTCTCCTAAAAGCAGAGAAATCCAAAGCACAAGATTTTCCTCTGTACAAACCAAGAGGGCAGGTTTAATTCCAGCCGCTGGAAAGGCGCTGGGAAGTTTTGCCAGGCTGCTGCCCTCTGTGCAGTGCTGCCATGGTAACAGCTGCTACACATGCACTAAAACAAACACAAAGTGCACCGAAGTTAGAGAGGAGAAAAAGCCCAGACCTTGAAGAAATATCTTTGAGGAAGTTTTGCCTGTGAAGATCCCTGAGACCTAATGAGAACTTCACCCTACCTAGAAGTACTAGACTCATTAGAAAAGTGTTCAGGGAGAGCAGCTCAGTGCTGCACTATTAATCTTAGGCATGACTGGTGGTAACGAGATGCCTTGCACGTACTCATTTTCAAAGATAACTGCTACTGAGAAGCTTTTTTCAGTTCTGTGGCTTGAGGTGCAGATATCATTGCAGAAGGCACATCATTTTGTGTCTGCCACCCCATGCACCCTTGATGTGTGCTCCCAGTCTGTGCAGGCAAGCACAAGGCCAAGTGCTGGCTCCAAGTGCTGTGCACATGTGCTTTCAGTTCCAGGAGCCATGTCACCTCAGCATCTGCTGGAAAAGGATGTAGAGGTTACCAGGTTCATCTCTTCTCCAGTTATTGTAGGAATAAACTTTCAAACAAAGGGGAGAAGTTAACTGTATTTCCAACAGTGAGTTCTTCCCATATTAATTGTATAAGAAAGTCCTTCTGGGATATGCTTGCACATACTCTTATGGATGTCTGCAAATGCAGTTTGTGTGTATTTCCTCTTTGCAGATATATCCACAGGCTATTTAGCAGCCTTCTTGTGTATCAGTGTACTCAGACACTTTCATTCAGTTTTTGAAAATCATTCTTTGTGTACATGTGCATATGTTATAAGCCCAAGGAGCCTGTGAGAAATCTCTGAAATGTGTGTTTATAGAGAAAATGGCAAGATGAATATGCTTGTGTAAGTACGAAGAGACTTTAACCACATACACGTTTGTTTTGGAGACCAGAGAGTGTATGTGTGTGTTTGCTATTCGTCCTAACAAGAAGATTTTTCTGGTACAGTCCATTCTGTGAGGCAGAGCGACCTCTGCTTTGAGGTGGTGCTTTGTGGTGCTTTAGAGGATCCACTTTCTGACATTTTACATGGAGTTTATATGCAGTAGAGCGATGGAGCATTTTGTCTAGTGCCTTACAGGGGTCCTTTATCTGGAACTGAGCTATTTATAGTAGTCCCTGTAGAATTTACTGAATATCTGAGGTAGAGCATCATGTATCTATATGGATTTTAACTGGGACTTTGTCAAATTGTATTCCTTAACAGCGTATTTGGCAAAATATTTTCTTTTTAATATGAAGATGGATTCAAATTAAATATTGCAGATACAGTTGCAGCTGCCTACTTTGTTTGAGCACTAGTGCTGTGTGTTACTAATTATTTTACCCTGACATAATTTATTCCTAATCCTGTCATGGGCTGTGGACAGGTATCTCTTTATGGATTTACTTGTGCCTAGGGAAGAGGTTATCACTGACAGCCTATCCTGCCTGCTTTTCATCTTTATCTCCCCTCAGATCCACTAATGAGGCACTCCCTGACCTGTACTAGTAGATTAAGTTGGTGTAGCTTTAGCATTTCAGTTTATCCATTCTACCTTTGCTCACTGTCACTAATCTGATGTGGGAGAATTTGTGTGAGCAGCTCTGCCAGAAGATCTGAGAGGGCATCAATCTCCCAACAGACAAGCCAGCATATGGGAGAGATCATTTATTCACATGCTCAGTATTCACACAGTGCAGACACAAGTGAGGCCGAGATCTCAAGGACTCACTCACTCAATACATCCAAATCTGGTAAAATGAAGGTACAGAAAGAATAGAATGGTATGGATGGTGGAGAATAGGATGATGTGGCAATTATGAAGTCCAGTAGGATGAGATGATTGCACTAATTTTGTCTGAAGCTAAGGATACCTCAGAGGATCAAAGAGCTTCAATGATGAATTAAAAATATGGGAATCATAGATTGGATCTTGTTAAAGTTTTCCTGGTAAATCACAGAATCATAGAATAGTTTGGTTTGGAAAGGACTGTAAAGATCATCAAGTTCCAACCCCCTTGCCATGGGCAGGAACAGCCCATTCTTCCACTAGACCAGGTTGCTTAAAGCCCCATCCAACCTGGTCTTGATCCCTTCCAGGAATGGAGCAGCCACAACTTCTCTGGGCAGGCTGTTCAGTGTCTCACCACATCAGTGCCCTCCTTTGCACTCACTCCAGCAGATCCATGTCCTTCATATGTTGGAGTCTCAGAGCTGGACCCAACTCTGGAGGTAGGGCCTCACAAGAACAGCAGGGGAGAGCCACCTCCCTTGGCCTGCTGGCCATGGTGCTTTTGCTGCAGCCCAGGACATCGTTGGCTTTTGAGGCTGCAAGCACAGATTATCAGCTCATGTAAGAGTCTTGTCCACCAGCACCCCCAGGTACTTCTCCCCAGGGCTGCTCTCAATCCATTCTTCAGCCAGCCTGTGTTTGTGCTTGGGATTGCCCCAACTCAGGTACAGGACTTTACACTTGGCCTTGTTGAATCTCATGAGGTTCACACAGCCCCAACTCTCAAGCCTGTCAAAGTCTCTCTCAATGTCATCCCTTCTATCCAGCGTGTCAACTGCGCCACACAGCTCGGTGTCATCAGCAACCCTGCTGAGGGTGCACTCAAACCCACTGGCCATGACACTGACAGAGATGCTAAGCCCCAACAGTCTCAATACCAACCCCTAAGGAAAGCCACTCACAGCTGAAGAAACAGAGACTGAGGTGCTGAAATTGGATATTGGCACATCAGCTGAGAAAAATAAGAGATTATTTGCAAAAACACAGTGAGATGCAGTTTTGTGAGGTTTTTTTCTGATAGGCTTTGTTTTATCTCTTCCCTTCCTATTGAATCAGTGAGACCCTGATGCAGACCCAGCTGAGCAGTTGTGTTGACTGTGCCCATCAGATTGTATCTACTCCTTCATATGACATGTTGGATCTTCCATAGCACTCAATTACATGTTACAGTTTTTCCTGCCTGATAGCAAAATCCTTCTGTGCATTAGAGATGGAGTGGGACCTGGAGCTCCTTTTGCCCAGGACCTCTTTAATGAAGCTGGTAACAAATGGCTGCTCTTTTCCTGAAACATACTAGACGTCCCAGAATCTGTAAGGAATAGAAATCCTATACTGCAGGAGAGGTCACTGGCATGGGACATCTCTAGACAGCTGGTCTTCTCCCTTTAAAAAGACTCAGTGGCCCTGTAAACTGCAATGAAGATTGCCTAAGGAGAGCTTCAAGCATTCATTAGTTGTTCAGGAGCTGTCAGCAAGTTCTGCAGCAAATGAAGTTATAAACAGTTGTTTACACTGTTTCTGGTATCCCTTGGGACTGAATTGAGCCCAGTTTCAGGACTGTGTTTCTGGGTGGAGAATTGGTTCAAAGACTAGAATTCCTTGCAGAAGCTGGCACCCAGTGAAGTAGAAAGAAGGGAGGTCATTTTAGGAGGGAAGGGAAAGAAGTCTGCAGAGTGTGGTGAAGTGCTAACACATTGGAAAAGAGGTGTCCACAGGCATGCTGGCCAGGACTGCCTAAATTCAGTGCTAGATGCCTCGGTTCAGCTCTCTTAAGGTAGTCATAAGTACTGCTCTGACTGATATATACAACTTAAAACCTGGACCTTTGTGTTTCAGCTGTAAAGAATACAAAAATCTGAATTCCTTTTTCGCTATTATTATGGGGCTGAGTAATGTTGCTGTGAGCCGTCTCTCATTAACGTGGGAGGTAAGTCTTTGCTAAAATCCTATTCCAGGAAGCCTGAGGGGGACTTGTGCTTGTAGTTAGCAAAAATGTGAATTGGGCCTTTATTATTGATAAAGCTAGATCTACTAATTCAGCTCCTGACCATAAGCCTTAGCTAAGGCTTATGTATTTATTAGTAAGGCAGAATAGTACACCCATGGACATGCTGAATACTCACAGGAGTTAACAAGAGTGACAACAGTGGCTCCTGTTGCTGAGCTAAACTGCCCAACAGGATGAGCAAGCTAGCCAGCTAACCTCTTAGGTCAGCCCATCCTCTGTGTGCCTTCACTTTACTGGTGGTTCAGTGAGATCAGTCCACTGATAATTCTCTTAAATTCATCCTTTGTTTATACATATTATTTTCTGATCTCCACAGGGACTCTGTTGCCCTGTTAAAATGTGGGTTTGTCCTAACCAGTTCTGGTTTTCTCTCTGACATGCATTTCCACGCTTACTGGCATTTTGGTCTTCATTCTCAGAGCTTCCACCTTTTTCTGTGGCTTTGTTCTTTTGTATGAGGGTATAAAAAGGGTGCAGTGTCCAGCACAGTGTAGCCACTGAGAACATACTGGATATCAAAAGCAGTACAGATTTAAATGTGCACACATTTTGTTCATTAGAAATTCAAAATAATTAGCATGACTGAGGTTATTGATGCAACTGAAAGCAAAATATGAACACCTTTAAAAATGTGCTCTTACACAGGAGATCAGACTAACATGTCTGAGGGTACACCAGTTCTGTTTTCAAAAGTACATTTATCATATCAAATCAGTGCTACAGGCAAAGATTTTCTCTTTCTCAAAATAATGAGCCTTTATTTGTGGATACTGAGAGGAGTTGGGAGAGCTGAGACAGTGCAGGACTAGAGAAGAAGGAATTCAATGTATATACTACATACAGCAATCTGAAATCAGCACTAAGTCTGAGCTGGTGAGGGGGCACAGATCATTTGTACATGTGGAGGATTAACTTGAGATCATGGAAATGTTATCACACTCTGGTTCTGTAGAGCAGTTGCTTTAACAAGAGAATTTCTGCAATTTGATTTTTAGCCAGATATATACAGAAAATACTTAAAGACGAACATACCAAGACCTAATTTTTTTTTATATTTCATGCATTTATATTAGTTGCATGCAGAAATTAGATATTTGCAGGTGCAAATGTCCAATTATACCACTTACTTCACAAATACCTAATCTGCATGCATATGCAAACTAGGCACACAGTTGTTGACACACATCATTAAAAATTAGGCCCTTGCTGTGGCACAGTGTAAATAGCTTGCTAGGGTACACACTTCAAATGTAGAAAGTATTGCAAAAAATAATTTCTGCACTATAAAGTCTCTATTAATTTTTAATGTTATCTACTGGTAATAGTAGTCTGAAAAACTCAGCAAATACAGAGAAATTTCTTACTAAAAATAACTGACATGTTCTGATGGTACGTAAAAAAATTACAGTGATCTTTGAAACCAATTTATAACATATCTTATAGTATTTAGAGTAAAGTTATTTAATCTGTGTAACGTACTATGCATGAGGGGGAAAGAGTGTTTAGTAAAGCCCATCTCATCTCAATCATTGCATGATCAACTGACCATTATTTATTTGTGTAGGTATTGTGGACTGAAAAAATATTCATTAATTTGTACCCCAGAAAGTGACGGAGGACCTTTGCTGCTGAGCATGTCAAGAATTTTTCTAATAAATGCATCAGCATGAGCAAAAAAAACCTGGAAATGCCCAGGCCTGAATATGAATGTTTGCAAGGGCAGTTCATCATAGGTATGAATAATTAAACTGATCAGCCCCTGTGCAAGCTGGGTGTAAATTATATTTTCAGATAGCTATAATCAGGGATGTCCTGAAAGCATCCACATGAATTTCCCCTTACATTCTGAATTCAGTGATTGCTATGTGAGCCAAACAAAAATCTGAATCTAAACATCCCAAAGGACTAAATTCAAGTCAGGGTTTAAATCAGGATCCAGGTTTCATGGCTGGTCCCGTCTCTATTTTTAATCTGGTTGCTAGGAAACATGTTGTATTTTAGATTAGCACATTGTTAGAAATATCTGGCAAAAAAAGAGCACTTTCCTGACTTAGGGCGTTGTAGAAGGAACTAGCATTTACAGTAAAATTACTGCACTGATCAGATTTAATTAAGGTTTGCTATTTTTGTTTTTATTAACAGAAACTCCCAAGCAAGTTCAAGAAGATCTATGCAGAGTTTGAAAGCTTAATGGTGAATAGCAATAGATCCCTTATTCTATGCACAATCTGAGATAATTCAGTTTCTGATTTGAATTCCTTGATTCAGAACATTTTATATGTCCTTGTTTGACTTTAAGAAGTTTATGATCCCATTTTAGAGCTGCTAAAACAAGTATGTATGACTAATAAATTATACTCTTAGGAACCTACTCTGAGAGAACTTATGTACCACTCAAAGTTAATCTGGGAACTCAGAAAAGCTTTATCACTTGTTTTCCAATAGTACATATGGGAAATGCTATTTTTCAAGCTGGATTTTTCCAGGCAATACATTTTACTGCTACAACATATGAAAAACTGGATCTGCAGCTGTAAGGAGGGATGAAAAAATATATGGTTTCTTTTATGAAGAATGTTTTTGTAATCATATCTAACCTAGGTATTTGGCATGAAAAAATGTTTGTGTTTAGTGGTTGCATTCTCATTGTGTAACCAGTCGGGGAGAATGATAAAAGGTGTCTGAATTTGCAGATGCACTTTTAAAGTCACAGGAAAAAATAATGTTTTTAATAAATACCATGACATCTAAATTAATGTATATAGTGTCTTGATACATATAATAATACATATTAGTAATTATTTGATTTCTCTTTTTTTGTAAGGATCCATCAAGAAACCATAGGGCCTACAGACTGACTGTAGCTAAATTGGACCCTCCAATAATTCCTTTCATGCCACTGCTTATAAAAGGTAAGCTTGGATGTTACCAGAATTATTAAGTTGAGAGCTATTTGTCAAATATCTGAAGGATAAGAGTAGCAGCAAGAAAAAGCAAAAATCAATCTCAGTGTGAGGTATGATCTTTTTCCATTATGAAAAGCACGATACAGAGACAAGACAAACTGCTTTTGTACATCTGAATATCATACCTCATTTTTATTACTTAAAAATGCTGCACATTAAAACCTAAATTTTTTACTTTACAGCTGCTACAATTTTTGTAAGGGTAGATAAAACATTCTGCTATTTTGTATGGTCATGATTCAGAAATGGGCTTTTATGTGTTTTTTATTTCTATACAGACATGACGTTTACTCATGAGGGAAACAAGACATTCACTGACAATCTAGTAAACTTCGAAAAAATGGTATGTATGACATATTTGAAAGGAAACTTAAAAATACCTCCCTATTCACCTCTTCAAGAGTGAACTTCTCAACAGTGACTGTCAGGGCTAGGGAGAATGAAGGCAGGACCAAGACCTGGCAAAAATAGCCTGCATTGTACACAGAGCCTGGGGCCTCTGGTTTTCTGGAAAACCTCACAGAGGTGGAGAATAAACTGACCCATGCACAGCCAAAATGTTTCCTAGGAGAGGGAGCATCAGGGACAGGAAGCAGAGCTGTTAGAGACACTTTTTAACAGTGTGGGACCAACCTGTGATTTTTAATGCTGTTCCTTCAAACAGGCCTGAACTGCCTCAGGCTGGGATAGTTCTGCATTGCTCCTTGGAGAATGAAAAAAGCATTGCAAAGAACTTGCACAACATATATTTCTTCTTTCCCTTCACTAATGAAAGGAGATGTCTGTGGCTTGATTGCTTTCCTACTGGAAAGGAGAATCAATGATAAAAGGCTAGAGCATGCTCAAATCTGATATAAGTCCTGCACAAAAGCTGTTATAATTTCAAACACCATTGTCAAAAACTGCAGGCAGGCAACTTTCCATTGCAGAAGTCTCAACTGAAACTTGAGTTTCTCAGCAGTGAGAAGACATTTTCTTGGTTGCTAGGGTCATGTTCCTCATTAGTGTGGTTAATGACACCTGGATCTGAGAACCTGCATTAGCCAAACCCAGCTATGGCATCTGCATAGGAAAACCTAACCTGACTTACTGTTCTGGCAGTCAATAGTAGAATCACAGGATCACTAAGGTTGGAAAAGATCTCCAAGATCCCTGAATCCAACTCTTAGCCCAGCACCACTGGGTTCCCCGGTAAACTTTGTCCCTGAGTACCACATCCACGTCCTCTTTGAACACTTCCAGGCATAGTGATTCCACCACCTTCCTGGGCAGCCTATTCCAATGCCTGACCACCCTCAAAGTGAAGAAATTTTTTCTCACATCCAATCTAAACCTCCCCTGGCACAACTTGAGGCCGTTTCCTCTCAGCCATTCAGCAGCCATGCTAGAGCATATTTCCTCTGGCACCTACATGTGCTTGTTCTTAGTAGTACAGTAATCAGAACCACTCCATTCCACTGGAGTTACATAACTCCAGTTATTTCCACTGCACTGTGGAGGCGTTTGTCTGACCCTCTGAGCGCTGATAACTGCAGAGGGGAAAAAAGGAGTACTTTAAGCTCTTTAAAAGACTTCACAGAAAAGTGATCATCACTCTGAGTGAAATCTCTTAGATTTTAATCTGTAGCTCCAGGACAGCCTCTGTCCTTGGTTGAAAATACCCCTTCACTAAGATGAGACATTTTGTAAGTAAAGGCAGTGCTAATGCCTGAGTAAGGGCCTGACCTCACTTTGCAATAATGGCATTCTGTAATTGCATATGCAGACTGTGTTGCCATCTCCTTCCAAAGGCCTTGAGCATTCTACCTGCAGAAAAGGACTTTTTTTCTGCACTGCCTGTTTTAATTAGGTATAGAATTTAATTAGGTATAGTATAGATAGTAAATACTTTGGGGAACACAAAAGGGATCTCAGACTTGCTTGGAACACCTCCAAACCAGAATGGATGGCAGCTGCATTGCTATAGCCATGGTTCTGTGGCTGGCTCCATCATCTCCACCTCACTTGGCCTGTTTACACCTCCTGAGCCAGAAGAGCCAGTACATCCACTGGCCTCAGAGCTCTGTGCTTCAAGCTCTTTATGCCTCATTTTGTGTGAAAGCCACTACAGGAGGGAGGAGTCCTCCTGTAAGCACTTCCCATAGACAGAGGTTCAACAGAGGCTTGTCATTTAAGAATAGTTCTGCACCACTCTGTACCACATTTTGGCACTCACAAGGCCAAGAGTGAATTTTATAGCAGCTTAAACTGATCTATATCTAAGTTGCTGCAGGTCTGCCCTCTTTACCTTGGTCTGCACATTGTCTTATCTTCAAAAGAATGTTACCCCCAGAAAAAGAGTTTACTGGTAGCACTGAAAAGTTTTAAATAATGTTTTATACTGCAAGAATGTAGTACCAGTAATCTGAGTTTTGATAATTTTCTTTAGGAGAGGAATGTGAAGATCAGTTAGTGCATTTTTGATGCTGCATATTTTTTACGGAATCAGTATTATGTCTCATGTTCCTCAACTCACCAGAAAGGGAAACATTCTCCTTTTTTAGTATTCTAAGCCTTTCTTTGGTTGGTATTCTACCTAAAAGCTCACTCTGCTTTTTCTCCAAGCCTTACTGCAAGTATATCTTTCGTCTCTTTATTGTTCTTCACTAGCTCTTCTGCATGCTTCTAGGTGCTTTTACTGCCTTTCTCAACCCGTAGCTGTTCAGAGCAACCTGTATTCAAATTCCACCCACATAATTCGTTCAAATCCTACTGTGGACCTGGCAGTTTTTAGCTTTTTGCATGTGTCATCAGGTCAAGCAAAGAAGAAAAGCCCACTGTTAAACCTCAGTCGCTGCCGCCTACTTGCGTTAAGCTTAAAACTGTCATATCCACACATAATTGCCAGATATTAAACTGTGAAGACAAGACCACTCAGTCAGATAACTCTCAGGTAAATTCTCCTCTCTTTTAAATAAGTATAAGCCCAAGGTGTTTTTGTGATGTTACTCCGCCATTTTCAGGAGAAAAATAGGAACCAGATTTTTCACAGGAATCATGTCCTGCCATTTGTTGTTGCTGTCTGTTTGTTCTGCTACATGATGTTCTGTCATAAGCAGATGGAGATTCCTTAGAGTATTGCTGGGAGCCACTCTTACTGATGTTTCTGAAATATCTTGGTTCTTTGGAAGATTGTTTCCTTTTATGCTTGCTGAAGTTTATGAATAAAAATAACTGGGTAGTTGCCACTGGTGGTGCCACTTGCCACTGGAGGAGGTGGGTCCCTCTGACTCCCATGTAAGCACAGTGATGAAACTGAGAACAGCCTCTGGCATCACGTCTGCATTCTCACCACAGAGCCCTGATCCCGACAGCTGATGTGCTGCTGACAACTTTATTCCTGTAACTGGCAGCCAAAAGTAGAAGTTTGATCTAGTGGCATCTCTTCAGCTGAAACAGCTTCTTTTAAATCTTTCCTGTTTTGCAATGTTTTTGTTATTATTTATATTAAATTATGCATCTTAAAACATGCAGAAGCTGTCAGGCAGTGTCTGAGCCCAGAGCTCCCTGAGTGCCAGAAACAGCAAGGCCTGGTTTCCTAAACATTTGTGTTTCATGGCTGCTTGAGCTCTGCTCAGATCTCTCCTTGTGGCTGGGGCATGTGTTGTTTCTTCATGGCTGGGGAATTCTGTGTGAATAGGCTTTTGTCATAACATAGGAACTTGCACTACAGCCTTTTTCCTGAAGGAGACAGGAGGGCACTTACACAATCTTTCTCTTGTCCACAGCCATCTGTTTTCACAGAAAATTGGTAGGAGCTTTCTTGTGTTTGAAAACTCTGGGTTCTTTTTTCAAATTGAACAAAATTATCTAGAGAAGAAGGGGAAAACAGACAGATGGTGTTGAGCCACATTAGCCTAGTCTTTTTTAGCAACTCAAGCTAACAAAGAAAAAGACTGAGTCAATTTTTTCCTGCTACTCTTTCCTATATATTGATCTTTTCAGTGGTGGAGTGACAGAACTGTGGTATTGGCAGTAGTAAGGGGACATCACTCTGCAGAGCATTGCTGAGCTTTACCTGCTGCTGCCTTTGTGACTGCCTGCTCTTTCTTCCCCTTCCCCATCTTCTGATTCCCACAGATGCCTTATCTGGAGGAGGCTGTGAGGAGTGGGAGGACAGGGACACCTAGCCAGGGAAGAGAGTAACCACATGTGGCAAAATCACAGCTATGGGTAAAGAGGGAAGTTTGTAAACAGACCCATTTGGTTTATACAAGTTGTGGGTAAACAGTACTGAACATGTCAGAAATAGGTATGCTCTTAGTCTTTGTATTTGCACTGTGTTTGTGCTCTTTACTCATGCCATTGCATGAAGCCTTAAAATCCAGCCTGAAAAATGTTATTTATACATTTGTCAATAAGTAGGCAAAATTACTAAATTACTAAATTACTGGTCATTGTAGTGTAAGGCTTTGTCTTCAATAGCAAACAAGACATGTTTTAAGAGAAGTATTGAATGTCTTTTACTTATCTCACTGCAAGAAGCTGTTTCCACCATGGTGTTGCTCAGATATACATTCTAGTTTGGCATATATGACATGATACCAAACCACCTACATCTCTTCTCCCCTGGTGACTTGATAGTACATGTTAGTTGTAAATGAGCCTTCAGAAGACTCATCTATGTAATAACTGAAGGCATATTTATTACAGAGGAGCAAAACTTTTAAAGCTTTTTAAATACTGTAGTTTTAGTTTGGAAGGCACATGGCAATATACACCATTTAAGTGACACTGCTTTTATAACTAAATATTTAGAAAAAATTTGTAAGTGCTTTCCTAGAATTAGGTCTTGGCAGAGAAAGAAGAGAGAGGAAAGTGAGGAAAGTACTGAGCATGACTTTCCTTAGGAACAGGCAATATTTCATACTCTTGACCACTTACTGATTTTTTTCTTTCAAGCCTCAGCTGCCTAATTGCACTCTGACTGTCAGTACAGAATTTTGTATTCATAGACAAAGGGAAGATTCAATTAATTAGGAACTTTATCAGTGCCATTTCTGAAATCATCAGAGAGCCTGAACAAAGATTACTTACTGTGGCAACTTATCCATATGACATTACCCAGCATTATCTCAGGAATAACTCCTGTAGAGGGAGCAGAAGTCAGGAAAAAGCTCTGGAAGTGCTGACCTGCCATGGCAGCACAAGACAGTGTCATGGTGCTGACCACTAATACTTCTTTTTGTCAAGCCTCTTCACCCTTCAGGTGAGAAAATAGGATTAGAGAATTTGTGCATATTTGTTTTCAGGTTTTGTGGAGATGAACAAAAGGAAATTCACACTCTTATCCATATGCAAAAAAAGGGGGCAAACATTCTTTAATTTTTGGAACATAAAGATTATGCAAAAAGTGTGTGACTAATGCCCTTAGTAGTTTTCAATAGCTTATATGAATATTTATAATATTTAGCAACCTGGGTTTGGAATGGATTTGAAGATAATGTGCTGGCCTGCAGCCACAATTCCAAACTGTAAAACTTGAAAGGGTATTGTTGTGTATACACAGCATGCTGGTAGTAGCCATTATTTATTATATTATGCAGTTGGTTCTGTTTCAGAAAGATCCAAATTTAGGTTTGTATGGCTTTTTGATAGTGGTCTTGCTTAGCACTGTGAGTAAACAGAGGTTAATCTTTGCAGGCATTGACTAGAGGTAATCCTCTATTTGAAGAAAAACTGTAAGGAGCAGGCAATTAAACTTCCATCTGAACATTTTTTCTGTCCATGTTTCTAGTTTTCTTGCATCAAAAGAAGGCAATCTAACTTATCTATGAGATTTGGGAATGGAAATTTCACTTTGTTTCATAACCTGTTTTTCTGTTCACTTTGTACCTTACAAAAAGGAACTGTTAGGAGCTTAGACATTATGAGACCGTAGCACAACACTTGGAAAAAAATAGTGTGAAAAGAGCTCTTCAAAGATACATAATGCTTCAGAATCTCCCCATTGGCTTGTGATGCTGTCTTTGGGCCACATTTATTCAGCCTTAACACTCAGTTCCTCATTGGTTTGTATTTCATCATTGCCAGGATAATTCTGAATGCACAGATAGAATCACATCATCCTCAGGAAAAGGCAAAGGAACCCTTTAAAATGAAGTCTTTCAGCCAACTGAAGGAAGCCAGGCAGTTCAGCCTTTAACCAGAAGTCAGACAAGTCCATTGCCACTTCTATTTTTCCTTGCCTAGAAGAGGCCACATAATGGCAAATTTGAAAATAGCAAAAACTTTTTTTAAAAACCTTCACTACATACCCATAATTTTTCTTTCAGTACAGTACTGCATTACAGTATTTATTCTGGATGTTCTGCTTTTTTTGAGAACAAACTCACCACAAGAGAAAAAAGAGTAAAATTATTCCAAAGAACACTTTTTTGGATAAATCTAAGTTTTCACGTATGAAACTAAATAATAACAACTCCAAGGATTATTATGAGATGAGGCTTCAAAACCTAAATACTTACGGGTATGAAAAATTAGGGTGTGTATTAACAATCCATCTAGAAAGCACATCAAACAAAACTAGGTATCTTCCTGAAAATGAAGTGTTCTTAGCAAAGCTTCCTTTGAAGGTAGACAGTCTTGAAACTTCATTGTGTTGGCTGGTGCAGTTCAGCTTTATGATCTCTCCTTGAAACAGTTATTGTAGATGAGTATTTTTTGAACTGGTATAAATCAAAATAGCAGCATCACATAACAGAGCCAAATATGAAGCCACAGAAGTGTGAAACAGTCATTTTTATATGCTTGTGTTGTTTTGACTTATATTTGACTGGGTTAGAGTGAAAAACAGACACTCTTCCATGCAGTGTGTTCTGTCTCAGCCCAGTTACCTTGAGTATTTAAGAGGTTCCATTGAAGTCAGTGGAGTTTATTCACATGCTTAATGCTAAGCACCTGTGAGGATGTTTGCAAGGTAAGGGCCCTAGAGAATCTGCATAGTAATAGTGGCTTGAAGAGGTATGAAAATTACATTAGGATAAAATTTACACTTACTTGAATTATACACGTAGATACATATAACTTTAGGAATAACATAAGCAGATCCAGATCTGGCTTCCCTAGATCTTTTGGGAAAATGTGTTTTAGAAATAACATATTTTAGATCAGTTTCATTTGCTAATACAAGGTGTTATCCACAAACATTTAGGCCCTCATATATCAGTAGCGTTTCTTACGCTGACCAACTGACACATTTTTGTATGCTTGATAGTACATTAAACTGTGTGAGATTATCCATTGTGTGTGTAAGGAATGTCTTACATTGGTGCTTCCCATTCTGGAATGAGAGATTCCACAAGCTTAGTTAATTTGTAACATTTTCATTTAAGATTATAATTGTGATTTCATTTAAGATTATAATGAATTTAGAGGAGCATATGCCCCAGGCTTTCTTGTTCACTAGTAAGAGATATATAATTCCATTTTGTGAGAGCTTATGGCTAACTAGCTTGTTAATCTCACACAAAATTTCCATAATGTATGAAGCAGCCTGGTGAGACTGGCTGTGTTAGAAGATGTCACTGTGTTGGAACACAGACATTAGAGTCTGATAGGGAGTAGCATTTCCTCCCTCTACTTTTTTTAAGCAAAAGAAACTGAAACAAATGTCCTTATTACAGGGATTGAATCAAACTATTTAGCTAACTGCTGAAATTTTAGTTTATTTGACATTATGTAGAACAACTAATTCTGCCCCATACTGGTGGGTATATTATTTCTGTGGTGCTAATTACAGAAATCAGTTAAAATTCTACAGTCCAGAACTAATGTTTTGCTGTATGACTAACCTTAATTTATTTTCTTAAAAATCTATTGTAAAATAACATCTGGTTTATCGCAGCAAGTGTATTGATTGAAACTGAATTGAATGAAATGATGGGGTTTTTTTTGCTGAAGAGGAAGCACAGCCAAGAAGGACTGAAGTGACTTCTGCTTTTTTTTGGTGAACTGTCAGTAGAAGGGTCCACCAAAAGTGAATCCACTTTTCGGGTTGAGTTAGATATACTTGTGCAAAGTAACACTGTGTAACAGGTCAAAGTAACACTGTGTAACAGGTCTGTTTATGAAACTTGGCTGCAGGCCACGGTACTGACAGTGGCCTTCTCACCTGTGAACCGAGCATTCTGCCAGTGGAATCACCCTCATGTGCTTATTTACACTGTCAGCTTCCAGGAAAATGCATTTTAAACTCAAGTTTGTATAAAAGGTGAAAGCTCTTTAATTGCTGAATATATTCTAGAAATGGCCTTGCTGTTAGGAGCTGATAGTCTTTAAATTAACGTGTATATACACCATGGTATTCCTTTTACTTTTTAATGTGGTGAGATGTTATCAAAGAAATGCACATTGAAGGGGCTGATTTTCATTCTTACTTAGGGCCTTTTACAGCATTCAAGCAAGGGAAAGAGTTCTCTGAGTGCATGTAAATTATACTCATGCTTATTTAAAGCCTGTGTAAATGCAAATCACACTCTATACATTAAAGTAGCAGCATTAAAATTATATTTTCATTCATATGACTGCCTTTATTGGCATGTGTCTTCACACTCAGGCACAGAGGTGCTTCGTTTGAATGCTGATGAAATACAGTGCTTGTTCTCTGATTGCATCCCATCTTTTCCTTCCAGCGCATGATTGCCAACACTGTCAGGACAGTGAAATTCTGCCGAAGCCAATCTTTCAGTAAGTGTGTTACAACATCTGTACTGTCAGCATTATCATCAGTAGCTACAGTAATTACAACTAATTCTGTGTGTACCAGAACTCAAGAGCCTGCTTTCCAGCGATTCTTCCATGTTTGGATCCTGTGATGTTTCACAGGGCGAAATATCCTTCAGGAAGCTCTAATAAACCCCTTCTCCTCTATCTCTTTTCCATGCATGTAAATATCTGTGAGGTCTCTACCCATCTGTCAGATTAGAGCCAGTTGAAATTAGACACTGGATTCAGAAGTGGTTGAAATAAGTCTAGCAGGCAGCAGCACACAAATACTTGCTTGGATAAATGCTGTTTTAATATGAAACCAGTCTGGAGACATGACCTTTATAAATGACATAACTGCATAAGGCAGTGAATTTAAAACCTGTTTGTCAGTATAACTACCAGAACTTCTTGAGGCCATGTAAGATGACAGAGCTATATATATGGTCAAACAGGCTTCTCTGTGGGTCTCATCCCATCGAGCTGCACTGTCAGTCTCAGTCACATGCACATTTCCTCAGCACTTCATCCATTTTGACTCACAGTACCCTTCCTCTTTCTCAAACAACAGAATAACTAATATAAAACTATATTTTTATAAAAATAGTTTATTTCCATATGAGTCAAAGCTTAACTGTAGATCTGTAGAAATTTCTGTAGAACATTAGAAATTAAGAAAGATTTTTTTTTTCCTCCACAATCCAGGTCTTCCTGGCTTTGTGTCTTTAATTTTGATGTATTAAGCATGAGTGAGACCTCCACATACTTAGAAATGGAAGCAGATTTTCATTATATATGATATAACAAAATGTCAGTATATTGATCTACTGGATCTAAATTCCATGGTTTTTGTGTGTGTGCATGTGTAATGTAATGTAGATGCCTCAGTATAATTTTTTAGTTGAATTTAAATTACCTAACACATATTACATTACACTGTAAGCTGTTCCTATGGGGCTGAAGATACTTAGAATTTGACTCAGTAGTATTCCATAACTGCTGCTGGAGTAGGTATAATGTGGTTAAGAAATGTAAACAGGTAGTAAATTCTGAGGCTTGAATGGGGCAGCCACTAAGCACTACATTGATACAAATATTTAAAATGAGAATATTGCATGAAAAGAAGCTGAAATCAATTACATTTTGAATCTGTGAAAGTTCCTGGTTCAAAAGCAAATGAGCAGCTTTAAATTGTACTTGTTAGCTGTATAATGTATAGCTAATGACTGATAAGGTGAGGTGTCAAACTGTAACCAAGGGCCATCAATTTTAGTAAATGTAGCCAAGGATGTCCAAAAGAAAAGTTAATTTGTGGGGGTAGTAACCAGAAAGACCATCAGATACGGAGAAAAGGTTTCCAAGAGAGCAATTTCTAAATATTTCCTTTTTAACTCGCCAGGATCTAGTCTTTCCTGTGACAGCTGGTAAGGAGTTGTGCATTTTGTTCAGGCATTTGTCCATTTACGTGTATCAATCCTACATCATTTCTCTTTCACCAGATCCTGATGCAGCCCTAACTAATAAAAACCATCAGGATGTTCGGAGCTACGTGCGGCAATTAAATGTGATTGACAACCAGAGAACTTTATCACAGATGTCTCACCGACTGGAACCGCGCCGAGCATAAACATTTGAAGCAATGATGAGAAACGATCTTTTATCCTCTCAAGGTCACTTGTTAAGAACTTCACTTTCTCTGCTACTGCACTGCCACTACAAAAATAAGCAAAAACATACCATAAGGTCTTGGGCAACGCACAATATACCAGTCTGCTGAAGAACTTTGGCTGAGGAAGAATTTATGCACTGTAGGTGTATGAGTGGCCATGTTGTGAACTGTTAATTCATCTTGAAGTATAGTAAGTGATATCTCATACAGATTTTAAAAAAGGCAAAAGATAGAATAGTTAGTGGGACATGCACAAAAACTTACAACAGTTCTAAGGTAGGTAGTGGATTCTTCTCCCTTAATTAAGAATCTGTATTTTATGATTTATGCTTCAGGTCAGGACCAAAACTGATTGTCAGTTTAGCTTGCTCAGCTGCTCTTGACCTCAGCAGAAGATGGATGTAAGGATCTGATGAAATAATGTAGCTTCAAGAGTGGTCCAAGGTACAGTTCCATTCAGAGAAGACTTACAAATATTTCCATTTTAAATCAAACAAATACTAAGAAAAATTCCTAGTCTTAATCATACTGTCTACTACTACAAGCAGTGTGGCCATTTCAGAAAATTGACAGGACTGAAAATATTTGAATGATAAATAGATTAATCAGTGTTTACATTTTACTCCTTCTTTTTAAATTACCAATCAGGTTTTTACAAAATTCAGTTAAAAAGTAAGGTCATCAAAATCAATAGCATTAAAGGTAGCTAAGGACTGGTTCAAAAAGAGCACAATATGCACAAATGGATTTCAAGAGAATATTTTCCTGGACATTAAAACCTTAAACTTCAGCTAGAATTAATCTTGGCTGGTTAACACATCTTCTGGTCTTACACATTTACAAATATTTTAATTTTCAGCCAATTGTTTGCACTTTCAATAGACTGTAAATAAATGTCAATTCATTATGTTCTAGAATATTTATTTATGTAATAGTTATTGTGCCAAAATAATTCTGGTTTATTTATTTTTAGCATGTTATGAGAGTACAGCTTTTGTCTTCACACTCTGAGCATTTACATGTAGAAGTTGTGTGATCTATCTTTTCTGTAAATAACATGCAGTACCTTATTAAATGTAATTGCTGGAAGGGTTTAGTCACTGGCCTTATTTGCACTTTCAGCTTCATTCCTGCATAAATACCCATGCTACTAATTGGCTGATATATCAAACTTGGCTTGTCATTTGCTGGGCCTCAAACCCGCAGTTGGCCTTTGTGCACTGAGAGATGGACGATGAGATTAAAGCCAGTCAGATCCATCCCTGCCACGGGGATGACAGTCAGGCAGTGACGCAACACCACTGTCTCATTAGCTCATTTGTTTCTCAGGAGAAAACATTTAAATTGGAAGGGTTTAAATAAAGAAGGGATATATTCTTAATTTTAGTTAACTAATTTGTCCTGCTCAGTCACTAATGTGAGCACTACACGCTATCTTATCTTGGGCAGGATTTTACCTCAGGTTAGCAAACTCAAGACCTTGGCTAACAGGGCACTTGAGAGACCTCTGGGTTCAATGACCACGGGGAGGTCTCTCAGGGCCTGCAGCCCTGAAGGGAGGGGTGGTCTGGCATGTGCCCTTTCCCCTCCTGAATGCTCCTGGGGATGGCTGTACTGCTGCTGGGCAAGCCCAGATGGCAGCCAAGTGCATGCCAAGGGAATGACGATGTTCAAATGGTAAAAGTCTTTCCTATTGCATTCACACTGGTTCTGCGCTGTGAAGCTGGATGTCATAAAAATGATTAAGCCTGAAATTAGAAGTTGCAACTATTATCTCATAATTAAGCTTCAGAAATTACCTCATTGATATAGTCTACATTTTGCTTTGGACACAGAGCATATTTTTTTTGGCATTGAGCAGGACTGGGTGGAATCAGTAAACACATACAATTTTTTTTAATCTATAAAAATAATTACATTCTTTTAGTCAAAACAAATTCTGCAAAAGTTGAGAGTCAGTGAGGAAATGCTGACACAGAACCACAATCTGCTTGGTACCTGCATTCTGCAAAGGAAAGAATTACACAGTTAAGAAATATTCTGCAGCATGATGAAATAATTTATTTTAACTTTGCTGTCTGATAGAAGTTCAAGATGATTCAGAGGAAAACCAGCTAATAATATAGAGACAAATTTGTGTCTTGTCATTTCAAGTGAGAAATATTTATTTCTATTTCTGCTGTTCAATGAATATACTTCATATGGCTTTTTCAGATACAGAATCTTCCCAGAAGCAAAGTATGCAGTAGAATAAACTACAGGGATACAATGAACGCAATAGGCATTTTTATCTTTGCAATCAATTGGTAACATTTCTGAGTTCGTTATTTTATTTGTTCCAGGTTTGTTCCTATTGTTTGGACTTTCATTTATTTCTATGTTAGCTGGTTTATAAAGCTGCCAAGTTTTGGCTTGGCTCTGCATGTAGACTAATTCTTCATCTGTTCAGTATGTTTTTATCCCCTAGGTTTATTCTTTTTTTTTCTTTAGAACTTCTAACTGTTTTACTTATTTGTTGCCAACAGTCTCTATCGTGTAGTTGTATCCCTGTGATACAAAGAGAGGTTTCATGGCACCTCCATGTCAACAAATGAATGCAGTTTACCTACTCAATTAAACAGGTATCTGACATTTTTTAATTTTCCAATAAAGGGTGCTGTATAAATAACAAGTGTTGCTATCTCTGTATCTAACTAATTCAAGTGGCTCAGATAGTTGCTATGGTTCTAATCACTGTCTAAATACCTAGAGATTAGATGAATAAAACTACCTTCTGGCTCTAGGGTCTGTCCTGGGCTTCCCTAGCTCCCTGTGTTGACTTTACAACAGGAAGGCAGCTGCCAATATATTGCTCTAGCTGTAGGAAGCCTAAGCGACTGTTGCACTAGAGTGGAGAATGAATAGGAACTCAAGAAACATTGAAATGTCAAAACATCCATCCTGACTTCACCCTGTGCTCGCAGCTGCAAGTCCCAGCTTGTTTGTGCTTCACTGAGGGCACCGCCTTGCTGCTGACTCTGCGACGGGTCTGCAGGCCTGGCTGCAGGGAGCAGGGCAGTCCCCAGCACCACTCTGCTCATGGCCCATCCTGGTTTAGCTGCACCACTTGGTCTGGTTTTGGCCCATGCCAGCTACCTCTGCAGGAGAGTGTCCAGCCATTCCTTCTGGGGGATCATGCAGCCAGGCTATTTCCAGGGGAAACTACAGAGCTGTCTGTCCTTCCTCTGTCCCGCCCCCACAGTCCTCCAGTGGGACCGAGGTGCTCTGCACCTCCATCACACCCACTTGCATAAACAGCACAAACACTACAGCACAGCCCCCCCTCTCACTGCAACACTGCAGGCTAAAGAAACATAAACCTGTTCTAAATCCTAATCAGGATGATTATGCCTGAGGGTCACAGGCCATACAGTGCTGATATGGCTGGTCCCTGCTGCTTGGCCTCAGGGCCCAGAGCTCCTGGTCCTGTTTTATTTACTAACAGAGTCCTAACTGTAGTATGAGTTTTCAGATGAGATATGACCAGGAGGCAGTGTCCATAATAAATATCCACTGCTGGGCACCACTGAGCCAGGGTGGCGACACCTTGGGCATTTTGGAAAATGTTCTGCGTTACAGGGCTCCACCATTAGCCTTGTTTTGCTAAGGCGGCAGTAGAGAACACAAACTCTGTTTAGGGCTGCAGAGCCTAAAGAGTCACAGGGTACAGCACTCCCTACCCTGGCACATTTCACAATTGTTAATTTGTTAGGATTTCTTCTTTTTCTCAATGACCAGGCACAGTGCTGACAAAAGCAGGGAAGAAAAAGGTTAAATCCAGGGAAGCTTGAATCCTGTACACCAGGAGGCTGCAACTGTTTGGTAAAGGCAAGATTAAAAATATTTTCCATGGACATCTTGTTCAAACCCACTCAGCCACAAAGATATAATAGTGACAGATAAAAGAATTCAAATGTATTTGCAGGGCTCTGCAGATGGAGGGTTTGGGTTCTTTCTTCTTAGGTAAAATATTGTGAGGGCACACAGTCTCTTCAGGTACAAAGAGAGACAGAAACAAAATGCCTCTTTTCAGAGGCACTGGCAAAGCAACCTTTTAAGTACAAGAAGTTTAAATATAATTTAGAAATCTTACAAAATAAGTTAGAGTGAAATAAAAAGATTTAACCTTCAGGGGTACAAAAAGAGGTAATGAATTTTGCTTGGGAAAAAAAAATTAACAAAATTATAAATCTAAATTGTTAACACAGCTTCTTAGTAAGGTCAACTGCATAATATAGAGCACCTTAACCTCTTCCAGCAATTTTTAAACACCATGCAGCTTAAATAGACTGCTTCTGAATTCAGCAGTATTTCTTCTGGGAGCTCTGAATGCAAATCAAGAGGTAATAGTAGAAGGAAATTAAAAGATGTGCTATTCTCATTTCATTTTTTGTACTGATAATAAGGAAAGCAGCATAGAGTGATATGGCAAAGTGAACCTCTAACTTCAATAGCTTTTCTTTCACTGTTAATCTGAAATGCATTACACTCTGCCTTTTCAAATAATCATAATGTTCTTTACTGTAGCCTGCATTAAAGTTTAGCAGGCATAAGCAGCAGCTGTCACCAGAGGTCAAGGTATTAGCAATCAAAGAAAATAATGACCAGATTAAAAAGTTATCATTAAAATTGTGAAACCAGAAACTTCTTTAAAAGCTTATCTTTGGAGCCCTGCATCCAGAGCTGTAGCTGTGCCCATGGAACCCCTGGCACCCCTAGATGTCTCCCCACTGCAATATGGTGGGGCTGGAGGGGACCCTCACCTTTCTACCTCCTCTCTTAGAAAGGTGCAGCACTGCCCCAGACTAATTCCCACAGGACAGAGAGCTCTCTGGTGTGGCTGGTGGCTAAAGCCTGACATCAGGCTTCTTGCTGTGGTCAGTGTTGGAGGAGCACGCAGGGTACAGTGCTGCATGCTTGTACCTCGTGCTGTCCAACAGCACACAGAGAGTGGCTCCAGCCCTACCTGCCCTGTGCACTGCTTTAGCAATTACAGTCCTTAGACATCTAACTAAGGCAGCAACTTGCAAATCCACAAAGGAGCATAATCCAACCACAGTCTTGGTGGTTTATGGCTCAAGTGATGGGGGGACTGCTGTAGAAGGAGAAATTCTTAAAAGGGAAAAAAGAGCATGTACAGCTACAAAATCTATCACATCTAACTGCTGAAGGGTATTTCACAAAGGGTTGTTTTTTAATAGGCCTGGCACTCAAAGGTAATTTCTGAATTCAAAATAAACTCAGAAACTGACATGATAATGCATAAAGAACGAATAATTACTGACGCAAATTGGAATATTTTTCTTGGAAACTCCATGTAATAAAAATGTGACACATGGGGGTACTGGTAAGAGCTTGACCTTTATTTCCTGGCCCTAATCCATTTGGGTCAGAGTGACAAAAAGCAAACCCTTTCTCACATGGTAGGGGTCAGCCAGTTGTGTTTAATTTTTTTCCTCTTTTTGCTTTCAAATGCAAATAAAGCACATTACCAATGAAAATAATGATTGTAAATGAATACCTCAATTAAAGGAAATTTACATAAACATACGTAGGATAATGGTAGCAGTAGATATTCCAACATCCTAACAGACAATAATCCATTTCTTAATCAACTTCTGTCAATAATCATAAGCTTTCTGCTCTCCATGGTTTCCTCATTATAACACCACCTCTTGTGTTTTTAAATAGTTCTTTCTTCAGATGCTGTCCGAGCCAGCAAGTGAACCTGCTATCTGTATTTGCCGACTCTTTGTGTTTTTTCACAGGTGTACATTATTTCTGCACAGGACTACTGTCGGCAGCATTGTGGATGTTCTCAGATAACAGAGAGACAGTTTTGCCTTGGGTTTTCTTTAGATGTCCTCATTCTCTGTAGGACTGACCCTTGAGGGCTGCAGCACTGGCAGGTTGCTGTCTAGAGTCTGTTTGAAATACAACATTTCCTTCCATTTGAAATTCCTGCCCTAGTGTTTCTCCTGTTCCTCTTGTCTGGCATGTAACTCCTTTGTGGTGCTCCTGACCAGTCAGCACTGTTGCCAGAAACTAGTTATAGGTTTACAGGGATTTTTGTTTCTTTCCTGTCATAACTAGAAACTGTTAATAGTGTGTTTGTGTTTTGGGGGAGTTGATTACCTTTATTTGGAATCACAGGAAAAGGGAGTGAGATGATACAGCTAAATAGATTTATCTACAGTAATGGCTTTCTGAGGCAGTCTAATATTATGGACATTTTCTAGTCTTATTTAATCTCTAAATACAAAGAGAAAAAAGATGAGCTCTCCAATAGACAGATTTGTTTCTAATTAATGTCTGGTGGATTACGTAAGTAGCAAAAAATGTAAGCTACAATACGCTACAGTACATCATTAAAAGGAGTTAATATTTTCTTTGTAATTCAAACCAATTCTCTGCCAATGGTGGCCAAAATTTTCATTATTCCAGTACCTGCATTTCCTTTAGAAGAAAGGTAAATGTGACATAAATAATTTGGTAATAATTGGTTTTAATAAGGAAAATATGATAGTATGCTTTAAATCACTAGTTGAAAGTTCTGTGTTATCTTCCCTTGGTGGTTCCCAGAGGTGGTGGAATTGTGCCTGCCTCTCCCCAAACTCTCTGTAACTGAGCAATTTATTGGGAAAAAAATTAGAGAGAAATGAAGGGATTGTTGCTTCAGTGGAGCTTGGAGTGATGTGGATTAGAAAACACAAATGGGCATAGCTTCAATAAATTTAGTACAGCTCTAAAGTAAAGAAAACAGTGTTAAACTGTATTACATTTTAGAGAAAAAATCTGCCAGAATTAGAACAACAAATTAAGTCCATTGGACCAGAAAATTTAATATAAGAAGGAGTATGAGCTATATATATATATACAATTAAAAGTATGTCATGAAATGGTAGGTGAGCAGAGTACTAGTGAGTGGATTACAGCTGAGTATGATGATCGGCTAAAAATTGTGGTGCCAGAAAAAGATAAGAAAATCACTTTTGTAAAACAATCAAGAATTGGATTTCTTGTTAATATTTTGCCATCTCATGGCTATCTCATTACTAATTATATTTACATTTTTGTAGAAGTTACATGTTCTTTTTACACTGAACACGTGCCTGATCAAAAGACAATGTACAAGCTGTAACATGCCAGCTCTGAAAACCATTGTGCACAAAGCAGGTACTTGATCCACACCCATTGCACACAAGCATATTCTGCCACATGTTTCTATTTAATCATTCTGGTCTATGTTAAATAATTTTGTGCTTAATGCTTTTACAATTAATTATTATTTAATAGTATATTTATAATTTCATGTTAAATATACCATATAGGCACCTTCATAAAACCCTTATTTAAAAATAAAAAAAAACCCCAAAAGGTAAGAAAACAACAACTGAGATGGGTCTCATAGATGGATGATGGTTGGTACAAGCTCTTTCTTCATTTCCCATGAAGGACAAGAAGAAGCCATTTCCCACAGCACACCAAAGACTGGGCTGCTGAAGCAAACAGGAATCACGGTTGCAGCTGTGCAAGCATGGGGACTGCATGTAGCATCATGCTGGTGTCTGTGGGTGTACACTCACCACCTCATGTACACCAGGAATGGCAAGACTGCCTCTGAGCCAATTCCAAAGACAATTCCTTAGATTTTCCACTTGCTATCACCCAGAAAGTAAAAAGGTAGCTTATTTTGGCTTGCAGTTGTCATGCAAGATGTCTTTTGGCATGCAAGTTGTCTTTTAGTAATGAAACCAATCCTGCTAGTTATGTTTTGGGGTGTAACTGCAGAGTTGTGTGATTGCAGCATGTGTAGACATACCTGCACGTATTTCAGTCTGGAAAGCAAGCATAAATAATGTAGAGAGGGCTTCAGCTCTTCTAGATCCATCACAAACCTGATGGAACAAATGCCATAAACCTAGTGACACCATGTAGTTACAGCTAACATTGCTCAAACTAGCTAGATTAACACTACCATACACTAGTGCTACATGTTCGACAGCAGGGTGTACAACCTTCCCAGTATATCCCAGGCATGACTTCCACCATGTTTTCCAGCCAATTTTTTAAGCTAGAAATGGAAGCAAGCCATAGCAACCAAAGAAGCAGTCATGCTTCAAAGAAACTTCTGTGTTAAGCCTGAGATGAACTCTGGGCCAGTCTTGAAGGAGAATTGAAAAATACAGAGCAGGTTGCACCTCCAAATTATCTGTGTCTAGAGTTTCACATACAGTTTAAGCTGGCATGAACCACTACACTGCTAAATAAGCACTTCCAGGCTCCTTCCCCTGTCAGCTGCATTTATCAGCCCTTGCTCTTTTCCTGCCTTTGTGCTGGCACAAGTCCTTGTTCAATTACCTGATGACCTGCATTCTGCTCTGAGTGAAAACTGATTTGTTTTCTCTGCAGTAGCTTCTCCTCCACAGCCCAACTCCCTGAGCAGCCATGCAAACACCATGCTGGCAGAAGGTGAGGTGGGCAGCACAGCGGCAGGAACAGGGCTCAACAGGCAGGGCAGGGCTGTGCCTTGTGCTTTTGGCAGACAGGATGATTTAAACCACCTGGACATATGCATGACACTGTATTTTCCATGTTGAAATGTGGTAAGATGTCATTACACAACCACATCTCTTTACACAATGAGATGTAAAGAGACAATTCATATGAATCTTTTCAACTCTAAAAGTTGCTAGAACTGTCTTTATCCTTTGCCAAATTTTGTGGCATTACAATAATTTTTGTTAGCTTTTAAATATTTTATTTTTCTGCCTGTTCCATATCAATTGAAGAAGCCTGAGATTAGGATTGAGCTCTCCAGAGGTAACTTTTGAGTTTCTCTGAGTTTGCTGCCCCAGAAAGGAGGGAAAACATACCACCAATGTGTTGGTTCACTGTTCTATACAGTAAGCCAATACACTTAAGAAATTGCAATTACACTGGTTTCTGATCTTTTCTAGCTATTTTTAATTTAATTTTCTTGATGATAGAAAAACAACTTGAAAATATCCAGCCTCACTAGCCAGAGGGGAGAAAGAGTACAAGCCCAAAATGCATGCTCGAAACCTTGTTGTAATAGTTTCAGCTTCACCACTGGGGTTGGACAGTCCTTGTGCAGACTTCTTTGCTTTCTCTTACTTGTCCTCTACTAGAGCAGGTGCAATTATGGGATTTAAACAAGTGGTGTGTTAACACATTGCCTGGTGCAGACTCTGCACTCCTACTCTTGAAGTAGGAAATATTAACCACCCCCTCATTTCTCATGGACTACCAGAATAGTTTATTTAGGCCCTACAACCAGGGCTTAAATTCAGATATGGTAAATCCCTGCTCTGCAGATACACAGCCATGGAAAAAATGCCCAGACAAAGCACAGTAGGCATGTGAATGCATGTGCTCAAGGAAAATGCCTATGAAACAGGTGATTTAACATTCAAAGAAATTTTTTAATCATTTGACTAATTGGCAATTGCCTCTGGGAGGAAGGACAAACACTTTAGTTACAGCATGTGGCACCTCTCCTCCTCCAGAGCTTAGTTCATGTGACTTGTGTTTGATATTTGTGTGTTCCTTTAAAATGTGGCACCTTTGACTGGAGGCTTCTCCAGGCTCATTACATATCAGTTCATAAGAATGCACAAGTGCTCTCAGATCAGACAAGAAGTGTCTGAAACTGCAGTATCCAGGGGAAGCCAAAGCATGCTGACCTCCCTCACTGCTTGTCCTGGCAATATTGAACCTATCTGGCGGGCAAAAAGGGGTCACCAGGGCCTGCTTTTTGATTTTCTTACTGTCTTTACATGCTTTCTGCACTGAGTGCTTAAGATCTTGCTGAACTTTACTCCTACTTTTATAGTTCAGTGAAACGTTTTATTTTAAGCACAGAAAGTATTAGTACTTCTAACAGGTATTAGTATTTAATGGGTATCAGAGGCTTTCCCCCATGTTGTATTAGTTGTGCTGAACTAATACAACATGGGGGAAACCTCTGATATCCATTAAATAATTATATTTCATTAATCAGTAAAGTGTTCTTCCATGATTCACCTTGATACCATACATCTTTGAGATGTACAATTAATGGATATGGTTCCGTGGGATGCTGCATAGCTCTTTGTGAATTGTGCAACACAACTGGTTTTATATGGCAGTTCTACACATGCATGTAACAACAGTCAAATATGAGAGAGAGCAAGGAGCTCCAGTTCTCCAAAGAATATAAAATCTCAATGTACAGTCAGCAGTAGATGACCTGGGGAGTGCAGAGTAAAGCAGTGCTAGGCAGTGAGTCTTGCACGAAAAATTGTATCATACAGAAGATGTGCTGTTACAGCCACGCAATGAGCTTACCTCAATAGAAAAATCGTTTGCTCCCCAAGTCTTTTGAGTCTCATCCTTTAAGTGTGACAGCAGTAAGTTGTCTTATTGAAACAGTAATAAGATGATTCTATTTGCAAAAAGTTTTCTGTAACAGCAGAATACCTCAATGCCATTGAAATGTTTGGATAAGAAGCGGTCTGTATGGCTGTTTCATTTCTGACCTGGGAAGCCAGGGAGTATGTACGAGGGATTTTTTTTTTTGGGGGGGGGGGGGTGGGGGTAAGTGGTGGTTACAATTGCCAGTCAAGTCCTCCTCTTTTTCCATATTCCTGAAAGGAGGACTGGCTGTAGGAGCAAATTTGCTCCCTTCCTATTCCTTGGGACCTACAAATCAAATCCTCACCCACAGCAACATGGCAATCCACTATCCCAGCCCCCATGGCACAAGAAAACGAGCAGAGGTTTTTTTGTTAACTTCATCTGGTCATTTTGGTAAATTTAGCCATACTACTGGTCACAGAAGGAACCCTGGAAGGAAGAAGCTTGTGCTTCCAAAGCTGTGGCCATGGCAATGCATCCCCATGCCTGGACTCCCTCCACCTGCAGTGGTTGGGCTGCACTTGTCCAGTGGAAATACTTGAAAGAACAGGCCTTGCTCAGTCCAGAGGCTCTTCCCAAGTTTGGCACAGCTGACCAACAAGCAAACAGCCACTCTGCCAGACACTGACCTCCCTGGGCAGTCCAAGCCAGGAGAGCCAACCCTGTCCTTGGGTACATCCCAGCCAGGCAAGGGATGTGATTGTCCTGCTCTGCTCTGCACTTGTGCAACCTCACCTCGGGTGCTGGGGGCAGTTTTGGGCACCACAATATGAGAAAGATATAAAGCTCTTAGAGGGTGTCCAAAGGAAGCCAACAGCGGTGGTGAAGGGCCTTGAGGGGAAGCTGAAGGCACTGGCTCTGTTCGTCCTGGAGAGGAGACTGAGGGGAGACCTCATTAAAGACACAACTTCCTCATGAGGGGAAGCAGAGGGACAGACACTCACCACTCTGTGGTGACCAGTGACAGGACCCAAGGGAATGGCCTGAAGTTGTGTGAGGGAAGATTTAGATTGGATATTATTAAAAGGCTCTTCACACAGTGTGGAGTTGGGCACTGGAACAGGCTCCCAGGGAAGTGGTCACAGCACCAAGCCTGACAGAGTCCAACGAGCGTTTGGACACCACTCTTCAGGCACATTGTGTGGTTCTTGGGGGTGTCCTGTCCAAGGCGACGAGTGGGACTTCATGGTCTTTGTGGGTCCCTTCCAACTTAGTATAGCCTGCGATTGTGTGATTCTGAGAACCTGACGCTCCGTCCCGCTCGCCTCACGCCAGCCCCACCACAGCGCTCACGGTGTGGGCGCAGGGTGCGTAGGCCGGGAGGGGCCACGCGCGCCGAACGACAACGCTCCTGTCCCGGGCCGGGGGGGCCACGCTGGCCTCCGCCCGCCGCCCCCGCAGCCCGAGGGGCCGGCACCGCCCGCCCTGCCCGGCACCGCGCCCCCTACAGGCAGGGCACCGCGCCGCCCGGACCCCGGAGCTGGCGGCGGCCGCGCCTCCCCGCGGGGCCCGGCGCGGAGCGCGGGGTGGCGCCGCTGCGAGGCGGTGCGGGGGCGGCGGCGGCGGCTTCGGCTCCCGGCACCAACCGGAAGCGCGGGGGACGGAGCGGGAGACGCGGTCGCGCCGGTTGTAGCCTGCCTCGCCGGCTCCGGGATCGGCGCCGCTCGGGTCCCGCCAGCCCGGAGCCCCTCGGGAAAGGTGAGGACGGCGAAGCGCCCCACGCGGAGGCAGCGCTTGGGCGCGGTGGGTGCGCATTCGGCTGGGCGGAGGGAGGCGGCGGGCAGCGGGCCGGGCCATGGGTGTCCCCTCCAGGTTTGACGTTCCCTGTGCTGAAGCAACTTCAGAAGCCCTGTGAAGGGAGGCGGCCGGCCGGGCACACGGCCTGACCTTGCGTCGCCTTGGTCCCGCCGCGCCGGCCAAACACCCCCGTGGTCAGCGGCGCCCACGCTTGGCCGCGCAGTGGGACGGGGGTCGGGAGACGAGCCGTGCCCCGCCGGGAGGGCAGGACAGGACAGGACAGGGCAGGGCAGGGCAGTGCAGAGCGGTGTCCGCCGAGCGACAGCCGGGCAGCACGGCCCGGCGTGAGAAAGGCGCTGCTGGCCGCGGCCGCCCGTGAGGACGGGCAGCGGGACACGGGCAGCGGGACACGGGCAGCCGGCGTCCGGCCGGGGGCTGCTACGCTTGGCCACCCCTGCGCTCCCTAGTATGTCTTTCAAATGCAGCGCACCTGCTGCATTTTGCTGTTGTTTTGGGCATAAAATCCGTCGGGTTGGGATATGAGGTGTGACTTTCATTCCCTCCGTTTTTTTCCTTTTTAAAAGTAAGCTGTCGTTGTTTGGTTTTGCTGTGTTTGCTTAAGTTAGCTCGTTTCCAGCAGTATGATCTTTTATTAAGCTCGCGTGTGTGAGCTATCTATTACCCTGTATCCAGCATGATCTACTGGGAGTTTTAGTGACAGAGCCGTCGGGAAAGCCATGGATCATTACTTTTTCTAAGTTCTAGAAGCAGAAATAATTTGAAAGCACTGGATTAACTGGGTCACTGCCCGAAAACATCATAGCTTTCTGCAGGAGGCATGTGGTGAGATGTTTTCAGGACTTTGTCCTGGAATTGTAAGTCCTCTGAAACCTACTTATTTTATCTATCCGTAATTTGCTTCACATACTGGTGGCATTGTGTTAATAATGGTAACCCTGGAGAACCTGGCTCACTGTGAGGGGAAGACAGAAACATGGACAAAACTGAGGCCCAGGTCCTGCAGTCTGGTCTGTGCCAGGACCAAGCTGCACGATGGGCCTGGATGCAGGCTTAGCTGCCTTGTCTTTCTTGTGAGCTGTTGTGTGTGCACTACTGGCAGGCATCACTTACAAGGTATAATGTAAGTGAAGTGACCAGTTTAGTTTAGGGGTTTTCTGAGATAAAATGTTTTTTATTTAATGTGAAGTCTTTATAGCCTTCAGTCTCTGCCATTGACACAGCTTGGCTTGTATCCTCAGTACTCAAACTGTTTAGGTGGAGTTGAGCCATTTTTTTGTAGCAATGGTTATATAAATTGAAATAAAATTAGACATGTTATTAATGGAAATTATGCAGAATTCTTAGGTTCTGACAAAGGACAGGCTCAAATGTTGTTGAGTCTGTAACTAAGGTAGGCAGAGCCATGCTTCCAGTCTCACTATCTGCAGGGCTGCTACTCAGTCTGATTAAGAAAGTTTAGGAATTGAAGGGGTTGTTGGCTTTATTTTAAGTCATTGGGAGATTAGAAGATTACAATATATTTAATTTGGATTTGTGCTTGGAGTTTGTTTACATCTTATTGATCAACAGTTCATGATATGATTAAAGGGTTTTTTAATTTATAAAAACTTTTTTCTGCAGCAGCTTTTGTAGCTCAATGTCACTAACTCCTTTACTATTTTCTGTTTGGACAAGACAATGGTTAACCATGTTTTGGTGTTTGAGGGTGGATTTTTTTTGTTGGACATTTTTACTTGTTTTTTTTTTTAATACATATTTTTTTAAACTCTGTTTAAATATACTGCTGAAAAAATCCAGGTTGGTATGCTCAAGGACTGCAGGCCTTGTTGGATACAAAGGATGATTTGGGTCTAAAAATGGATGGTCAAAGATCCTGAAAGCAAATGGGCTGTTTTGCCAAATAAGGAAACTTGGCACATTCAGCTGTGTATTTTAAGATAGCACAAGTGTGGTGTGCTACTACTTTATTGGCAATATGTTGGCAGTGTGCCTTCTTGCAAGAAGCACTGAATCCTACTTTGTGGAACCACACAGTAAAGCGAGGGGCAGGGAGTTGCATGGTTGTTTCCCATAATAATTTACAAAGGCTGTTCCTGCAGTAATTGAATACTTGAGCAGCGTCAGGTGCACGTGCAAGATGAGAGATGCAATTTTCGGTTTCACAGCCACGCACTAAACAAAGTATGAGTTGCAGTTACTGTGCAATTTGTAAATTATTTCCTCCCTCCTGTGTCTAAGTCCCTGGAGTGGAAGCTGTCTGTACTCTGGGAGCAGTAGCTGAATGACAAACAGAAGGGTCTTCTGTTTTGTATGTGGAATAAGGCAGAGTGTTGGGCATGGCAGCACTTCCCCTACATTGCAGTTTGTAGGGAGCTGGGAGGTAGAACTGAATGTGTTGAGTTCTTCCAGTGTTGCTGTGCCAAGATGCAGGGCAGCCTGCAGCAGGGTCTTGGGGGGGTCTAGAGGAAGCAGCAAATGTGGGACCTTTGCAGGGCTAGGACCCTCACATGGGTTAATCCCCTGAAGTGCTGTAATCACAAGAAGCTAGTGATGGTGGATGGTTTCCTACACCTGCATCACTGGTGTACTGAGCTGAGCTTGTGGTGACATAATGTGGTGACTTCGCTTGCTGCGAAGTGACTCTGTGTAATGGTCCTGACATGCTGCATACTATTGTTAAATAATAATTTCAAATGTTAAACGCTGCCAAATGGACCTCAGATCTCTTACTTTTTGGTATGAAATGAACAGCTTCCAACAGCATGCTCAAATATAAATTACTATGTGGAAAACAAAGAGCCAGGAGAAGATGCAGATGTTGCTGCAAGATTACAAGCTCATGCTAACTTATTAGAAATAAAACAGAAAAAGGAGAAAATTCTTTTACCCGCAGGAAGATCCCATAGGAATAATTGAAATAACCAGCAGTTTAATTATTTCCTGAAATACCTGTCATTCACTGTTTCTGAATTGTCATGTTTTCATTTAATTGAGAGCAAGCAACAAAGTCGGTCAATGCAGTGTTTCCCTGCTACACAGTGATGGTAGTTCAACACCCCAAACCGTGAGTGAGGAAGGAGGGTGCGGGTGCCAAACCCTCCTGAGCTGTGTGCAGGGAGTTGCTGTAAGGCCCCGGGCTGTGTTGCAGCGAGCTGCTCTCCTGTCTGCAGAAGTGTAAGATGAAAAAAAGTGCCACACATTGTTGGAATGCTGTGCTTGTTCAGATGCAAGTGGAAGACTATAGAGTTTAATGAAATACCTGATTTTTTTTTCTTTTAACCAGTTTTATAAGCTCAGATTGTTAAATATCTTTAAAAGAGGATGACAAGCTAATAACTATGTGTGGATTTGTCACATACAATTTTTAATCTAAACAGTTGTTTTCTCAAACATAACATAGAGATTGATCTTTCTAATTGAGGATTACCTACCTTGAATCCAAAAATGTGGAGTAATGTTTAAACAGGCCTGTTATTTCATCTAGAAAAAGAAAACGAATGCAGCCTCGTTTTAATTACAGATCTCTAAATAAAGAGTGTCTCTTGTAAATCTCTTCTACTTTCTCTAGAAAAAAAGCATCTGGAGCAACCTGATGCCAACCAATGAATCATTCTTTAAATAACATTAACTTATTGTATGCTGGTGCCCTATAGTGTCTCTACAACTACCTAAAAGAGGTTGTGGTCAGGCAGGGGTGAGCCCCTTCTCCCTGACAACCAGTGACAGGACAAGAGGACATGGTCTTAAGATGTATCAGGGGAGGTTTATGCTGGACATGAGGAGAAATTTCTTCCCAGAAAGGCTGATTAAACATTGGAATGGATTGCCCAGGGAGGTGGTGGAGTCTCTGTCCCTGGAGGTGTTCAAGGAAAGACTGGATGTGGCACTCAGTGCCATGGTCTAGTTGACATGGTAGTAGTATTCAGTCATAGATTGGACTCAGTATCTCAGGTCTTGCCACCTGATTCATTGTGTGATCCTGTGATCTGCAGCTGGTTGACTGCCTTAGGTAAATTTGAAACTGAGAAGGTGTTTAAAGAATGAATGGTAGCTTCTGCAAGTGCTTGTGTGTCAGGCACTGCATTGTGAGCGCATGGAAATTGAGATAAAGTTTAAAGCAGTAAGGAGGACCCATCAGAAAAGTACTCATTTGTATTTGTCAAATGTCTGGTGTGCATGTTATTCTCTGCTAGTGTAATTTTCAGAAATCAAATAATTTACTAGTTTGTACAGTTGATTTGGTGGTTCTGGGTGAACAATAATGTTAAATAATTTGACAGCTCTTCAAAGCTATTGAATTCAGATAGTGAAGCCCAGAAATTTCTTTCCTGGGATGTGTTTTTCTTTTCACTTGGTTTCCTTTTCCTTCTGCCATTTCAAATGAAATGATCTTTTTTCAGCTGTTCCCACCTTCCTGTTAAATTTATGGTCTAGTCAGTGCATATGCTTTTGCCTGTGAGTAACATCACTCTTCTAGCTAATTCTGTTGTCAGTAAGGAAATTGTTCACTCGAGTGTGATTACCTGTGTGCATAAATATGTGCAGGGCCATGGCCTTAAATTGTGAGGTTTTTGAGTTGGGAAAGTCAATCTGTTTTATTTGTCTGTAAAGTGTCCCATATGCTTGAGACACCATGTACGGAGCGTGAACTTGGAGAAGCTGCTGGAGTAAATAATGCAAATGAACTTTTATTTCTGAAGATCTGCTAATTAAGCAGCAGTGGCAAGGAGCAAAACATTGAAACTTCTCTTGGTTTGTAGGATTGACCAATTTCCTTTGAGCGTTCTCTAAAGAAAACGTATGCAGGCTGTGCAGGAGATGACTATGGGATGACAGGAAATTACACCAGCAACAAGGTTAAAACAAGAACAGAAGGTCAGCAGGACAGTTCAGGCACTTGTATTAGGGAAGAGGCTGCAGAGCATTGGAAGAAGGGACTTTATTTCATATTCTGCTGGTAACCCCTGCTCTGACTTGCAGCTCTGGGGAGAGAGCATTCATGTTCCCTCTTTGGGAGCTCTGCAGGCTGGCTGTCAGTGAAAGGCTTGAAGCTGGCTCCTTGCTAAAAAGCCTTCAGTACACATAGTAAAGTTGTTGTGGTCTGGTCAGCATTTATCTTTATGGGTGGTCAAGAGGTATAAAATGAAGCAGGCAGTTTCAGAGAAGGCTCTGTTATGTTGTGTGTAGAAAAGTGTTGATATCATCATCTCTCATTTGGAGAATAGCTGCAATCAAATAGTGCCAGAAATTCCTGATCTAATGATATCTTAAAATTTTAATCAGAGTAGCTACACAATCAGGAGAGACAGGGGGCAAATAATGCCTTTGTGTTTGTTACAGAAGGGACTGGCATAAAGAGATTGTGGCAGTCAGCTGTACAAGGAGTTAACACAGTTGTGTTTCGCAGCTCTGGACAGCACATAACGTTTTATCTCAAAAAGCCCTATGGAATGGAAGTTCCCAGAAGACACAGTATATTTTGATACTGTAATTTACCAGTGAAATTGGATGTGTTGTTTTCACCATCAACCCAAAATCTCTGGTTCTTTTTTTGCTTGTTTTGTTAAAACTAATATCTCATTTTATGCTGATAAATTTACTGTCATTAATTGCAAGTATAGTAACTTTTGCTGGTAATTAAACCTACTTTGTCTAGGCTGGTGCATCTGAACTGAACCAGCAGCAGACTTGCAGATGATTCTGGAGTATGCCGTGTCCTGCAGTCCCACTAAAGACCTGAGCTTTCTGATCTTATATCATTAAAAAAAGAAACCTAAAATTAGTCATTGTTCATGTATTTAGGTGATAATGTTTCTTGAAATTTGCTACAGCCATAAGCTTTATCACCATGAAATCTCCGGGGAGGACATTCTGTTCCTCCGTCAGCAGATTTGGGATCATCTCCTGAAACTGCCAACACCAGTCTTGGCACAGGCTGCAGAATTTCACATATTGTAACCCAGATGAATTACCCTGTACTTGCGCTTTGTTACAACGTGCAAACAGATCTGAGTCACTCAGGAAGAGACATTTACCATGGCCAGGTTTTTCCACATCCTTGCACGAAGTGCTCCGGCCTGGCCCGGAGCGCTGTTGGGGCGAGCGGTGTGTGCCGAGGTGCCGCTGCTCGCTGCCCGGCGCCGCTGCCCGGCCGGGCTGGCCCGTGCCCGTGCCCGTGCGTGGCCATCGCGGCCGCAGGACGGCGTGCCCGGCGTGCCGGAGCGGGCAGGCAGCCGGGAGCCGAGAGCACGCTTCCTGTGTGTCCGCGGAGAAGGCAGCCACGTGCCTGCCTTTTGCAGAGCTGCTTCCAAGGTGCTCGGGAAACGTCAGGATTGCTCTGAGGAATACTGTTAGTTGTTTCTGTACCCCAGCTCCTCCTAATAGATTGTGCAAGTTATGCAAACTTTAGTACTCCCTGTTGGAATGCATGTTCTCAGTCTCTTTTCCTCCTGTGGCCTGTGGATGTTACTGGAGTGTGCTTATGATTCTGATTTTGGGGTGACTGAACATGGGTAAGAAAGTCCATAAATCCTTGGAGCATGTGCATTAATAAAAACTTTTCTCTTCACAGGTTTTGCTGTGGTATATTTTGTCATTATGAGATGTCGTCTACCAGTGCTTCATTTGTGCAAATTAAATTTGATGACTTGCAGTTTTTTGAGAACTGCGGTGGAGGGAGTTTTGGGAGTGTCTACCGAGCCCGATGGATTTCTCAGGACAAGGAGGTGGCAGTAAAGAAGCTGCTCAAAATAGAAAAAGAGGTAAAAGTTTACTTTTTATTCACTTTGTCTGCTGTGGTAACAACAGAAATTCTTTTCTAGTGTTTTTGGTCCTCTAGGTAATGCAGGCAAACTACCTTGGGATTTTTGTTTGTTTAATTACAAAACTCTGTAACCGATGGTGCTACAGTAAGGACATAATGAGCAGTCCAACCCTTCACTCTTGTTGCCCACTTTTTTTGTTTTGCAATTCTCCTCTACCTGGCCCTGAGGAGAGCTTGCTGCACCTGTGGAGCTACTAATTTCCTGTTGATACTACCAGCATGTTGCTAGATAGGAAGAGATTACCTGTCATTACCTGATTCCATTTTGTCCTCTTGACGTCTGTTCTGTGGTTCACATATCTATGTTCACTACAGGCTTAGAGTTGTCTCTTCCCTGCCTGATGAAGATTTTGATCTAGGGCTCCACTAACTCCTAGTTAGTCATAGCCACATAGTCATAGCTTGGTTTTGCAATGAGGTAGTTTTAGCCCTCACTGTTCTGCCAGTCTCCTTCCCTTGGGGCATCTTGTGACCTGGAAAGGTGGATGAGTCCTTGGCAATCCTGGGGGAAAAGGCAGAATTTGCTAAGGGCACCTTTACCAGCTAAGGTTGGTTTGTTGTTTGTTTTTTTTTCAAAGCTTTTTAAATTTGCCTGACAGTCCTTTTGACCCCTCAGCTTTGTACAGTTTCAGCAGAGATGTGGTGTATGTGGTCCTCACAGTACTCCAGTCTGCCTGCTGGTCAGCACTGGTGATGGAGCAGTGAGCACAGCCCAGTTTAGTGATGGACAGCAGAGTTACTGGGCTGTTGTTCCATCATGACTGTATGTATGTAACTTGTATACAATCTCCTCAGACTGTTGTAGGAAGACAGTTACAAGCTGGAGGACAGCAGAGCAGTGCTAGGCATAACAGACTTAGTAAGTAATCAGACACCAAAGTTCATCCACTGCGGCAGCAGCTGAGCTGCCTTGATTGTGTCATGCTTAGTGATGTAATTAGCATGTTTGATCATGATTAAGCATGTTGCTGTCTAAAATAATGTAAAAGGATCCCAAGATTTTTCTAGGACAATGGAAGATTTATACATTCTGTCCAATGTCAGTTTGTAGTGTTCTCTTTATTTCTACTATTTGTTAATATCAAAAGATAAATGAAAAGTAAAATTTGAGCTATGCAGTATCAATAATGTGCTCCTTAAAAATAACCTGACTGGCAGATCTCAGTCAGGGTCAGTGAAATACCTTTATTGAACATGTGTGTTTCTGAAGGAGTTACACCTGTGTATGTGCTAGACCTGTTGTTATGTACTAAAAACATTTTTTGAAAGTAAATTTAAGAACAATATTACTATGTCTTGTGATGGCATAAAACTCAATGGAATGGGAAAGGATGGAGGAAGGAAAATCCTGTGTATTACTTGACACAGTTGGACCATTCAGCAGAAATACATTTTTTTAAGACAGTGCAACACAAAGTTCAGCTTGGAGTAGCAAGGAGCACAGGTTGTATAGTAGTAAAAAACCCCATATGCCAGAAAGAGCTTATTATAATGTAAGGATTTATTTAGGGATTAATGAAGACTTGCAGCTCAGTAAGAGCTCGTATCATGGTGCAGTTAGGCAAATTTGGTTAATTGTTTGGCATATGCAAATCAGGATAAAGTAATTTGTAACAACCAGGTGTGCTTTATCTTGGTATGTAGCACTGGGAAAATTGTTGTTAGGCATATGTGGTTCTGTTCTGTTTAAAAGAGTGTCAATGAACTGTAAGAGCAGCCCAAGGGAATCTGCAAAACACCGAGTGGAAAGTTGGTGAGAGTGGGGGTGTCAAGAGGGGGTGATGAATATCATCCATCAGGATGAGTTGACAGAAGGAGAGCAAGTGCCTTCCATCACAAATTTGTTTATTTTTCTTTGGACTGTTTATAATTTGCAACTTAAACTAAATCAGTCAGGTTATGGGAACAGCTTGGTATGGGCACTTGCTCTTGAAAGTTTTCTGGAAAGGCAGTGGAGAGGCAAGTGGTGATGCCTTAAATAACTCTGACAAGCTTTGGCAGAACTTTTCTGTCAACAACCTTAGAGAATTAAAAAGTAAGAGCTTATATACAAACATTGCATTTTCATATGGAGAAAATGATGGGATAGTTTAATCTAGTGCATAAAGTTATTGCAGGAACTAGTGCTTGGAATCTGTAGCCAGAAAAATTAGAATGGAAAGAAAAGCACAAATTATCGGGAGTGAGGATGAGTAACACTTGGCACAGACTACAAATGAAAGCAGTGAAGATGGAGGATCCTTTTCATCTGTCTTCTCATTGAGATGTCTTTTTAGACAATTGTTTTTGTCAAGTTGTTGAGCTCAACACAGGAGCATTTTGCTGAAGTATAGTGGCCTGTGCTGTACCAGAGGCCAACTTGGTGGCCAAAAGGTCTTCTGGCCCTAATGGCCCTCACATATTTACATATGTAGCATCTTCATCTGTAGTGATAACAATAATCAATGTCTGTGACTGGACTGCACTGAAGTCATGGTGACTTAATGACTCTTCTGATATCAATACAAAAATAACTTGCTGTAACTCTTGTGTATCTGTGTTTAGTAGGTACTTGGATGCGTTTAGTCCAGAAAACTAATTATTCTGTGCATTTGGACAGTGCTCTCAGGCACTCTTGGGGATGGTCCTGTGTGGGGCTGAGAGTGGGATTTGATGATCTTTGTGGGTCCCTTCTAGCTTGGCATAATCCGAGATTCCACTCTTTCTAGTTTATTTGGAAGGAAGTGTCCTTTTATCTCCATGACTGCATGTCTTGTATTTCTGTTAACTGCTGCCAATAATCCATAACAACTGATTAGAGGGAAAACATAGGAGAGTTGTGAAAAACTTGCTCAGAGGCATTTCATGCTAGCCAAGTCCAAGGGAGCAAGCCAAGTCAATAGAGCTATGGTATCATTCTGCAAATATGTTGTATCTATGTGTCATTTTATTAAACAAGCCAATCACAACCAGTAAAGATCGTGAAGGTTTTATATTAGCCCAGGGGCTAACAAGTTCTAACATGTGAAGCAAAGCAAGTTTTGTTCCAGCATCGCATATTAGAATATGTGCTCAGAAAAACTTAAAAATACTTGGAAGAGTGTTGCTTAAACAGATTGCTTTGAAACTCTTTGAAATCTGAGAAATGCGTCTGCAAGGCATTAACTTTTTTTATGCAGGCAGTAAAACACAACTTTATGGGGAGAGATGTATGTATATGTGAAAAAATACACCTGAACAGGTCTGCTAGGAAAAATATACATATGCTACAAGGTCTTGGTTAGAATATTGGACGTGATACTGGGCAAGAATTGTGCTGATTAAGTAAAACATAGGAATGTAGCCTGAGTGATTAAATAGCAGCAAAACAAAAATTAAGTTGCCATTTTACTATCTAGTACAACCACTACAGTGGTTATAGGTTTAAAGTAGGAAACAGGAGTTCCTAGTGAATTGTTTTATAGAAAATGAAGCTGTCAGTGTGATGTTTATGATGCATGTGGCAGAGTAGAAATGCCTCCTGTAGCAGGATCAGTCCTTTCACCCTGAGTGATAATTGTGTCCACTCATTGAAGAAAATTGCACATCTACTACTCCAGAAGTTATTTGGTATTTTTGTGAGGGATTTATATGAATTATTAGATAAACCCATAATTTAGCTCCCACTGAAATGAATGGGACAGACTGAGGCCAGGGGCCTTATTCTGCAAATTGCTAGCAGTTCTTTTGACTCCATTATCTTGAGCAGATAACTGCTGGAGTGAAGTGTTACAAATGTTGTTTTATGCCTTGCCACGACTGCTTTTCACTGAAGAGCACTCACCTCCTTTGATTGCCCATCTCTGAAGTTTACCTGTTATTTGTCATTGCTTTTGAGGGCTGTGCTTTTGGTGGCAATTTGTTGGCAGCTGGTTCTTCTTGGTGTGGTTCTTCACCAGGAGGTTTATTACTGCTGGAATTTCACTTGAAATTTGAATTTAATTTTAATACCACAGATCTTTGAAAGTACTCCATGGTCCATAAGCTGTCTCCATGCTATTGATGGGCAGCAGTATTGCTTCAGCTTTTACAACCAGGGTACTTGGGTACAAGATTTCTTGATTCCATGCAGAACATATGTTCCTGGACTTCTTCAAAGTGCTGGCAGTGGGCTGTGCAAACTGCAGGAAAGTGGTGGAAAAAAATCCAGTAAAATGTAATTGTAATCTTACTGGGAAATACTTAAATATTTCTGGTGAACTAACAGAACTAACTTGTGGATAGAAGAAGTTACATTGAGCAGCATTTACTATGCATGCCTTGTTCAGTCGTGTCTGTACTGCATTTGAGTTTTTTAAGACTCAAAAACAAAGACATATTTTCTCTGTTTTTGTTGCTGTATTGCCTGGAGTCTGACTACCATGGAAGTTAATTTTATATTGTCAGGGTTTCTTGTATGTAATACGTGTGTTGTAAGCTTTAGGGGATATTTTAATGCTTTATAAAAATTTTTGTATAGCATATAATGCAGCTTGTTCACTTTTTTGATTTTTATGATCCATTTCTGGAATGGACTGTCCAGAAGGCATAGATTGGGCTTGTACCTTCTGAAGGGGATGAGTTAAGTATAATCACATGCATGTCACTGGACTTACCTCATTCATGTTTGTAGTGCTAAAAGACAGCATGTGATAATTTTTATGTGGGTCATGAGAGTAAGGACTGGCAATGATTTGCAACAGTAACAAGAGAAAAACAACAGAGTAAAAGCAAAACAAAACAAACTGAAATTGATACTTTAGCCCTGACAAGACTAAAAATAGTAGATGTTCTTTTTCTTTGTAGTTTGTAGCTGGTATGGGTGCTCTGGTGCCAGCCTAGAATGACTCCACACTGGGTCCTGGCTGTAAGGAAGGGAAATTTTGTTGTTCTATTAATATTTTACTAGCTCTTTCTAGGAGCTTCTACTCCCTTACCTCTCTCAGGTCTGAGTCAGCAAGTATAGAGAGTAATGAACACTGAGAGAGGACTTAGAGTGTGTGCCGTATGAAATTATTGCAGGGTGTAGGAATCTAATATATGAACTTTCCAGGGATATGCACCTATACTGAAAAATTACCAAGTTCACAATAACTGATCTCATAGGAACCTATCCAGCCCCATATTCATTGAAAACAGAATCACAGAATCAACTAGATTAGATGAGACCTTTTAAATCATCAAATCCAATCTGTGACCTAACACCACCTTGTCACCTAGACCGTGGCATTGACTGCCACATCGGGTGTTTCCTGAAATACCTCCAAGGGTGGTGATTCCATCACCTCCATGGGCAGCCCATTCCCATGCTCAGTCACCCTTCCTGTGAAAAACTTCTTCCTGATGTCCAGCTTAAGCCTGCCCTGGTGCAGTTTAAGTCTCTGTCCTCTTGTCCTATTGCTAATTGCTGGGAGAAGAGACTGACCTTCACCTGGCTACAACCTCTTTTCAGGTTTACTGCTATGTAGTGTTAGCTGCTAAAAGGAGATAAAACTGTATTTAATATACCAGAGGAGTGTCTTAAAATGCCTTAGTTTCTGTTTTACAGAGTGGTTATTTTGCAAGGTTTTCTCTTTGGGTTTTTAAAATATATTTTGGTAAAGGAATGGGCTTAGAGCACTCCTCTTGGTGCTGACTAGGGTATTCTCAAAAGGTATCAAGAGGATACTTAGCACCCTTTATAGACTGGAAGTTGTCAAAATTGCTTCAGATGCTCCAGCTGTTCCGTATTCTGTATCTTGCAGAATAAATAATTTTGGATAGGACAGACTTCTGCAATGAATCTGACTCATTCTTTATTTGCCTATTCTTGGCTTTCATTCAAGGGGTAATTTTCTGGAGGACTTTATTTTCTAAATGAATGTTATTTTTCCAGGAATCAAGAAAGTCACTGCATGAGGTTTTGTTAGTGGATGCTTTGGATATGACTGTGTTGTGTCATGGTATATGTGTTGCAACCAAAATATTGTCCAAACCCCATATTTGGGAGACACCAGTGTAATGAAAGATACCAGAATACAATTATTCTTGCCAAAAGCAGGCTTTAGTTTCATTTTGTCTGTTTTAAGAAACTTCATTCCTGTGTCTCTCTGTCCTAAAACAATTTCGGAAACACAAGAATCAGACATAGAAAAGAATTTGTCTGTATTTTGCTACATTTTATTGTAGTGGATTTTTTTACTCATGTATTTAAGCATTTTTATACCAAGTTTTTCATTAAATGAGTAATAACTTGAGAGTTGCCTCATATAAATAGTGAGTATTTGTAGTACAAGTTGTGTGGTTTAGTGGGTTTTTTTGACTAACTTAATTTGAGATTGGCTTGTATATATACGGTTTTTTAAATCAAGCCAACTTTGGACATCAGCTTCAGTGACACTGGTTTGTCAGGGTCCACACTGGCAGTATGTGGCTTCAAAAGTTATTTTGAATCAGTTGAGACATAATAACTGTCAGTGGTGCAGACCACTGGATTTTGTACTAAAATTGTAAAGGGGCAAGTGCACATGTCCTCTTGACTGGTGGCCAGTGTTGAACAGTTGCTACATAAACAAATTTGATTAACAGATAAATTGTTAAGCTAAGATGCACCAGGTATGTCTGTTGCTTCCTTTTGCTTGTCTTTTGAATTACCTTGCATGTGCTGCTGATTAGGAATATAGGTACAGCTTCCTTAGCTTGGTTGAGTCACAGGAAATTGCTGTGTGCCTGACCCTGGGTTAGGAATATCTCTGGGATATCTCTTAGACCCTTTTATCTCAGTTATCTCCAATTGGTCTTCAATTCCAGTGGTTTGTTTGTTTTGGGGTTGTTTTTTTCAGAAGGTGCAACATCTGCAAGTGAACAAGTTTTTATGCTGGTTTCCTATAAATTATGAATAAATGTTGTTTAGAATAGAGAGAAAATGTCTGATTGTTTAGAAAACACTCTTTCTTATCCTCTTTGCTGTCCACAACATGCAGGATATGTCAACAACATTCGAATATTATTAAATATTCTTTACTTTTGTAAATAGTTTCATTCCATTGCATATTGTCATAAAAATTATTCTGTCAATTGCAAGTTTTTGTTTGACAGTGGGCTGTTCACATTTCCAGTAGATAGTTAGTTGCAATTAAGGGCATTTTTCCTAGGGTGATTTATTTTGTTTGTTTGCTTGTTTCTTTATTTTGGGGTTTTTCTGTGTGGGTTTTTTTGCCTTTTTTAAAAATTTTATTTTTAATTTTTCTCTAGATATGTTTCTTCTGTTTCAGTCTGCTTTTTGCATGCACTCAGTTGTTACTTATAATTTGGAAGAGAGGTTGTGTTGCTTATTTTTTTATGCCAGCAACTCTTGACATCAAATGGCAGCTCTTTTGTTTCCCCTCCCACGACATTTCTTGACCCTGAGCTTCTGTTGAAGTGATTAACTGCAAAATGGTATTTTTGGATATTTAAGCTGTCCTGAAGCTTTGCTGTGGAAATCTCATGGATACAGAAGAAATCCTTTTTTCTCTAAGTGCTGTTTTAGGCTGTTGCAGGCTCAAGCAATTGAGGATTGGTTCAAGTTAGACTTACGTAGACATTTATTTAACTATATGGTTTTCTTAAAACAGTGTTACAAGTAGAAAATCACAATGACAGGTGAGTGGTAATTTGAGAGATGATAAGCATGTTTGAGTTTTATGTGCTTTGAGGGGACAGCTGACAATTTACATGTCTGTGACCCACATGGAAATCCGTTGGTGTTGCAATTCCTGGGGATGCTGATTAAATAGCTTGCACTGACTTGCAGCATACAGAGTGACAAATTGTTTCTGATGACCCCAGAGTAGCTCTTGAGGTGAGTGGAAGTACTGTTTCAATCTGACACAATTTCTAAGTTGTTGCAGGCCTGTGTGATGGTTCAGATGGTTCAGATGAAGTCAGAGACCTGTGCTGGGGTTGATGTGATCTGAGTCTGGGACCATTCATCTCCTGGAGGCCATTTTCCACAGGAATATTCAAAGCTGAGCATGGGGGCTGCAGTCTCTGGCTGGGTCCCCAAACAACCCGGCTCACTCATGGTGGCAATGGAATTTGGAACAACATGTTTTGTGCTTTTAAGAGGGCAGTAAAATGCTCTATAGAACTAGATAGGCCCTACTTTACTTCCCTTTTTTGTTGTTGTTGTTTTTTAGTCATTAATTTTAAACTGGCTGCATGTGAGTTGTGTAAGGGTCTGGAGAACAAGATTTCTCTGAAAACAGAGTTGAAGAAAAGGGAAAATATATCTTAACTTGGATGCAAGCATCAAAATCAGTCTTTTTAATTCTAATTAAACAACTAAGACTGTAAAAGTTATTTCATATTTACCTACTTCCACTCACTAAGGTGCTGATAGAGAAAGTTTCCTTTTTAAGAGGACAGTAAAAACAGTCACAGGGAAACATTCAGATGTGTTAATGTTATCTGGAGGCTGCAGAGGAGCCCAGAGACAGCTTCAACATTGATGCTTTCTCTTATACTCAGTTAATTGTACTCACACACCAGGGAGATGAGGCCAGCAAGGGCAAACACAGAGCTGTGCTTCTGACCCAACTGCCTCCAAACTGCCCTGTTTATATTTTTAAATGTTTAATCTGTTGCAATCCAGCCACTGGGGAAGAATCCTAGTTGCAAATACATGTTTGTTTATTAGACTAATGTTTAGAGAATCTGCATTCTGCATAATTTCTATTTAGGAAAGACAGCTCCACAGGGAAACTGGGTGTCTTGCACACAAGAGGGGCCCCCTGTGGGTGTACCTCCTTGGCAAAATAGGGCCTGGCCTTTGGATGTCATTCAAGGGGAACAGTGCCACACACTTACCTACTTATCTTTTGCCTCTGGTTGCTTATTTTTTTTACTCCAAAACTCCTGAAAATTGAGGTGCCTAGTGGCTAAATGGTGGAGACAAGGGAGAAAAAAAGTTGTGTTATGATATACATGACTGACCAAATAGCTGTGGATTTTGTGTATTGGGCACCTGATTTACAGTAGCCACATCAAAAATAAGCATGGGTGGTAAAATCCCTTGAACTGTTGTAGGAGAAGTGAGGCAGTTCTTGGTAGACACCAGAAAATGAGATGCAGTTGCTTATACCAAGTTGCTCTTGGAAGGTGGGATAACCAAAAGACAGGCATGCAGGCTGGGCAGGTGGCAGCCTTTTAGTGAAAGCTGAGGCACTCTGCAAATTGTTATCTGGCAGAGGGAGCATAGGAGAGATGAGTAGATTGTTCTGGAAACTTGCTAAAATCAACTAGTTGTTGCACCTTTGAGCAGATGAGTGACATTTACTGAGAGGTTATCTTTTCCTCTTGGAAGGATTGTACAGCTGAGAAAGTGTCATGCATACCTATGTGAAATTAGAGGGGGGGAAAGGTGCAGAAATCACTTCTTGTCTAATTTTGTAACAACTCTAATTTTAGTAATGTTAGATGCATTTGAGGCAAACCTTTGAAACATGAAGGCTTATATGTAGTGATTGGTGGGTTTCCATCTTTGTGAACTGTATACTTTTAAACTCCTAAACCAAGGAAAAGGCTTTTTGACTTCCCTGTGATATGTCTCTGTATGCTGAGGGTGCTGTGTGGTATAAGTATGGAGCAACAGATGGCTACAATTTGGAGATGTTGAATTCCTCTTCCTTTTGGATGTTGCCTTGCTGTTACCCCTGTAAGAGTTTGTGAGAGCCCTAAAGGCAAATGCAGGATACCACTCAAAATGACCACACATTTTGGAGTTCTGCTCTTAACTTTTGACTTCTCAGTTGTTTTTGTATTTGTACCAAAGTCTTTATTGTAAAGTCATCTCTCCAAGCCAGTGTCTCATCTGTCCTGTGCAGAAGTGCAGAAGTTGGCAGTAATGTGGTTTCTGGCACTGTGCTCTGAGTGGTTTACTGTGTTCCCATTGCAGACCAATTCCCTGTAAGTGCTATAATTCTGGAAGGAGTCCTGCAATTTTTCACTGACTGGGAATAAAGTTCAGTCCTCCTAGGATCAACAAGCGTTCTGTTTTTACTTGATGTATTTGAAACCTGCAGTAAGAAATCTCCTGCCTTTTCACTCGTGTGATTCTGCGCTATACTGTGAGAAGCAGGATATTCACTGCCTGTTACAGCTGTTAGTGAGATGAATGTGAAGTAACAGCACTAACAGGGTGCCTGACTCAAGAAATTCAGGGCGAGTGACACTTGATTCTGTAGCAACATTGGCATCAGCTGTCAGCTCTGGTGATATGGTCATTGCCTTGAAACTGTGACCCGAGCTCCCTTTTTGAGCAACGAAGAACCTGCAAGCCCACTTCAAAGACCAGGGCAGCTGCTTTGTTTGCCTTTTAAAAATCTGTATTTCTGCCTTTTTGCTTGGTCAATGTTTAGAACCATTTAAAAAGTAAATGTGACATGGGGACTGAGATCCTGCAGCTAGAGCTCCTCTATAATTACATATTCAAGCACAGCCACACAAAGGAAAATGAGAGTCCCTTTTCCTTTATGTACCATATTTCAGCTTTCCCTTAGGTTTAAATTGGCGTTTTGGGCTATGCTCGCTTGAGCCACTGAAGAGCTTATCAGAAAAGGAAGGAAACAGGGGGAGGGAAAGAAAGATAGATTTCCAAATGACAAGCGTTTGAATAGTCAGAGTTCAATCCCTAAAACAAAAAGTGGAATCTTTTTTTTTTCTAAATAATGTGCTTTACAGTCTCACCTCTCATCTTGAGAAACATAAAAGAGCAAGTAAAAGAGATGACCCAAATCACAGAGTCCTTTGAAAGGAGAAATTCAGCTGTTTTGAACACTTACAATCAAAGGAAGTGGTTTCCCTAATTACATGAACTATGTGAAAGCTCTCAGAATAGCTCTTCCACCCCAGGATTCCTTGCACTTTAGAAGTTTGCATAAAAGCTCACATGGAGAATCAGATGCAAAGTGTTTGATTCAAATTTTATTAGGCAGAAGTGAGCATACATTCCTATCTCTGGGTTTGACAGCTGCTTGGGTTTGGACCACAAGCCTGGGTTTGATGGATTTCAGTCCTATACTTAAATCTTTCACTCTTCAGGTTCTCTGGTGAGACACCCCTATCGAGAAAAGTAGAATTGAAAAAATGGAGAAAGGATAGAGGGATTTCTTTGTGAGCTTTCAGTTGAGGATTCTTCACCCTGATTAGGCTGTTCATTGTTGTGAAAACCCCTCCGTGTACACAGCTTTTATGAGGAATTTTGCTTCTTCACATTTTAAAGAAACTGTGTATCTTAAAATATACATTTGGAAGAATTGCAATCTGAATTCTAAACCTTTAGTATTGTTCTAGCACCACCATTTACTTCAATCCATCAAAATTCTGAATTCAGTTGGGACTTTGAACAAAAAAGCAATATTTTCAAAAGACTATTACACCTTGTGGTTTCTTTTTGTACATACACAATAATAAAGGGATGTTAGTCTAAACTAAACAGTGAGGACACATGAAAAGATGCAGGACACTTCTAAAGGCTTAAGATCTCTTGCACTGTCCCTGAGGATACAATATGGACTAATTAATGGTTTAAATATTTAAAAATAATATTTGCAAGGTTTACAGTAATATACAAGACCATCACACTTGCTCTGCACAATAGTGACCTCAAAATTGTCTCATTCTCCCCTCAGAGCTAACTACAGTAATTATATCCAGATTTGGATAGACAGAGATAATTGATAAAATCGACCTTGAGGAGAGATCTAAAAACTCTTCAAAGTGCAACAATCCAAACTCAAGAAGGAAAAAAGGCAGGAGGATTATGGCAGCCTTCTGCATGTATGGAATTGGCCAAATCCTCTTTTATAATAACACTGCCAGTCACGAGATACTGCTAACTCTTCTTGAAGAGAAGAGGAACGTTTCTCTAGGTCCTTTTTCTCCTGCCAATACTGTTTTGTTTTTCTCCCTCTCTTCCCAGGCAGAAGGAAGGACTTTACCTGGAATAAGGGAATTCAGGTAGTCTGCTAGAAGTAAATACCCTCAGGAGGACAGTGGTGTTGCAAGCAAAATGCTCAGCACAGTAGCAGCACATCTAGAAAGGGAAGGGAAATGTTGCATAGCCATATAGCTGTGACAGAGTGGGAAAGTGTTCTTGTTGTGTCTTCTAGAGACTTGTGTCTCAGGCAGCAAAACTACCAGAGGATGGTTTCCTTGGTTGAAGAAGAATTCTTGAAGTCATTCCAGCCTTGCTTGACCTGAAAGTGGCATGGAAAATCACATGTGCTTGTGTCTGATTCTTGGTAAGAGTCAGTTTCTTAGGCAAGGGTTTGGGTATGTCTGGCACTGGAAAATGGGAAGCTGTGGTATATGTGATGCTGTTGTTCTTCCACACCGAAGGACCTATTGCAGATTTGAATGTACTTTGTGCCACCAAAACATCACGGAGTTCTGGGCCCTGGGTCCAGCTTGTGAGCTCAGTTCATTGTACTGAACTTTGCTAATCTAATCCTTGTCATGCTTGGAGCATAAATCAGTTAGTAGTTATGCAAAGACTACAGGCATTGCTGGAATAGGAAGAGATGCAAATTCTCTCTGCTGCACTCAGATTCAGATTGGAATTGTCATTAGCTGCAGCATAATGCCTTCTTTTCAGCTCTTCAGGTACAGCCCAGGAGAGAGGTTTTCTTGGACTCTGCATGTGACCCTGGTCCTGAAAGTTCCTGTGGTCCCATATATATATACAGTTCTGCTTCCTCTTTGCTTCATTTATGGCAGGTCCTCAGCAAGCACAGTGCAAGGTGATGGAGGAATTAGTGCAGGTCAGTGGTTTTGTAACCACAGAGTAGATGATCTTCATTTTGTAACTGGCCTTTTAAATGTTATTCATTCCCCATTAAGTATGTGTGATGTTCCTCTTGTATTATTACAGATGTGGGTGGTGGTTACAGTACCTCTGGATGTTCTTCCCTAATTTGGGGAAGGAACTGGCTAGAGATATTGTTGTTTCAATGGAGAAGAGCAATGAGAAAAGAGACTTTTGACTTAATTTGACATCCTGTAGTGGTACAAGACCCCTGTGAGTTCTCTGCTCCTTGTAGGTCTGCAGGACTCAAAGCAACTGCCTTTGTAGGTCAGGCTGCAGTCTCACTCTTCTAGATAGGTTCTTCTGGATTTCTACTTTCTGCAGAGTTCAGAGATACTGGTATTCAAGTTATTAACTTCCTAAAAAATGTATTTTGAGGCTGCCTATTTGTATTCCTGTATAGCAAGGATTAGAAATGAAATGGTTGTTACTGCCATATCTGTGTAAGCCGAGAGCTATAAAGACAGATAAGATAGGGAGTTCTGTGTACAAGAAATTAATCACAGAAGAGTAAGGGAAAAGCTGAAGTTACATGTCAGAAATATGTAGTAGAGTAATACTAATAAATGTTGATGTATGACACTAAAAACATTTTAAAAATATTGCTGGGTTTTCTCCAAGGTTTTTATCTTAGCCATTGTTTTACTTGAAATTTTTTAGTTCTAATGGAAAAAAAGATTGAGCTACCATAAAGGCAACATGAAGAATCCCAAGAAAAAATAAACACTGAGTCCATGTTTCGTGAAGAGGAAAGCTTAAAATTTGATTTGTTGGTGGTGGTGGTGGTTTTTTTTTTTACCATTGCTACCCAATAGAAGTAGCATTTGAACCAAGTTTCTAAGTAAAATACAATTTTCAGTCTTTGACGAAGAAGAGTGACTTTTCTGAAAAGCAGGTAGAATTCACCATGATTCATGCTGGATCTTTTGGACAGTTTCACATAAAACCATGATGTGTGTCATTCAGATAATGGTGGCAGCTAATTGTCCTGAACATCTCAGATTTGTGAGGTTGTGCTTTGGGATCAGTAAAAGTCACAGAAAAATGACTCTCATTCACTTCAGCAGAGTACCAACATCTGTAGTTGGCAACTACTTTGCTTTCTTTTTATGGCTGCTGGTCACAGCTGTAATTTCTGTTTTGAAAGCTTTTTTAAGTTAGGTGGAGTCCAGGTAGGGAACTATTCATACCTTTTCTGCAGGGGCAGCTCAGTTTTGAGCGACAGCTGGGGAGAGCCTTGTGCAGAGCTCTAGCAGCCCATGTGGAAAACAAAACCTTCTGGTGTGCTGTTAACATATAACATCTTATGAAGTGGTTATTTTTTCATAAGGGTGAGCTCAAACTGCCTGGGTGAGTTACATTTTCAGGAATTATAACATTTACTAGAGTTCCAATAAGAGGGATTCCCAACAAGTGTTGTCCCTGTCATTATCTATAGTAGGCTTGATTTATCCATTCTAAGACAGGTTTTAAGTGAGTGTTCACTGATAACATGCTGGGGTTTTTTTTCCTGTGGTTAAATTACAGTTTTCATGGTTAAGATGGAAAAATACTTCATTGTAAAGATCATAGCTGCTTTAGAGGAGTGGATCAGGATGCAAAAGTACAGCTGTTGCTGTCTCTGTTGCAGTCTATGCTAATTGTTTAGCAAAAGCCACTGTACAATGAGATTTGACTTGTTCTAGATTGTCTTATCAAGATTCCTTACAAGTACCCTGCAGAGCTCAGGAAAATCACTGCTCTAGTTACAAATGTATGGCCATGACTCCTTGAGGGTGGATTAGTTTTGCTCATCACTTTCATACCAAAATGCCTTTCCAACGAGGTGCTCATGAAACCTACAGTGACTTTGATCTCAGAAATAATCTCCTTGGATATTTTTCCCTTTCTTGGGTCTGGAATTATCCCTGTTTTGCCATGATATCTTCTCACCTGGGGAGTACGCCAGGAGTCAAAGTTTCAAGTTTTGTTATTCTGTTGTATTTTAGGAATGTTGAGGATTTTGTTACTGTTCTCCACAGTCAAAGCCAGTTTGCCTTCAAAGTGATTGTCAGTAACTTGGAAAATTTCCCAACATTGAAAAGAGAAATTATGATTGCTGAAAATAAAGAGCTCTATGGGAGCTCAGGTATTTCAGCCCTGCTGTTTAGTCCACTCATCTATTGTTTCTACTCAGCTGCTGGTGTTGCTTTGCAGCTGGAGGCAGCTCAGTACTCCAAATCTGCCTGAATTAAAAATAACAAATATTGCAGATATTGCTCATTTCTAAACTCTTACACCAGTACAAATATGCTTGTTCATGCTTGTTTTGAATGGTTTTGCTTTATATGAATAACAGTAGTGAAATCCAAACTAAACTTGTTCTTGACAGATCTGCCTTTATCAGATACCTTTTATTAAATGCTCATACAATCTCATATTGTATGCTGCAAAATGTAACAGTCCTTTGGGTGTATTTCTACTTGAAATCTATTTGAAAAATGAGTTATTTTTCCATAAACTTTGTTTATGTATTTTGTTTATTTGGATTTTTTTGTAAATGGCAGTGCAAATGTAACATAGAATTTTTTCAAGCTTACTAACCATTCTCTAAGGATTTTCTGCAGAAAGTGCCTCTTCTTAGTTCTGTCAATCTGTTAGCAGCCTCTTGTCTCACAGCACATTTTTAACCCTCCTTATGAGGGAAACACCATGATCCTGCAATATCTTAGTTAGTGCTGCATGGGCTCCACGTGGTCATTGCACTGATAGAGGCCAGAGGAAGGATTGAGCCAGTTAGCTTGATCTCATTCCCTCTTACTGCACAAGGCAGAGGGTCTGCTGCCACATCACAAGGACAAAGCCCCTGTGATTTTTAGAGGGACCAGCCTGCTTTTCATGGGCTGAGCAAGCCATTGCAGTGTTTTAACAGACACATTCTGAATTTCCTAGCTAGTACTTTTAATCTTCTAGCCTTCAAATTATCCATAACATACCAATTTCTGTGCCAAGGTTGCTATAAAGAAATATACTAGAGTATAAAACTCAGTTTTCTTTTCAAATGGTCAATATCCAATACATTTCACTACTGACAAATCCTATGGTATTACATGGTGCAAATTCATTTTTTAAGTAAATTTCATAAGATGGGATGAGTCTAGAACAGAATAAAATAAATTTATGTCCATATTCCTTATCTGTGCTATATTGGTACTATATATGATAATTTAACAGAAATGAGCTCTCTTAGTAATGTGCTTTTTTTTCTTTCTTTAAGATTGTAACCTTAGAATCAAAACAAGGTATTTAAAGCATGTGTTTCTATCACGGTTATCTCCAAAAGTGAGATTTTTTTGGTGATGTACACCAGTGGATTTAAAATTATGGTAAAATGATTGCAGAGTAATAGGAATTTATTAGTTTCCTGTACATTTCCACTTTTAGTCTCTGGGATTTGTAACAATGTAGGACATAATTTTGGATGCAGATTTGATGCTTTGAAAGATTTGCAAATCTTTCAATGATGTACAAATTTTGTACATCATTGTAGATGTACTTATGAGAATTTAATTCTGTTATTTACAGAAATGCTGGTGACATCAATCTGAGAATGTAATTTAACTCTTTTCTCTGTGGTTTAAGAAACAGGATACTGTTTTCTAATAGAGCCTGAGTATAGAGGCTGTGTTGTAAGGCGTAAATACTGACAGTTTTAACATGTAAATGGCCTGTAGAAACCAACTTTTTTTTGGGATAAGTTATCATCTAAATGAATACTAGAAAAGAAGCCCAAGCTCATACAGTTTTAAGTGCCATGCCAACCATAGTTTTAAAACTATGATTGCCTGTGGGAAGAGGTGGTAGCACATGTGTGCTGGGAATGTGCCCATTGAAGCACTTGGTAACTGCTTATTTGCGGGTAAAAAATCTCATTGAGGATTCTTTGGCTTTGCCATGTCCTTGTGATTTTCCTCTCACATTGTTAGTATTAAAGACTGTTTAATAGGTTTTACAAAAATTCTCTGAACTGGACAATCAGTGTCCTTTGCCTGTTATTTGGGCCCCCAAAGCACAAAATTCTTGTTTATATTTTTTTTCTGTAGAAAACTTTATGACAACAGACGAATCAGTAGGCAAAGTCCTAAATTTCTATTTTGTAGCTGCATAATTTTCTTTTCTGTGTTCAAAACTGTGATAATTACTTAACACCATTGCTATATAATTCTTGGTAACAATTTTATGTTTCTGAAATTCTCTAAGTATCCCTTTTATTGCATATTGAGAAGATAATTTGTTAGTTATGACAGATGCTGACTGTGTTTTTATTTCATCTGTAAAATGATATTTTGGGCTTGTTCACCTAGAGAAACTGATGATATAGAGGTGTCATCCTTTATTAGACATCAGTGAATTCAGAGGAAAGGATTCATGAGACACTGGAAATGAACGTAGACTGGATATATTTCTGAGCAGGAAATAAAGGTGTGGGATTTATATGTGTTAGCATTCTGTATCTTTTTTGTATGTGGTTTTCACTACTAGAAATTATTTTACTGAAGCATCAGCTGGCCTCTTCCAGCTGCCCTTGCATTAGACTGTAAAATCCCTTGAGAGTAGCTAAGTTGCAGCTCTCCCAAGAACATGACAAAGGTCAAAGCCTTTAAAATGCTACAAGACTTAGGAAAAAAAATCTTTCCAAAGCTGCCTTAAGTGTGTCTAAATATCTCCTTAATGAACATGGCAAACAGTTCTCTGGAAAATTAAATAGCCAAACTTTTGCACAGTGTAATAATATATATTTTAAGGCAGTTAAGGAAGTTGTATTAACGAGATTAAATCGCTAACCATGTACAACTCTGTAATTTTGCATGGAGTGAAGGTGCCACTTGCTGTGTGGTTCCCTGATTTACTAATAGGTGACGCAATGGTCTCATAAGGGGCTGCAGCTATTTCCTGTGTTAATCCTAAAACAGTGTGCTCAGACCACGGTGGAAAGATACTTCACTTTCCAGTCAGCTGCTCCAAAGGCACCTGGAAGAAGTGGTGGTTGAGTTGCTTTGGGCTCAGTTTGTCTGGACCCATGCAAAAAAAGCCTTTTGATACTGAAGAACTCTGTGAACAGATGTCCTTTTACAGTTCCAGCTGTGCTGCTGGAGCAGACTGCCCAAACCCTTGATCACTTCTCTTCACTTACAAGTGTGAGCGTAACAAATTTCTAATATATTTCCAAGGAGAACCTGAGTAACTAAAATATGCTGAGTTGTTTGGTCTTTGCTAACTTTAACTGCCTTGGGATAGGGAGCTCTAACAAGAGCAGCTGCAGCTGCTCTGAGTAGCTGGCAAGCACCAACACAGCTGTTGCAAAGTGCCTCCATCCACATCCTTGCTGTCTTTGCGGCTGCAATTAAAGATCTGACGATGGGGCCTTGTCTGATTCCCAAGTAATGCCAGCTCAGCATCAGGTGGCCACTGCCCACATCTGCAGTCAGCACTGACCTTGAAGACCTCATCAGAGCTGAACTGCACTTGCTGTCTTTGCTGCACTGGTACAAGGCAGAGCAAAAACAAGTGAGGGCTTGGGTCATCCTGGTGAGCTCAGGCTTGCGGGTCTCATAACGAGACCATGCTGTCCAGGCAGCTTGCTTTGTCCCCTCATCTGCTGCTGGCTGTGGTTAGAATTTGTGGCTGTGATTTCTGTGCAGCTATTGCTGAACACAGACAAGACCTGGAGGAGGACCTTGTTTTTACCTGCTGAAGCACCTGAAGTATGGTTATTCATGCATGGTTGTTTGTACTACAAGGTTAAGAGCAGTACAAGTGGGTCTACAAGCAGCTCTAGGGTAATGTCAGTCTTAGATGATGTAACTGTCATTTTCACATATGTCAGTAAGTAGAGATTAAACAGGCATAAAACCAAATTACCTGTTAAACACTGTGATCCATACCATGGTTCAGAGGACACAATTACACTGTTTGTACACTTAGGGATTACCTGAATTACAAACTCTTACATTGTGATTGTTTTATGAATTGACTTGATTTACAGTAAGCCAGTAAGTGAGAATTAAATGAAAAAGTTTTCAATGTAATTTGTTCTGACCTTGAATTTTGTGGTATTTGAATTATGTAAGCAGTGGATTAGGTTTGTTTAGAAATCTGAATCCCTTTGCCTTCAAGAAATGGTGTGTAGTCTGTAATCCCTTCAGCAGGACTCAAGAGAGGGACATAATTTCATCCATACCTGTGATATAAGTGCAGTATGAACAATTTTAGCATAGTTTGATGGTCAGCAACAGGCTGTTACTAAGTTTATCATGGTACTAAGCATAATATTCAACTCTGCTGCAGTTACCTTGTGTGTCTGTGTCTCTATGCTATGTCCAGGGAGTTTGTATTAATGTGTTTGGATGTCTTTCATTCAGCTGAACTCCACTAGTTCTGCTTCAATCCAACCTTAAAAAAAATTCTGTCTTTCACACAAAAAACTAATGCAATGAAGTAGTTGAATACTTGTTGCTTGTCATCACTATTTAGGAATTGGTGCTCATTTAGCTTGCATAAGATAGATAGCAGCTTTACTGAGGGAAGAGAGTCATGCCCAAGCCAGCAAGGGCTGACTTCTTCAACAGCTTGTAGATAGGTAGATGCATGACAGAATTTTCTTCCAAGCATTTAGGAATTTTGGATTAAAGTACAGTTTTGATGCTTAAAGGTGATTCTAAATATTCTTGTTAGTGTCTAAGAGACCTTTGAAATACCAGTCTTTAACCACCACTTTGTAATTTGCTATCTGAAAGTAATTTTCATTGAAATACGGCACCTTCTTGTCAAAGACAGTACAAAAGCTTCAAAGATATGGACTGGCTTGCATGTGGTTCTCACTGTAAGGAATAAGAGTCTAAATTGGCTAATACAGTTCACAGCTGATCACAGCAACAGAAGAGAACAAAACATGAAAGGAATAGTCTAGAATCGCTAGTGCGAACAACAGCATAGTGATTAAAAGTATTTAGAGAGGATTTCTTTGTGATATAATGGTCCTTAGGAAAAGTTAGAAATTTTTTTACCCCACAATTCTTCATTGTCATATCTGTGGGCAATTAGAAGGTGCTTCTCTGGATTTCTTAGATGGAAGCTTGCTTTGGTATCTGTTAAATCCCAGATTAGAGTATGAACATCAGTGTGAAGGTGATGGTATTAGCTGTGGTTGATACAACATTTTTTTGTAGTTCTGCAATGTGATCTTTGTGTATATAACATAAATAAGATAGCCTTAAAAATATTTTATTGCATTTCCAAGTGATAAAAGCACCGTGTGTCTGTGCCTGTTGCAGTGAAGTACTCATCTTCTTGGCCTGATACTCATATTTTGATTGCAGTCCCTGTCATGGTAGCACTGGGTGATTGGTTGGTCTGGGGTTTGCTGCAGTGCAGCCCCTCCTGTTGTCCACTGACTCTGATGGACTTTTACTGGATCCAGCAGCATCTTGTATGAGATGGAGAACAGTCACTGCATTCTGCACATAGTTGTGGTGGGATAGGGAGCTATGGAACTTTGTTAATCACAGGGCATTTTTAATCATTCTCTGAAAAGATTCACCAAGTACTTGTTTTATAGCCAGGACCTAAATATATTATGCTATTAGAAAATTGAATATGAGACCCATCAATTTAATTCTAATGACCTATTGAAGTACTTGTGTTGTAAACACCACAGCAGATGGTGTGCTCATAGCTTTGAAGACATGGTGTGTTTTGAGTACTTCACAAGAAGATGGTTTTATTCCATTCCTTCTACCAAGGTGTTAAGGAAAAGGTGGTTTAGATAGTTTTTGTAACTGTTTGTATTATTCCTGTCCCATACCAGAACATTCAGCTAGGCAGTCAAGGAGAGTGAGGTCTCCTGGTAATCTGGCAGTAATGCTGGTAGGAATTAGAGAATTGAATGCCCAATTGAATATTTCCTAAGGAATATACAAAGATAATACAAAAGTTTCTGATATGGAGATTTGAACAACTCAGTGGTCACCTGCATCCTCCAGCCTAGGGGGAAGGAGGTTGGAGGTACAAGTCCTGCTTCTGCTGCTGCAGGAGTTCCTTGTCTTGGGAGATTGGTGGGGCTGCAGTTGTAGGGCAGAGCTCCTTCTGGCAGATCCCTTGACTGGCTGAGTCTTGAGCGTTGCTGTTTACCTGCAGGCCAATCTTTCCACATTTGCTTAGATATCTGCCATTTAAATTACTTTGTGGCCTTTTGGATTAACTGAAAATAGGAAGACTATAGCAGTTTTTATGCAGAAACCCATAGTACATCAGCTACTATTATTCTAATAAATTTAGAGCTATAGCAAACCAATATTTGTTTGGCCTATGTTTTATAGATGGTACCATGATACATGTGCTTATGTGCATAATTACAGATAAAGGCATTAGATGACTCAGTTTTTTGCTGTTGTTGTTGCTTAAAGACTTTTTTTAGTAACTTCAACACAGTTTTGAAGACCTTTAGCTAATGCTCAGATATTTACACATATGCAATTAAATCTTAACCATAGCTTTGAACTTAACTTGGGTTACACTAACTCTTCATGCTGCTTAGCCTGCTCAGCGAGAAAAACAGTATTACCATCAAGTGAGTAATCTTTTTTCACAATACCAGAAAATTAACTTTTAAAATGTATGCTGTTTTCAGCAAATCATACTGCAGACTGACTTACCTACAAATCTACAAAAGAAATTAATTGGCAGCTTTCTGAGAACATGTGTGAAGACTCACCTGTGGGCAAACAGCAACACTCCTGCTGCAAGTCAAGGGATCTGTGAAGGGATCTGTCAGATACTCTTGATAAGTTCTGAGGCATTAATTGTGATCTTATTTTTGTTAGATGCTCTTGCCTGGCACAGAGTTAACATAATCTCATAATCTTAAAGCATTACTGTGAAGAAAAATATAAAGTAGTACATATCTGTATTTGCATAATATCTATATTTGTATAAAAACATGTGTCTAAAATCTGTTATATATTTGTTTTGATACACTGCAGAGGTGAAACTGTTGAGACACCTTCCCAGAAATACCTGACCTTTTTTCTCAAAAGCTACAGGGCTTATATGTGTTAATTTCTGTGAATACAGTCTCATTGTCTCGCAGTCTCTTGCTCAAACCCAGCAGCATTCTTCAAGTGGAATTTGAAGGTTTTGTACATCTTTCCAGAATTGCCAAACATCTGTAGTCTGCTTTGAGGAGCAGTTTAAACTGCTTTGCTGGGTATTTGGCAATCTCAAGCATGCTTGCTCTGTGTATTTAATCAGACTCCACAGCGCATGCCTAGAAATTCCACATTTCCAGTAAACATTGGATGGAGCTATGTGTGCATGGAATGCTGTAACAGCCTGGAGTGCTGGACTCGCTGAACCCATGGTACTTTGTGCATAAACACAAATTCTGGATTGGACTGCTGCTGCTCTGCCAAAAATCCCAGATCTTTCTTGCAACAAAGTTTTCCAAGATCTTCAATTTTTCCAAAGACTTAACTTCCTACATCAGTGCCTTAGCCATGAAAGAATAGTCTCAAATTTATTTTTCCCACCTTCCCACCCCCCCCAAACATACAAAGCATTCGTCTGCCGAACTCTCACTAGGTTTTCAAATGCCAAGGATTTGTGAGCAGTCTTTCCTAGATACGTGTGTGCTTAGATATATATATATATATATGTATATTATATGCTGTATGTGTGTATACCCAGTGGCGTATGAAATAAGTTATTATGATAAATGACCCATTCTGAATTGTCTAACTTGTTTGTTTATTTGTTTGTTTTCAACAGGCAGAAATACTCAGTGTGCTCAGTCACAAAAACATCATTCAGTTCTATGGAGCTGTCATTGAACCTCCAAATTATGGCATTGTTACAGGTAAGGATTTTTGTCTGACCTTTTTCTCGACTCTGTAAAGCTACAATGTTACAAGGTTATCTTCAGTGTTACCTCAATTGCAGTGTTTTGCTAATTGTTCTGGTCTTTTTTAAATGTTAAGAGTGCTTGGCACTACCTGCCTCAATGTAATTGGGAGTGCTAGAGGTGGGAACCAGGCTGGGAGCATAGCTGGAGGCAGCATGAGGCAGGTGAGGCCTAGGGTGTTCTTAGTGCACAAATACAGGACTCCTTTAACAGTACCTTTCACTGTGCTCTTGTACCCTGTTTGGAGAATTGCTTTCCCATTCTAATTGGTGTGTCACAAAAGTAGAGGTTTCCATGGTATGAAGTTCTGGCTGGTTCTGTTCTGGAGGGAAGGTGGGCTGGGTGTCTGCTCAGAGCAAAACCGCCCCATGAGTTCTGCCTGCACTAAAAGTAGGAGAATTTGCATTGTGAGGTTCACAGTGGGAAGAGTTTGAAATAGAGTCAAGGGTTAATAAGGCATTGTAAGACAACTCCCTTTGTACATGGAAAACTAGGTTTTGTTTGTTTTGATATTCCTAGAATTATGCAGAAGTTGCTTTTTGTGGTATTGTCGGGGTATTTTGTTGGTGGTTGTTTTTTTTCTGTCACCGTTTTAAGCTTCCTGCTCTTATCTTGGGAGATGGTCCAGATAAAGAATTTTCTCCCTTTTCTGTATGGCACAAACTACATAAGATAGGAGTAGAAAGTAAACCGAAAGCAATTTCCCAACTGCTCAAACAAATGTTTGGAGAGATAAAACTCATAAAAGTGTGGATTAGGAGGCATGTTTTGGCGTGTCTGTAACTTTCAAAGCTCAGTGTGAAGAGTAGTCTTTTGCATGTGGCACAATCTAACACCAATTTGAGTCACTGCTGGTCAGGTTTTTGTTGATTGGTGGTCAGAACTTGTGAAAATTCAGTTATTTCGACCTGCCTCTTAGACTTCTGCTTATCACAGCAGGTGACAGTGTAATCTGAAATGCAGCATGTTTCAGGGCGTGGGGAGCTTTGCTTACTCCAGGAGTATCAGCCTACTGGAGGTCATGGTGTGGCAGACAGCATTCCAGAGGTGCATGGAGTGACCACAGTCTGCACCACTTAGAAATGCACTGATGATGTCATACAGACAGGAATTTGAATCCCTTCTGGAAACAATAAAATTAATAGAAAGCTAATAAATCAAACAATGTAATTTTACTATCCTTTTTAATATAAGTGTAAACCAGCGAGCAGAGTAGTAAAGGTGAGGTGTAATCCATGACCTGGGATGATGTCCAGATCAGAAGACCTCAGCTTGATCGCACCAAAGATCAGTGTTTGGAGGACGTATGACCTGCTTACCAGTCACAGGACAGACAGCAACTAAAGTAATTCACTGTGCTGTTGAGAATGGGGACTCTTTAACTGCCTGTGAGATAGAGACTACAGTGTGTAGTTCAACAGCTTTGGTCCACAGGGAACTCTGATCACACCTGGTTGAAAAAGAAAGAGGTTTGGGGATTTTTTAACAAACTGTTGATTCTCTGTGCAACTTCTGAGGAGACTGGAGTCCTGTGGATTGGAATGGAGGCAAGGCTCCCTTTCCCCACACCATTTTCAAATGAGAGAATGGTTACTGATAAAAGAAATGTTGCTTACACTTCAAATGTCTTTTAGAGGGATTTTCACTTTGTGGTTTTTCTGGATGGCCCTCAGTGTTGCAGACAATCCTGTGTTTAGTTAGAGATTTGTTTCTTGAGAGAGAAAATCCCAAATAAGAAGAAATCCTGAGAAATTAATGTTTCTTCAGAGTGACGGAGATGAGAGCATTCAGCCAAGTACTGGCATGTACTGAGCATTAACTGCATCTAATGTCTCATGTAGGATTGTTAAAGAGTTCTCTGAGAAGGGCTACAGCTGGAGTTAAAAAAATGTTTTCCTCCTAGGATGTATGTCAGTGTTCCAGCTCATCCTGCTGCCTGGTGAGCTGCTGTCATGGATCCCATCATTCTAGATGTTAGTGGCCATCTCTGTCAGCAGCAGTCTCAATATGTAGCTTTCAGATATGGCTTTTGGCCACAGCTGCCTCATCCCAAAAAGTTCTCAGAGCTTGTGCCCCCAATGCACAGAACCATATGTCTGCCACAGCATCACGGGGTGGGCCCAGTAATGCAATCAGAGCTTTTCTTTCTAAAGCAAATATTTCTTTTTCATTATTTGCAAAACATTGTCCCTGCAATAGGCTTTCCAAATCCACAAGCTCCTAGTAAATATCTGTGGCACAGTAAGTATATGGAAGAAATACTAACAGTGGGGCTTTGTTGATTGAAGCTTCCTTGCCTCTGTTCACACAAAGTGGCAAAGGGCTGAAGGAGCTGAGCTGTCCCCTGACCCTGATGGATCCAATTATGCATTGTAAAGGCATGCAAAGCATGCAGGCAACCTGTTCCTGAAGAATCCATTTATAAGACAGATGATGACATCATGGGTAAAAAAAGCTTCTGTTTTAATTGTGGAAATGTGCGGGTCAGCAGCTTACTCCTCTGTTGGTGACATCAGAAGCAGTATGTCTGTCCTTTCAGTGGGAGGTTGTACAGCAGGGATCCAAAGCTAACTTGCCACTTGAGTGTTTACTTTCACAGGACTTGCTATTTTCTCCCTCTTTCATTTAGCACTGGAGTCTTCCCATCTGACCTGCCACATTCTAGGCTGCAGATTCAGTTTGGTCTCAGTTTCTTTCCCCACGCAGTGATCTCCCAGTGTTTTTTGGGTTTTTTTTGGTTAGGAACAATGGAAATTTTTGTATGCATTTACACTATCATGTATCAATCATTGATTAATATTGTTATTAAAAAAAATCAGATACATTTGATGTATTCTTAAAAGCAATGATTTTGTGGCTGCTTTGAAATAAAATGAAGATTTTGAGTCTTCTAAATAGGTTCTAAATTCTGCCTGAGAAGCACATTGAATAGCCTTGGGAGAGAGGGACAAAAGGCTTAAGTTGCTCCTTGTATCCCCCTACACTGGGTGGCATCTGCCTGCCCTGTCACTGCAAACAGATAAAAGAAAATGTATCAGCTGTTTCATCTTACAAACCTCCTGTTGTGTTTTTGGTGAAACAAATTCTAAATAAGATAAAACTTATTCCTATTAATATTTCATATTAATAAATACTGAGCAGAAGAGCTACAGGCTTTAAACTGCTGTAGATGACCTGCAGCACAAGAAAATCTGTCCTGCTTATCACAGGGTTAGCCTTCTGTTTTCATGCTTCTGTTTTTTCATGAACAAATTATTTGATCTGCTGTTTTGTTTCTCCATGGGGAAATAGGAAACTTTCTATTTGCAAACTCTTTCTTTGTAACAAAATTTTATATATTTAGCATGTGGCTTTACTTTAAAAAAATAAATAAAAAATTACGTTTTGATATGGGGCATAATTTATACACAGTACTGCTTACAGTGGGGAGTATCCTCTGATTTTGGAAACAATAAAATGAATCTAATACCACCAAACTCATCTGTTAATTGTTCTTTGATTAAATGTGGTTAATTCACTGTTTAAAAAAGTAAGAATTTTAGTTTATATGAAAGTGGTACTGTAGAGATTTGAGTTGTCTCCAGTTTCACACCTAAATATGTGTAGGGCTGACTAACTTGTTTTTCCTGCTTAAAGCCCCACAACTCTGACAGTCAGACTGGATTCCATCTGCCACAGTTCCAAACACCAGTGGGCCCCAAATGCCCTTGTTTGTACCCCAGAATTCTGCTGTGGGATTCTGTAGGTATAGTTATGGGAAATAAGGAGAAACATCTGCTTGTCCTGACCAAGGAGCTTGCACAGCCTTTTACTCTGGAATTTGAACTGCTTTGCCTGATCTTTCTTGATGCTGGACCTTTCTAATGCCTTTTCATTTTAATGCCTGTTTTTCTATATGATTTTCTATATGAATGGTTTTTTTTCATTTTTTGTTAGTTGTAGCTTATGTCTGCATTGGGATAATCAGATAAACTCTCTTACTCTACTGGTAATAGTATTAGGCTGTTGAACCCAAATTCTTTGTCATTAAGCCAGAGGACTGCTTTCTGGAACTGGCAGAGTTTCTATTATGTCTTTCAAGTTAGGTGCAATGTTTTTATGTATCTTGGTTTGTTTGGTTTTTTTTTTAAACAGAGTATGCTTCTGCTGGCTCACTGTTTGATTACATTAATAGTAACAAAAGTGAAGAGATGGATATGGATCATATCATGACCTGGGCCACTGACATAGCTAAAGGTAAGCAAGAAGAGTAGCATATACTGCCCTACACAGCCAGCAAATGTACAGCTTCCTTAGTCAGGAAAGCTTTCCTAGTTTTCCTTATTGAGATGGTAAGAAAACCAGTCAAACATATATAAATGAAAAAAGCAAAACCCATTCACTGTTCTTTTCAATATGTTCCTTGTTTATTATGAATCCAAAAATATTCTGGAGTAAAAATGGCTTCTGTGAGCCAGTTCTGGTGTGCCCCTAAGTCCCAAGAGGATAATTTGCTGATGTAGTGTAATTATGAGGTAAAGTGCATAATTGCCCTTACATTTGATTTGATTTGGGGCATTTAAGGAAGCTAAGGACTTACTCTCAGCAAACATACTGAAACTCTTCATATAATAATGTAGAATAAGCTGATCCATCCTTTGTGTTCTCTGTGACTGACCACACAAGAATTAGTGTAAACTAATGAAAAAAAAGTAAATTCATATCTGGCTTAATTGTGTAGACACCTCCTTAACTATATAGTTAGAGAAAATAACTACATATGATATTAAAAACCATTAGCATATCCAGATAGATGCTTTGAGAGATAAGTGAGCTTTGGTTAGTGCTTTTTACTCAAAGTAGATTGTGGGAAGCTTCTCCTTCAGCACGTCAGTATGGCACACAGGTATGGCAACTTGTAATGAGTACAACTAGTGGGAACCAGGAATCATGACTGCAGAAACGGGATGGCCCTGCTCAGCCTGTCTAACTAGATTGTTCCTTTGTTTTCTGTAGGAATGCACTATTTACACATGGAAGCTCCAGTCAAAGTTATCCACAGGGACCTGAAGTCCAGGAATGGTAAAGTAGCAATACTCTGAAACGATCTACATTTACTGTTACCCATTAATGTGGCATTTAAATCTGTGCCTGAGTTTTGTGAACAAGCAGAATGCCTAACTAATGCCATGGTTGTCATCAAAGCTGCACTTGTTGAGGCATAGAAAAGTTGTTGTCTTGTTCCCTCCTCCCCATCCTGAGCCTGTCTGAAGTTCATTACAGACCTGGCATCATCTAGAGCACTGTGGAGGACTCTTTCAACTTGTGTCTTGCTGGTCATGATTGGCCAAGAAAGCTGATGAAGCTTTCAGATACTGCCTGGGCACTCCTTACTTCTTTTTTCTATTTGGAAAGGTTGAGTACCAGGAAAGGCTGGCAGACACCAGACACTCAACAAGACACAATAGACTGGATAAGGCTTATTATTTCTTATCAGAAAATCATGTCTTTGTTGTGGCTTTTTTTGAGGTTTGACAGATATTCAAGCTTTTGAGTCATACACATTCAGTGTGGAGTCTGTACTTAGCAGTTGACAGTAATTTCTGAAATTTGCTGAACATTGCCTTTTAGATGAAACTTCTACCACTAGTGATGGGATAGGAGAGGCACAGATTTCAATGATGTATAATAGTCAAGAAACATGTAGGTCTCACCTCGGTTGTAGGTTTTCTCTTTTTTATTAGTGACTCTTCCAGAGAGTTTCTTGTTAAACCTAACTGTACTGGGGAGAATGAAGTTCATCTGTGTTGCTGTCTTTTAACTCAGTAGGGCCTGAAAGGTTTTGCATTTGTTCAGAGGCTTATTCAGCAGGTGTTCTGTCAGCTTCCCAATGAAACCAGGACGGGTGTGCACATTCACATGCTGGCTCACCTTAGGGTCATTTGTCTTATTGAAAAATGAAGTATTTTGCTGTAAAAATGTATTGGACTTGCTTTTTGCATTCTTGTAACCTTTTGTTTTTTCATTTTCAGTTGTTATAGCTGCTGATGGTGTGTTAAAGGTATGAACACTTTAATTATTTGTTGAGAGATGCTGCTGCTTGACTGGATCTTTCTATGTCTGATGAATGAGGTCAATACTCACAATACCAGTTTAATATTTTATTTATTTTTGCCAGATCTGTGATTTTGGTGCCTCAAGATTCCACTCCCATACAACACACATGTCATTAGTGGGCACTTTCCCATGGATGGCCCCAGAAGTTATTCAGAGTCTTCCAGTGTCTGAAACATGTGACACATACTCGTACGGAGTGGTGAGTGCCTCATCTCACTGTGCATTGTGGCAGTTTGTCAGTGAGACAGAACTCATGTGCTGCAACTGCAGCAATTCTAAATAAGAACAACAACAATTGTCACAGTTCCTTCTATGACTGACCCATAATTTATAATTATATGCTTGAAAATGATAGGAAGAACATAGTATCTTGCATGTTTGGTAGGATCTCATTAGATTAGCAGCATGCTAGTGTAGGAAGTGCCACAATTATTCAGCATATGTCCAAAGGCTTTCAGGAGCTACTGAAAGCATCATGAATCTCTGCTTGTGGGGCTTTTTTTGTGGAACTAAAGAGAAAAAGCTTGTCTTGTAATGGGGGGTAACATTAGCATTCCACTTTCCCCAAAATAGAGTGTCACTGATTTTTATTAAAAAGCAACTCCTCTATGCTCAATTGTTTAAAAGACTGCTATCACTATCTGTGAGAATAGACCCCATCTGAAAATACAGAAGCCCAGCACTGCTTTGCTGAAGGGTGAGGAATCAGTTATAGTTCATAAGAGTATCAGGTTTTCAGATTCAGTAATGTGAATTACTTTACTCTGTCAACAGTTAAACTCTAATTTAGTTTTGCTCTGCAATACAAAGTAGGCTAGAAATAGCCCTACTGGTCACATCAGTTGTGTGCCTAACCCCATAGCCTTCCTCTGGCAGAGGACAGTAAAGAGTATTTGGGGGAAAAGGAAAGGAAGAGGGGCTGTAGTTTCTATGCATATTGGTGCATTAACCATTTTTCTGTTTGGATTCAACAGTGGGTGGCAGAATGAGAAATTCTTCACTACCTGCCAAATATTGTCTCTTTCTCTTTGAAGAATGGGAGGAGGTAGATGTGAGGGAGGCACTGTGATTTTAAGCTAGCACCTATGGCTGTACATAGCTAAGCTGATGTCTCAGTGGAGAGTGACTTAAACTTTTTGCCAAACAGTTGTTTATAGTGAGAAAAGTTTTTGAGACATGATGTGATGTCACTTATCAGTGAAAGTTTGAAAGTTTGCAAGGATCCTATATGGTCAGATTCAAAATCCTTGCTTGCTTAACTGAACTAGGTCACAAAGAGCAAGAGAACATAAGCTAACAAATATAAATATTAATGTAAACTGTTACTGGAAGCAATCACATATTGTCCACAGAAGGGAAACATTCCAGTTTCAAAACAGAACAACAGTGTTGGAGGAAAAATTCCAAACATGGTATTATAGTTCAAACTTCTCACATAGTCATGCTAGTTTGAATTGACTTTAGTAATGTTTTCAAAGTGGGAGAAGGTAAGAAATTGTTTAGTATCTTATTAGGTATTAACAGTGCCTTGGGAACAGTGTGTTGTGAAAAGTTTATTTGACCTCATTGAAAAAGTCAGGTTCCTTTGACAGTTCTGTGCTTGGAGGTAAAACTGAACTATCCTCGTTATGAAAACAGTTCCGTGTTACCAGAATATTTTAGCATTGTTATGGCTGTGTAGTGCTACTTTAGAATGTCTAGTAATGACCCACAATTTTTTAATACATTATTTTTAAATTGATGTGTTCTACTGTGGGTAGAAGCTTATGAATTCATAAGCACTTAGAAGTAATTATTCTTTTTATACCTCTAGTCTTGGAACAGCATTGTTTTCAGAGGAGATAGATGGGTAGAAATGAAGAATGGCAGTGGCCCAAGTTCTCTGTTTCTGAAATAACTGATATTAGGGGGTTATACCAGCAAGAAATGGCCTGAATATAACATTGAAAGTTGGAATCTCGCTATAATAAGTGTTATAACTACCAGAGTAGTAGCTAGGGGTCTGAAAACAAGAAATCTGAGAAAGGGTGTTTTTGTCTCTTTAAGTTATTATCATCTATAAAAACAAAATGTAAAGAATCTCTTTTTGAAGCATAACACTTGCCAGCAGCTTTTGTGCTAGAGAGACAAATCTGCTTTACTTCAGTTAAAGTCCTCTTAACAAAGAACAGAATCCTTTCAAATGTAAACTAGTAAGATGCTAGGAATAGATATTTCATTTGCAATATTTGTCATCTTTCCCATGGTTTTCTTTAATTTCCTTTCTTTTATTTTTTTATCTGACAGTCTTTTCTTTCTTCAAACCCATCTGTGATTTTAAATGTTCTGCTTAAGCTGTGCGAGAGCTCTTTTCCATGAAGTGTTGAAGTCTTTCTCCAGCCTCATAGGTCTGAGCTGCTTCTCAGCTGAAATGAATTTTCCTTTTTGTGAACAGTTGTATGCATGTTTATAGGTAATGTTTAGATTAGCTTGTCCTGCCCTTCATGGATGGTTAAACAGGCCTATGCATTCTCTGAGATACATAGTCAATAATTTATAATACTGTCATGAAATGCTAAAGCTAAATTTTCAAGGAGAATTTATTACCACACAAAGAGAGATCTTACACTTTCCTTCAGCCATGCTTTAGTTCCCCTTTCTGATCCATTTCCAAGTCTACTCTAAACAACTAAAACCAAGTGTTACAAGTGATCAACCCTGAAACTGACTTCTATGTCACTGTGTGCTGCTCAAGAATTATTCCTTGCCATCTCTGTCATTCCTTGCTGTCTCTGCCAGATAGGAAAGTGTATGTGGAATGACAGTGTCACTCTAAAAGCTGTTCAAAATCATGAAGACATATGCTCAGAATATATTATCCTGGCAGAGCTGTTTGTAGTGCACCACAGTGTGTGTTTGTGTATCAGTATAAATGTATTTAATCGCAGAAAGCTTATCCGATGTAGTTGGATTATTTTATCACTTACAAGAACAAATAAGTAAAACCATTAATTGGCTATTGGTGGCCTAGAGACTGCCATTAAATGTAGCAGCTGTTCAAACACTGCTTTAGTTATGAGAACATATGTTATTTATAGAGGGAATGTTGGCCAGCTCCAGGGGTTATCCCTTACTCTTTTTGAAAAGAATGATGCGATCTTTAACTGCGGTTGGATCAATGCAGAGAAGACAGACCTAATTTTCATGCCTAAGGGCAGTACCTCTGTGAGTGCAATGCTAATGCTTTTGCTGTACCTCTGCTAACTGTGGCTCCTGACCATTGTCTGTGAACAGTTCACAGACAAAGCATAGTTTTTTTCAGTGAAGGTGTTCAGAGTGTTTTCTTTTCCTCAGATTACTACTTGGATGTTCTCCTATCCACATGGCATTTTGAATCTTTGTTGGCTTTGCACCAGTGTGGAGACAGGGTATGGGGTAGAGGTGTTGTGGATTTAGTTTTTCCTTTGGGTTGTTGTCACATAATTGAGAGGATAGGAATTGAAATGCACAGCTGAGCTGACAGAAGTAAATGTTTGAGCTTTTTCTGAAGACCACCTATTTCTTATAGTCAGGTTTGTGTATAGGGTGAACATTCATCCATTTATCTCTCCTTTCTCTTCCTCTATATGCAAAGATGAGTCCAGCATCTTCAGAGGCTGCAGCTTACTGCACTATATTAAATGGCTTTGCTTTGTTTTTCATCATTGTTTCTAGCTTGGCTGTTTTCTCTGTAAGCACGTGCTGTCCATCATCACAGAGATTGGGAAAGGAGGTGATCCTCACCATTACATGTGGGAGGGAAAGTGAACCACGTCAGTCTCAATTAGATTATAGACCAGAAAGGAAAGATAAAATAATTTCCATATGAAGTGAGCTGGGGAGCCAGTTCTGAAAATGAACAGAGTGTACCTCACAATGAAGAGGCTGGGGTAAGTTAGGCTGAGGTCCTTGTCTGCTGCTGAATCACCCTGGGGAGAGGAAGAGGCAAGTGAAAATGCAGACAGTACCCATTTGCTGCTTTTTAAAAGACTGCTGATGCAGTCATTCACCTTAGCTGATGATTCAGGGTAGCTAGTCCATGAGAAGGGTTTGAAACTCCTGTAAAACTGAGCATAGACACACATCACTGTTGGAAGGAAAGGCTTTCTCTGCACATTTGGCCTGAATATGAAAATTGCATTGTTCTTAAAATATTTTCTAAACCTGTGTAAGTAAATGCAAGGGTTTCCAACATCCCACTTTCGTATCTTTTACTTTCATTTATTAGTAAAATGAAGGCATCAAGAAAAATCCTTCCTGTTGTGTCAAATTGCTGTTTTTCTCTTCAACTATGTGCAGTCTGGGACGAGTTTTTAGCTAGCACTGTTGGTTTAGGGAGGCAGTGATCTGTTGGGGCAGTGGAAATAAACACTAAAGGTGTCATGATAAAGGAATTCGGTGCAAAATGTTCTGCACAACCATATGTGCATGAATGAAACAAGACAGCTCTTAAAATTTACAGTCTTCTGAAAGAAAGATAGCACAGCAGTTTTCCAGCTCAAGGCTCTTGAAGACATTTAACATGTATTTCATTATGTTCTTTACTGGAAGGTTATTTAGATACTGCTCTATCTGATGTGCAAACTTGAGTTTTTTCCTCTGTAATGTCATGGTACAGTCCCAACAGATAAGGTTGTTCTGCAAGGCTGCTCAGCCACATGTTTGATTTGGTCCAGAACCTTTGTTTTAAACTGACTGTTTTATACACTTCTTTTTGTCTGAAGTACATGGGACTGGTAATTTTTTTTTCCTTCTCTCACAATTAAATTTCCTTCTCTACCAGTAGAGAGGTGATAATTTGAGTTACAATTGAGGTGCCTGTTTTTTCTTCTGAAAGGATTGAACTGAGGCTAACAGGATAATTGAATAGGTCTGTGATAGTTCTCCCCATATATTTCTTATTCTCAGAAAAACTGTTCTTATTTTTCCAAGATACTCTTACCTTTACTAATCAGTCTTCTGACTCAAGCAGAATTATTCAAATAGGTCTATTGTTGGAGTACCCTGTTCACTTGATTAAAGGCCCAACTCTGCTTCAATGCATTTTTTTGCTTGACCTCCATCTGTCAATATTATTCCATTTGCTTTTTCATTATCTTCATAGCTGTCCACAATCCATTCAAAATGATGCAGCTGGAGTAAACCTGGGCACTAACCCAAACACTGAGGATATAGAGACTTGTATAAGGATCTTAATGCATTTTGGCAAATCCTGCATTAAAGATTCTTTGTTGTTGTTGTTATACTTGATATATGAGCAGAAGAAAAAGGTTGCAGATATTTGCAACAAGATGTGTATATGAAAGTTCTGCTTAAAAAAAAAAGGGGGACATAAACAAGTGAAGGTACAAAGTGCTATTAATTTGGTTGAATTCCAATATGTTGTCCCAATGGCAGAAAAACAAGTTGGATTCATTGACTTGAAGCCTTTTTGATGATGCCAAACTCTTTTCTACAGAGTAGCTTAGATTCTTGGTACTGTGTTATCAAAAGGCTAAAAGCATGCAAAACTAGGAGATCTTTCTCTAGCTAAGGACAGTATGTCTATAAAAACTCAAGGAGAAGTGAGTAATTTTTTATATGCTGTATATTGCTTAGTTTAATATGATCACATACTTGGAGATGAATAATTACAGTTTTGATTGCAAAATTGTATTTTTATAGGCATATCAAAGGAGCTAAATACCTTTTGGATCATATTCACTGGTCGCAGTTGCATAGAAATATTTTTAAATGAAAAATTACTGCAAAGCAATGTCTAGTTGGAGCTGAGAAGGAGAGGAAGAGCTTGTCTTCCCAAGACCCAGTTGCCAAATGTGAACTTTATAGTGTACAAAGATAGTAAAAAAGCAACCCAGTTTTTCATCTTAGCTTTTCTGTAGAGGAAAAAGCAGAAACATTCAAATTAATTTTGTGAGAGGATCTTGCACACAAACACTGGTCCAAGTTCCTGCAAATGAAAACTGGTTGCCTGGTAATTGGATACAGAATAGTGCTGTATCAAGGTTTAATAATGTATTTAAAATACAAAGTACAGAAATAAAAATTCTTTTCTTTTTTTCTCTTCCAGGTTCTCTGGGAGATGCTAACAAGGGAGGTCCCCTTTAAAGGCTTGGAAGGATTACAAGTAGCTTGGCTTGTAGTGGAAAAAAACGAGGTAAGACTACGTTTCTACATTCAGGTACATAGATCAGAAAACAGTATTGGGGTTTTGCAAAAGACTTTTTCATCTTCTTCAAATTGAAAGTAAGTTCACGCGTATGGAAAGATTAGCAGTAGGAGCTAACACAAAGGGTCAAAGTGATGTTATTCCTCATGAATGGACCCTTTACATCTAATTGTTGCAGCTTCACGTCGTGATGCTGTAGATCAAAAATTGTACAAGTACTGTACTAGTTTCTCAGTCTCAATTGTAAAACCTAGGGGTTTGTTCTTAGTGATGAAAGAAGCCATTGCGTCCAAGGTAGGGGAACAGTTTAACTCCATCTCCTGCGTTTAGGACATCTTTTTACTGGCCGGGAGTTGATATATCTGTAAGAGACCTTCAGCTACTTCAACTTAACTCTCCCAGCAGGAGTCACTATAGTACAAGAAACTGCCGCTTAGATGAAAATTTCAAAAATAAAAGAAGAAAAAATAGTTTTAAAAAAAGAGAGAAATTACAGTTTTGCCACCTACGTTCAACACTACATTGAAGATGAGCTCCTCACTGGTATCGGCAAGGCTGTGGCATAGCTGCAAGCCTCCTCATGCAGAGTCTTTCCATTTCAAAAGCACTTCAGTGGTGTAAACACCGTTTGTACAGTGTCCCCAGCCTCGCTTTTCTTCTCCTCACAAATTGAGGCTTTCAGTTAGTTGGACATGTGAGCGTATATCTGAACACATAGTCCCTTGATATCAAAGAGAGTAACTACATTTAAAAAACATTTAAAGTTGTGACTGTACCACACACAGACAAGCATGGAAATCCTCCACAAAGATGAAACCTCCTCTATCTAGACACAGCGGAAGCTTGGGAAACATTACAATGGCGAGGCACCGGCTGTACAATACAGATTTCTATTATCTACATAAACTGTTTCTCAAAATGCTTCAGAGTTAAACGGAGGAGTTAGGTTTCCTCCTCTTAGTTTAATGTTTTTTGTTGGTGTTTTTTTCCCTCTCTCTTTTTTTCTTCTTTTTGAGGACTGGATTAATTCCAGTGAGATATACCAATTAGTTGGAAATGCTACACTAACAGTGTGAAGATTGTGAATGTGGTCTTCTATTGCATTTATCAGAGCAGGGGGCACAAAGACACTCTTTCTCCTAGTCCAGGAAAAGCCTCACACATCATTTTGAAGGAGGAACCTTAAAGCTTTCCATCAACAGTATTTGGCTCTTGTGCCTACCACACGCAGTTTTATGTAAGGGGTAAGAGTGGAATGTTGTAAAGACATGCAGTCACATGCTGAAACATGTCTGAGAGTACAACACACATTTCTCTAGTTTTCCAGAGCAAGGAGTTGCGTAAAATACAGTATGAACTAAATGTAGATATGACTATTTTACTAAGGGCTGAAGAAACCTAAGGGGTGGCATTCTCAGAGCCAGCTCTTTGTCTGTCAGGTACCACTAGCCTGTTGTTACCACTTTTCTTAGGGGGCTGTGAGGGAGCTTAGAGGGCATTACATACTTTTAATTTTTTCTGGCCATGACATGGGTAACATGTCCAACATAGGCCTTGAAAAGTCAGCTTGTGCTACTTTTCTTAGTTTTCTGTGTCCCAAAACAAGTGTAAGGGTCAGGTTCTGCTCTCAGTTCAGCCTGTTGATATCAGTGGGATTACATGGTTCCAGTCCACAACAGGAATGGATCACTGTTGAGCCACTCCTCCATTTTTTGGATTGCAAGTCTTTTGTTAAAATCAGTGAGGGATTGAGGCCAAAGCATAATTGCAAAAATCCCCTTTGTAAAGCCTGAGGCTAGCAAATGGAGTAGATTCTAATGTGTCTGTATGGATCTCTTTTGACACTATGCATAATTTCACAGTGTTATTTTTATTCTGGTAGAGATTTTTTTAAGAAAAGCAAAGCGTGAGAGTTCAGGTTAGGCTAGACATGATCTCATAATAAATTGCCACTGAGAAATGTGTTCTTTATTATAACATGACATTTGGATCCTGCTACCTTTATATTACGTATTATATAGACGACATTCCTCACAAGTGAGACAAGTGGTGATTGCTACTGATTGTCCACCTCCTGGAACACTGAGGGTTACAGACAATACTGCAGCAAGACTAGCCAGTGTATTTTTAGGCCAATGACTCAATTAGACATTAGGCACCAGTGCAACTTATTTGTGCATTGTACAAATTTCTGTGTATTTCTTCCACAGAAACCCTTGCACATAAAGTTATGACATTAGTAATCAGACTTCTGCAGTGCCTGGCCTCTGTGTCTCATGTTTCCAGTTCTTACAGGGTTCAAATGCTTTTGGAGCAGTATTTAACTCTTACTTTTGGCTGCTGTGTCTTGTAAGGCTTTGCAGGTCACACTGCAGTAATGTTATGGTACAGAGTGATATAACTTGCTCTGCTTTGCTTCTGAAATGGCAGTAGTAGGGCAGATGGAAGGGTCTTCCTGAGAGGATAGTCTGAACAGGAATGTAATTCCTGGTTCTCGCCTCTTAGAGGACAAGAACCCTTTTTCCAGCTTGACCCCTCTTACATTTGGACTCACTTTCACTGAGAAACTGGTTTTCTATCTAACTTTAAAAAAATTATTCATATAATATGAAACATCTGAAGTCAGTTAACAGCTTTAATGAGAGCAGAGGGATCTCCTTCAGTTGTAATGTTGAAAGCATGTGCAATCAGCTGGAGAGGCTTCAGTATCCTTGTATGTGAGAAAGGATTTGCTTTTAGGCTTTCTAGTCTGGAGGCAGGCTGTTAATGTAAAAATCTTCTATTTTAAAAGTCTCAGCAAATGAAACCAAACTAGCTGCAAACTAATTCTCTGTAGTCAGTGGTCCTGGCTATAACCAGCAACTCCTTGTCTTCAGTCATTAGGAAATATTTATGAGTTCACTGTGCTCTGTGAGTGCTTTCTGAGATCTGCATGTCCTCATTAATCCTTCTGACCACAGGCTCATGAAGCGTCTCTTGTGTCATGTAGAGCTTCACTTAACTCTTTTTAACTCACTTAATGTAATCTATATTTCAGCTATTTGTGTGTCAAAAGTGATTATAGTATTGTACAGCTAGATCATTTATGTGGGAGAAAGGAATTAAAGCAGGCTGTACATAATGCCTGACAAGCAACTTAAAATACTATGCAGTAACCTCCACAAATGATTGTTTTAGTATTAAAAGCTGTTTGTCTTGGTTTTGCTTCTTCTCTCTGAGCTTTCTTTAGGAACCCAATTTGTGCATTTGATACGGTACTTTCTTATAGCTCTATTAAAAATTATTTGTGCTTCTTGCTAGTGTTAGTAATTTTGATTTTTCTTTCTAATATGTCTCCACATTTTTTATTATGCTTAAAAGCAAGAATGTGCTTTAGTTCTTTGAAGTCTATTGGTCTCATAGGAAATTGCTTAGTAGCAGATTAAAGGGAAATGCTTTCAGTAACTGGTACATTTTCTTTCCATTAGAGATTAACCATTCCAAGCAGTTGTCCCAGAAGTTTTGCAGAACTGATGCACCAGTGTTGGGATGCTGATTCAAAGGTAATTAAATGTGTGTTTGATTTCTGCACCACCACCACCACCCCAGCCTTGTTTTGCAAAGTGCATTAGCATTTCTTTGGGGTACAAGTCTGAGCTGACACCATTGACATATTTCTTGACAATGATACCCAGGACTGTCTTTGTTTTTTTTAGTAAGTTTATATATTTATACCTAAATAACTCTCTCTCTTCCTTTTAACCAAGAGTTACTATACTGCTAACTTTGTAACTACTAAAGACAATAACAGGGAATATGGTAAGATGGCAAAAATGTGGCCATTTTGGAGCAAGTGGAAAAATTGTGGGTTTTATATTTGCTTTCAAAGGTTAATACTTGGATGTATGTGAGCATCACGTTATAAAATACAAATTTCAAGGTCCACTTCTGTGCCCTACTGGTGTTGAAAACACAAGTATAAGTAAAGAATAAATTAATCCATAAAACATGGGTAGGAACAGCAGCAACACATTCTAAATTAACATTAAACCTTTCCTAATCTGTTCCCTTAGGGCTTGAATAGTGAGCTTTATAATGACTGTACTGTAATAATATGATAATAGCAGTGCTGTTTAACCATGAAAACAGAATAAAAAGTTAAAAGAGCTGCACCATTGTTACTATTAATCTGCTGTTACAAGGAAGGGATTGAATAAGTATTTAGACAGTAAAAGCTTGTGTAGATTATGAGAGTTACCTTCTTTAAATGGACTTTGTGACCATCCTATTGTACATAAAACTGGCTGAAAAGAGCCTTTGGGCATACTAGCTTTAGTACCAAGGATGGATTAACATCTATTTCCTTTGCCTATGAAAATATTTGAGACATTGAAGAATAGTTAAGCAAAGGAAATTGTGCTCTTTTTCTCAAGTCAAGGCACCAGGAAGAACTTAATTTCTTTAAACTCAGGAGAAAGTTAGCAACTACTTCAAGGAGACCAAGATTAATTCCAAGACAAATGAAAGCATATAGGTGCTCTAAATTAGAATTTATCACCAAAGAGTAGCCATAGAGGAATAATATGAGAAAGGAAATATGCATTCTTGGTCTCTCTTTTAAAAGCAAGAAGTTGCTTTCCTGCAGAATGGATCTGGAAGACTGAGCTCCAACGACATGTGTTTTCCACATGAACACACATATAATTGCCATTCTTTTAATAATTCCTTGTATCCTCCCCACAGAGGGGGGAGAGGGGAGAAAAATGCTTCAAGTTTTTGAATCTACAAGTAGGCTGCTTAAGTTCTAGGTCAGTAATTACTGAAGAGGACCTCCAGTGCCGACTGCTTATCTTTACTAACTGCTTCCAAGTGTCAGCATCACTACCAAAGGCCTCAGAATAAGAATTATTGGAGCTTCTTTTCTGTAATTGTCACATACTAGATCAGCTCACTTTGCCTTGTTTGAGCCACATCCATAAGTGTCCAAAAGACTGTTGCTGTTTCTCAAGGAGAGGGAGGGATCTGCATGTTGTAAAAGAATGATGCTTAACCATCAGGCTGAGTTCTGTCTGATAGAGTGATTTATCTGGGTCTGGGCTGGTTCCTGGGGACATTGTTCCCAGAAGTCATGCAAACTATGAATCTCATGTGAGATGGGGTTTTTCTGACAGTCTGCTCTTAGCTAGTTTTTTTGTGCAGCTCTTCTTCTGTTAGGCAATTACAGCTTTGTTCACATGACTGAAATGGAGTAATCTGTGGTCACAATTTGGACATGTGACTGACTTATTCAGTCACGTGCTGGGAAAGGGTCGCTACTTACAGCTCTCCAAGTGCTTTGATAAAGGGCTGTGTGGCCTGCTTGAGCCAAAAGATGGAGCACGCTCCTCTGAAATACTGCTCTGTGTAGCGTTCCCTTTTTGCCAGGATTAGCTTTAGAAAATCAGATCATTGATGCATGAACAAGTTACTGAAGGTCAAGCAGGGGTGAGCTTGAGTATGTCAGCTGCTCAAAAGCAGTTGCTAAGGTGCATACTTCTAGCCCACAGAATTCATGGGGTAACTTTTGGTGGCTTACCCCTGAGAAATGAGGGATATACATTTATGGTGGGGCTAAGGAATACACTTGGAGAGCTGCTGCAGAGCAGCTGGCGTGTCAGACACTGCTCACACCATAATTTCTTCAGACATTGTTATTAATATTGCTTTGAATTCTTAAGGATTTCTTCACACATGGAGAAAAATATCTGTAGTGCTCCACATGATACTTGGAATGGTAGTCTTTATGCAGTTTAAACTGCTAGTTGAAACAAACAGTTCACACATTAAAATTTCTACTGAACAAGTTGCTTTTGCTTGGGTATTAGGTAATTGTAGAAACAAGGTTGCTCATCACTGATGTCTTTGTTTACTGGGGTTACTTGCTTTTGAGTTGTAGGTGAATAATTCTTTCTCATTTCATCTGTTACTTCAGTTTCTTTCCACATCAAAGATGTTTATAAATTACAGAGTATTTTAATGGAAATCAGAAATCTGGGAACAGAGAAGAAACAAAAAATGAAAGACATATGGATTAAATATCCTGGTTTTATGGAGATCTATTCAGTAAGAAATACTGAGTGGAAGGAAACAATGAAAACATTAGCCAGAATTATTTCTAGAGGGGCATATATTTTAAAGGTTTCAGTATGAGACATCACAGATATAAAGGGAAACAGTTTTCAAAGGCGACTCATGCCTTGATATTTTAAGAATCCCTTACAAGGGCTTTCTAGAAAGTGCTAAGCAGTTACCAACTGAAAAGATTTTTTTTTTTTTTTTGAGTTTCTCAGATCAGGTTCCCAGTTTCCCAAATCACTTCTTGCCAGTTTTAGCCAAGGTATCACTCTGCATTTAGAGTGCATTTATTAAATCTGAAATTATCCTTTCCTAGGGGCAAAAAACCATCAAAACCCATGTGACAGTGTAGGCTTGTGCCTTCCTGTCAGGTTTGTCTCCATGCAAAGCTGCTGCCTGTAAATCTGGCTGCTTCAAAGCTGGCAGGGTAACTGCTGGCTGTTTACAGAATTTGCACAGCCAGAGATGTACAGTACTTTGACATTACTGTGTGACTCTGTCTGCATTTGTTCCAGCTCCAGTTGCACCAACTCTGCAGCCCCTTTGCCTGTAGTGCAGGACCCATCACATGATTGTTGCTGCTTCTCCCAAATCAGTTGGTTGATCCTTTTGCCTGCCCTTAGTAAAAGCCCTGTTCTCTGTCATTGTCTCCACTCTGGTTACTCCAGGCAAGCCTGATAGTAGAGCTAACAGTGCTCACTTAGTGTCAGCCCTGCCCTATACTTTCCTCTAAACACCTGAGAAAAAAGGAGCAAGCCAAACTCATAGATGTGTTTTGTAAATTATCCTGAATAGTCCATAAAATACTGTAGATAATGCAGCATGGGAATGTTTGTCCTTGGTGTCTTCCTGAAAATCGAATTTGTTTTGTATAGGCACATTATGTACCTGCCAGTCTGTGGGACAATGCGTAGCAGTTGCAGTACCCTGGTAATTTCAGGGAGCCGCCATCTCCTGTATGGCAGCTTCCTCACCATTTGGGAGGCCCTTGAATCCCTTCAACAGTTCACATCCACTGGTGTGGTCACAAGAGATGCAGCCATAGGAGCAAAAAAGGTGTGAAGGCTGGTCAAAGGTTCTTCTGCCCCAAAACTACACTGGAGTCAGTGGTGATGGTACCAGGGATGGATTTTGTGCTCTGTGCCCCCAGTGCAGCCCACTCCTGACCAGAAAGTTTGGGCTCTTCCCAGGGTGTGTTCAGAGGATCTGCTCAGCTGTGGCAAGTCCAGCACCATCATGGATGTGGAGGGGAGGACAGCTGCCTCTCCAGCCCCTGTAAAGGCAGGGTGACCCTGCTGGGTTTCCATACAAGGGACTGTGTCACCAGTGCAGGCAATGTGCGGCTGCTTAACTGGTACCTGTTGCTGTGAGCTCTGTGTGCCCTGTCTGCCCCTCTCTGCATGCTGGGCTGGGGAGCAAATTGCATAAGCACTTGTGCTGGGACAAGCATGTCTGTGGCAAAGAAAATGTGTGTAGCTCACTGAACTGCCCATTGCCTGAAATCATGGAGGTGGACCAAAAAACGACAGACAAAGCCTCCAGTTACAGCCGAAGAGTGCAGCATTACAGTATAAGAGAGCTTGTCTCTCTTTTTGTTATGCATTTGACACTTTTTCATGCTGTTTGACATTTAAAATAAAGAAATTGTCTGTCTTTTATAATGTGGAAATCACTTGGATCTTCCCAAGAGAGACACCTCAGCATTGTTCCTAATTGTTTTTGTGCTCCCAAATTAAAATGCACGTTTTAATTGCGGCATCTGTAATTTTAGCAGAAATGGTATAATTAAAGGCACAGTAGAGAGAGAATGTGCATCATCCCCTTATTATGTATCTACATTTTGTTTCAACCTTTTGTCTCAACCTTGTCTGGGGTCTGTCAAACAGACTAACAGAGTCAGTGCTCTTTCAAGAAACACATTTAACTGGCTTTTTCAGTTTTCAGTTATTATCCTACTTCATAGCTTCCCTTTGGGACTAAGGGAAAAGTGGAAAAAAAAAAAAAAAAACCAGAGAAATTTTACCTGGTCTTTCTGACTTGTGAGCACAATGGGTCTTGGATGGAGAGCCCTGGAACAAAGTTCAGTAAATGAGCCCAGGACAGAAAAGCACAGAGTCCACTAACATGAGCTTAGCTGCCAGGCAAGACATCCTTCCCTAACCTCAATCTTCACTTCTTCCCTGGCTGCTCCTGAAGTAGCTAAGTGAGAGTTTTTCTGAAAGTATCTCCTCTGCAAGAGGGGAACTGCAGCCAGAAACCTGTTTTTGATAGGCAGCTAAATGGCTTGTTCACACACCAGAGTTTATATTAATACCTGTAAAAGGCCATCTGTATAATTACCAGTTGCTGATGGTCCAGCTTTCTCTATTTGGAAGCATTTTCTCTCTTAGCTTGAGAAAAAATATTCTTTCAAATTAAGAATCTAGATGATTGATGATTCTAATGTTTATTAATCCTGTTTTACTAGCAGACATGGCAGACTAAGCTAAGGCTTGAGTCTTACTAGCCTGTGCAACTCTTCTCAAACTTTCCTTTAATGGAAGAACAAAAAGAAACCATTTACAGATTTACAGTCCTCTTGTAGGATGCTGTGGTCAGAAAGAAGTGTGGCAATTCCTTTTAATTGTGGGGTTTCAGTTGAAAATTTCCTGCAGATAGTTCTAGTAGTTTTTATATGAATGCAAATGCTCTGTTTTGGTTTTCTTTTTTCTTCAGAAAAGACCATCTTTCAAGCAGATTATTTCAATCCTGGAATCTATGTCAAATGACAGCAACCTTCCAGACCAGTGTAACTCATTCCTGCATAACAAGGCAGAGTGGAGGTAAGTTTCCTTCCTCCCAAGATGATATGATGAAGTTTTACATTGAAATGGCATGAGTGGTTTTTTTCAGAAAGACATCAGAGTCCAATGATGTACTGGTAGAAAATATGTGTGCTTGAAGTATTTTTAGAACATAACTTACCTTGTTGTTTTTCAGGAATGCCCAGAATGTTGCGAAACTTGTATTAGGAGCCAATGCACTTAGCTGTACCCTATATTTATTATTACAGTGGTTTAGGCATCATGATATTTATGGTTTTGTGATTCACATCTTAAAACCAATTATAAGGTTTCAGTCAATAGTGTGGGGGCAAAAGAACCCAGATAAATATAGGTTTAATGCCATTTTCATAGAAAGTGTATCTGTGATGTTAATATTAAAACTAAAGAAGGATAAGGGGCCTAAAAACCCTACCTTCCAAGTCAGGCTTCTATTTGTGCTCACTTGAATGCACTCTACCATTTTTTATGTGTTCTCTCCTTTGTCAGCTGTGTGTTCACACATCCAGCACATGCCCATGCCAGTCCCATTTTTTACAGTGTTCCAGCATTGCTTGAGCATATGATTTTAGCTATTGCTGATTTTAATTGTTATTCATAAGTGATTAGAAATGGAAATGAGATTTGAGACAATTTCATTACATTACAGTTTTGCAGTAAGGCTTTCTGCCTCTTTTTTGGAATGTGCCAAAACTTCAAAAACCTGTTCCTGAAGCTTATTTGTGGGTTAGAAAACTTGCTGCTTCCCAGTACAGCCTTCTGTTTGAGATGGACTATTGAAAACAGATCTGCACAGGGAGATGATTTTTGCAGATGATCGTGCCTCGCTCTATATTAAGAAGCGTTGGCTCTATGCCGAATAAGCAGGGAGCACAAATACCAAAAGATTCCCTGCATCGAAGAAACCGGGACGGGGTGGAGGATGGGGCTTGTGTCAAGCCCGGCAATCCCGCGTTTCTTCCGCTGCCTTCCAAGGAAAAGCAAGACGTAGATTTTAAACGGGGCGAGTGGAAAAACTGAGCTGTCGCTGGGACGCCCCCGGTCACACGGCGGGGTATAAATAGCCCGGCCCGGGCCCGCCCCGGCTCGGCCGCGCCGCCGGCGGCCCCGGGCCCGGCCGGGCGGCGGGGGCTGCGCGCCATCTGCTGGCTGCAGCGCCGCACTGCGCCGCCCGCGGGGCCGCCCCGCAGCGCCCCCGGGCCCGCTGGGCCCTGCCCCGTGCTGCTGCTGCTGGCACTGCTGGGCCCTGCTCCGCACTGCTACTGCCGCTGCTGCTGCGGGCACGGCTGGGCCCTGCCCCGTGCTGCTGCTGCTGGCACCGCTGGGCCCTGATCGGCTGCGCTGCTGCTGCGGGCACCGCTGGGCCCTGATCCGCTGCGCTGCTGCTGCGGGCACCGCTGGGCCCTGATCCGCTGCGCTGCTGCTGCGGGCACGGCTGGGCCCTGCCCCGTGCTGCTGCTGCTGCTGCGGGCACCGCTGGGCCCTGCCCCGTGCTGCTGCTGCGGGCACCGCTGGGCCCTGCCCCGTGCTGCTGCTGCTGCTGCGGGCACGGCTGGGCCCTGCCCCGTGCTGCTGCTGCTGCTGCGGGCACCGCTGGGCCGTGCCCCGTGCTGCTGCTGCGGGCACCGCTGGGCCCTGCCCCGTGCTGCTGCTGCTGCGGGCACCGCTGGGCCCTGCCCCGTGCTGCTGCTGCTGCTGCTGCTGCGGGCACCGCTGGGCCCTGCCCCGTGCTGCTGCTGCTGCTGCGGGCACCGCTGGGCCCTGCCCCGTGCTGCTGCTGCTGCTGCGGGCACCGCTGGGCCCTGCGCCCGGAGCCCAGTGCTGAGCGCTCCGGGCAGTGTTTAAAGTACCCCAACTGCATGGCACCGTTGTTTATGCAGACTCTGAGCATCGTATCGTGGGTTTGCCAGCAGATAGAGCAATGATGATTGGACAGAAAGTACACGCTAGTGAGGGGTTTCTTATAATAAAAATATTTAAAGGATGAGCAGGTACTCAGTTGCCTTTAAGAAAAGCTAATAACTACTTACATCTTGCCAATATAGCAAAATAAAAGCTGTACTAACTGACATTTGGCAACCAACATTGTTTTACTTTATCAGTTTATTTCTTGAAGTGTGACTCAAGTGGCCCAAGTATTTCTTGAACATTTGTTGCTAAATTCCTCAGATGAGGAATGTCTGAAAAGGTGTTAATGAAATGCCGTGTAGCAACAAAGAGCTCTTTGGTACTATCAAGTAATGAAAAAACTTCTTACCATGAAGACTTGTGTTAAAAAAAAAGTGACATTTTTTGTGGAAGAATAAATGGCTTAGAGACCAGGAAATATGAGAGAGAAAATAAAAATTCAAGATGGGACATGATTTGCCTGAAAGCAAAGATGATTTTTGAATTGAGCTGAAATGAAAACACAACGTTCAGAAAGAGCACAAATCATGTGGGCACTTGTTTGGAAGCTGGAGGGGTGCTCTCCTATCCAAATTCTGGTAACAGCTTCCTGCCCTGATGTGAAAGCCGTGTCTGTATGGAAGCTTTCATGAATGCTTAGCCAAATAAACAGAAAGTATGCAAAAAAATTGCCACCTGAAATAGATAAAAGATGCATAAAGTGATCCCAAAGGATAAACTAAAAGAGACTTAAGTCAACTTAAAACAACTGCACATTAGTTTAATGTATTTTAACTTCTGTATTGAAAAAGCTTTGCTTTTACTGATTTTTTTCCCATGGTTTTTTATCCCATAGTGATTTGCAAAGAGATAGTGAAACCAGCAGTAAGGAAAGTATGAGATGTATTACCACAAAATAGGGAATATTAATGAAGCCTGGATATCAGAGCGCCAGAGAAGGGTGGGTTTGGGACAAGCAAAAATTATGCTTGTTCCTTTGAGAGACCTCTGAATTAATGATCCAGATACTGCGCTTTCACAAGGATGCTGCACTTACCAAAGCAAAGCAAAGCTCAGACAAAAAGGATTGTGTTTTTCCCCACTCTTAAAAAAAGGCAAGCTGAGGTCCTTTTTATATAGACATGCCAAAATTGTAGCTGCAACAGCAAGTAACTGGAGTCTTCAGTACCACTGACTGGCTGGCATGAAAACTGAGAGTGGGCTGAGTCTATACATGACTGCTGGAGTTGACAACACAAACGATGCTTTGACTTATCTATATAATGCAGTCTTATTTGCAACATTTTCTGGTATTCATTTTTATATTAATATCACATTATGATCTGCTTGTTCTGTATTTCCCTAAAATAATTCAGTGTCTTTTTTCCTAACTGTTCCACACATGTTCAGCACGTTTTTATTATTAATAAAATAGGGGCACTACCTTATGCCTGAGTTGCATAGGTCTAGTTGCATAGGCCGTATGTTTAAGTTCATATTCTGTGATCTTTTTGGAGCCCTTTCTCAAGTCACTTGTATTACAGTCAAAAAAAATTAGTGTAGAAGTAATGATGTTGCAATTCAGTGAGAGATCCCATTTGTCTGCATTTAGTCATATATACTAACTGCATCTCTCCTTCCATCCTCTCCCCACGAGTGGCTGCTCCAATGATTAAAACAGTTTATTAGTGATACTTACATTAGTGTATTAGTAGCAATTCAAGACATATAAAGAAATGCCAGTCATTGTTTTTAATCTGTGAATATCATTATCATTTTTAATAATGTATTAGTATTTGTTCTTCAGTGTCACAGAATGAAACTATTCTAGAAAAACCAGTAAACTCACACTGCAGAACTACAGAAGCAAACAAATCCACATGTCCTACCATGTATAATGTTTCAAGCTGCTTCATTTATGGAGTAAGACTCATTAACTGGGCAATGTACAGTAGCTTTCTCTTTAATTACACAATTTCATTATGCAGTGGAATTATTTTTCAGAATACAACTGTTTTTGCAGACTAACCTTTTATTTTAAGAGAAGTTTCTGTCTAATGAAGAGAGATAATTACAGTACAAAATAGACTTTTGACACAGAGAAAACTATTGTTACCAGGACTCCCCTAGCGCATAATATTATTTTAAAAGAGAATGTAATTTACATATTTAAAAAATTATAGAGTTGTATGTAAGTAGCAGTGATGATGAGAGACAAACTAAGAAAAGCAGTGCTTGCAACTGCCCTCAAATTGCTCTGTAGTTTCCACAGTAGATAGCATAGTATGTGTTTTACCTGACAGAAGGGGTTTATGAGGGATATGGGTGTCTGGGGATGAGTCACTTTCTGATCTTTGGTCCAGTGCCTTTTAGTTTGTTCCCTTGTTGTCTCTTTATTATGATGTCTGACCACTTTCTACCTAGCACAGGGATCAGTCTTAATTTATGCATGCCTAAATATGATAGAGAATTTTTCTTGAAATCTGAAGCATGATAATTATGAGGGGCATTTGTTCTGACCACCACATAGAACAGCTCACTCAGCAGGACTCAAGTGTGATAAATGCCTTTGCCCCCAGGTGGCTGATTTCTGCAGTAGAATTAAGCATGGTGGTAAAGTTTGCAGTAGGGTTTTCTGGTTATTCGAGCTCTGAATCCTTTCACTGTACTTTTTAAGCAATGCTCTCTGACAGATTTCTTATCAAAATGAGAAATTCATAGAACTAATAATACTTATATGATAAAATAATATTTATGTTATTTTATTTGCTTAGACTCTTTGGGTATGCTATTTTCCCACATTGAGAGGCTGAACTGTTTTAGTGGAGAAGAGTTTAATCATTCCATGCCAGGACAGGAGATTTACAGAAACAAGTAAACTCTTTCTCCACCCCAAACAGAAATGACAGCTAACTCTGTTAGTCCTTCTACTTTCTTTTTTAAAACATGAGAAGGAACATATTTTGTTCACAGCGTGTTAACACAAGTAAAATAATGTGGAAGTTTGAGCAGAATATTTAACCTTGCAGAGTCCAAATAGCTATCTTTGGAGCTCTCTTTAGGATTTCTTGTCTTCTTAGGAGCTCACTTTTTCAAGGAGAAAAACGAAACACTGTGATTGACTCTTCCCACAACTGTCAGGATACAGTGCACAGTCTCCCAAACAGGCACAGAAATGTTAAGTGCAAGTACAACCTCTAATACTAATAGGAGATTTTTCTTTTCTTACCCCACAAGCAAAATATATGTCTGAATTTGGTGACAGAATTGTTGTTCACCTTCTGTGTATTTGTGTAGTGCAAAACTTGTTAAACTCTTTTCCAAGAGCAGTTCAGTTCATGTGTTTAAAATACACCATCCATCAGGAAGTATGTCAAAGGAAACTACTTTGTTAAGGGAGGTACGTGCAGTGAAACCAAATACATATGGTATCTGCAACTTCCTTAGAGTACTGCCTTTATTTCCTGCCTTTCCTACTTTTCATAACTTTGCAAGTATGGTGAGAACTGGAGGGAAGCCAACCGAATCCTTTTCACAACTGTTCCAAACTTGAGAAGCTTGTATTTGTAACCATTTGCAGGGCTGGCTCATATCACAGTTTGCATTTTTGCTTTTGTATCTTCACCTAAAGAAACAGAAAGGTAAGTGGGGAAAACATTCCCCCACAAAATGCTTCTGTGCATTTTGATTGTAAGTCCAATAGTATTAATAGTCAAGTTATAAACCCAGACAAATGGACTTCTTGGACTGCCTGTATTGTATTGTTAATGCTTGTCCCATTACCAGTTCTTATCTTTATGGATCAGATCATGTTTCATGATGTTGGGGGGAAAGAAGGCATTTTCATTTTAAAAATGTTTTTGTTATATGGTATTTTACTCTTTTAAATGTTATTTTTCTTCAACTGAAGGTATTATGGTCCGATGTACAAACATTACCCTTTCTTCCTAAAGCCGTGAAAGACTTTGCATTTGGTAATTAAATGAACTGCTTGAGTTAGTATTGTACTTTTCAGCCTTTCACATTTAATTAACATTCAAGTGGGAATTATGAACAATTTATATCTGTCAGGAAAAGACAAGACGTAACAAATTGTCTCCGTGCAGATGTGAAATTGAGGCAACCTTAGAGAGACTAAAGAAACTGGAGCGTGATCTGAGCTTTAAAGAGCAGGAACTAAAGGAACGGGAGAGACGTTTGAAGATGTGGGAGCAGAAGTTAACTGAACAATCAAATACTCCTGTAAGTAGACAATAATTCAACCTTTCATCTTGTGTCAGAAGGATTTGGAGCTTTGTCTATATAAATCTCAAGACATACTAAGGAAGTAGTGCTCCTGTTTTTAGTTGTTCCTCTGGGCCAATTTTATTGTATCACTCTAGATTACAATATTTTTTTAAAATTTCACCTAATACATTAGGTACAACATATTACTGATAGTTCATATTGTGACATGGGCATTTTAAGTAGTGTCCATTGATTTATTTAGAGTTCTCAGCTTTAAAAATTGTTTACATGCAATAAATTCTTTTTTCAACTAGAAAGTTGTAGACTTTATGGGGTGCAGGATTTGGTCTTAAATGTAAGAATAATTTGTATCTTCCAGAAGGCATGTCATGAAACTTATGCAGATTTTTTTGATTCTGTTCTTTTTCTTTGAGAAGTAGCAAATTCCCATTCTGTGAAAAGGGGGTCAAAATTCGAAGTATTAATTTAAGGTTTTGTTCATAATTATAATTAACATAACTTTGACTGGCCAGTTACCAGCTGGTAGAATTCTCACATTTCTATTAGTAAATTGAACAAAAAACTTCCTTGCATTATCTTGAATTTCTTGATGAAATACTATGCTCTTCAACCACTGATTGGCAGAGGGAGGACCACAGGGTTAATGCATGGCAAGACATTACAACAGAGTTGCTAAAAAAATTACTGTGATACCTCCTTCTTTTTAAAGCACTAGCTAAGACAAATACCAAATTGAGATTGCAGTAGCATTTGATTTTTCTTATGCACAATTTTATCCTACTAATAACCTTGATTCCAGCCAGACCCATTTACATATGACTTGTTTTTAAGGCATAGCTTATTGCTGTTCTTTGAATGAAGTTGCATTTATGTTCCAGCTGCAAACATGCAGCAATGAAATCACGGAGGATAAATGTTTTCCTATGTGCAGAGTCTGTGTGTTTTCAGTAGATATCTCTATACCTGCTTTAACACTTGCCATATTCCAGTAACTGAGCTGTGGGCCATCCTCTATCCTGAGCACAGCATGAGACACAGCCTTAATGAGCAAACCTTTTCACCAGCAAGGCCCTAGGGTTTTTTTATGCTGTACTTGCTTATGACTTGTACTTTTCACTTAGAGCTGGCATTGCTGCAAGAATAAAGCATTGTGCTAAGGCCTATTGTGCTAAGCATGAACTGTCTTTCTGCATAGCATTAACCCAACTGTCCTATTGCATTTAGGTGCAATTTCTTCTAATAGACAAATACAGGTTTGTTTTTTCCATACATCTTAAGTGAACTTACACAGAACGTATTTTTTAAAGAGCCATTTTATTGGAAAAAATTTGATATACTGGCAAAAAAAGGGCTTATTCAAGCAGGATTGGGGTTTTTCGTAGCACTGGTTACACATACAACTATATTGTAAATTCATAGCTGTAAGTCATTTTCAAAATATCTTTGGGCATTCTGTTTGCAAGCTGTAATCCTTGGGAGTCAAGCATCTATCTTCCTCCATTAGGTCAAGCAGTGTCTGCTCAGCAGCATCAAACTAGAGGGTTACAACAGGGAGTTGCAGTGCTTGACTTTAAACTACCTTGACTATAAAAGCAGGAGTAAAGATATGGCAGCTAGAGCTGTGACACATCTTAGAGTTCCCACTAGGCATAAACCTGGTTCTTAGCCAAAACTAGGCCTCATAGTATCTTAGCTGGTACTTTTGTCCCTGCTGTGTGTTCTGCAGTCACCTTTTCACTTGTCTCTTCAGCAAAGACCAGAGGCCAGCAGTGGTGTGCAGGAGTAGAAACTTAAACCAAGTGACAGGAGAACAGTGAAGCTGTCTCTGCCACTTGATTCTCCAGTGTTGTAGGATTGGTAGAAGCTTCATCCTGCGTGATAGGTAACTCTGAGTGGCAGGCTGCTTCTGCTCCAATGAGTAAAGTATAGCTTCACACGCTTCAGTATGAGGGAAGGATGAGGCCAATATTTAGAAATGCTTCTGTGCATTTTCTCCCTGCTCTTGTTTTGACCCTTTTTCTGCTGCATCTTATACAACAAGCTCCTTTGAGTCTGATCTCTGCAAATTCCTTTGTGTGCATCTCCAAAAGCCTCTAGCACAAGGGAATCAGGAGCATTTTGGTGGAGTTAATTATATCCATAGCTGCCATGGAATGGGAGACTTCTCTTGAAAGAAGATTTGACTTTGCGATGGTAGTGGATGTAGCTAAGATGAACAACTTATTAGAGGAAGACGGTGAACAGGACTTGAAATCCATATATCACCTGTGATGCCCTGTACCTGCAGGTGGTCATTTAACCATGGAACTTAGAGAGACTGGTGGATCCTAGCCATTTCTAAGGGTCTCTTCTGATAGTCATCATATGCGGTGTGTCACTGAAGGCATGTCCCATCCCAACAAACTCTTTAAATTCTCCAGATAACGAGATGGCAAAATATGGAGGAAGTAATGTGATTATAACTTGCAAAATGAGCCATTCACAGCTTACCCACTCTCAGACATTGAACAGTCAATGACCCAGAAAGGTGTTTCAGTGGAGAGCTGATTTGCAGCTTTGTTGATTTTTGTTGGGAATTCTTCCCATGTCGGAGATGCTCTTCTATGGATCTAAAGTAACTATAACTACCTGGCAATGAAGTGTGTGTGCTAGGTCTTGTTTTTGAAAGATTCCTTCTTTTTATCAGGAAGAGCTTGATCCAACTAGCACACTGTTGATGGTGTAGCTGGAGGTTTTTGTAGAGCCAGGTGTACAGAAGCTTAGCTGCAGGTTCTTTCATCACCTAGCAGTAGGATGCATGAAGGCTATTTAGGGCACCCCATCATGCCAACTTCTTATTTTTATTTTTCTTTCTTAAACCCTGATCACTAACTTTACTTAACCACAATGCAAATAGTAAGTCTTTGTAAGTAGGGAAAGCTCAAGTGGAACAGAAGACAGATGCTGTCTTTTTTAATGATAGAAAATTAGGCAATGTAAGTGGTTTTACCAAGAAATGGGCACTCTTTGAGCAACCCTGGCTGTGAAGCCTCTTGTGTTACAAAAGCAGGGCATCACCATAATCACCCCTGTAACTTGTTTTGATCAACTGCCATTGACTCTTCAGTCACTTTCTGATTAGGTTAAAAAATATATGAAAACCATGAATTTTGGGTAGGTAGTTTTACAAATGCTTTGGAAAGAAATGCTAGTGCAGATGCTAGTGCACCACACAGCTCCTTTGCTGTTGTTTTAGTAGTGACTCAGTTTGGCACTCCAAGACAAGCAATAGTTTAATTTAGGGTGAAACTCCTGCGTTTTTATTCCCTGTAAAGCACAGGCAAACATGTCACAGAGGTTACTAGCCTAGCCACTCTGAAGAGGCATTAATCATTAACCTGAAGAGGGCATATTTCATTTGTTACTACAAACAGACTGGGTCAGGAGAATGCCATTATCTGTAGGTGAAGATTAGCGGAAATTAATATGATGTACAAGCAATTGACAGATGTCTCTTGATACCACTAAAGAAAAAAAAAAAAAGCTGAAGAAGCTGACAAGCTGACCAAAACCACCCCTCTTCCCCTGCCTGCTTGTCCCTGGGATGGCTTCTGGAGGTGTGGTGCTGGTGCAGGCTGGAGGCCAGTTCTCCTGTCCTTTGCATTGGTGAGAGACTTATTTCTGATTGTGGCTGTTGCAGGGTGACCCTTTCTCTCCTTTTGAGCACACACTCAAAGCCAGTCTGCTGCTGCTTTCATTTCTGATATTTAGGGGCTGCTGCTTCTGCATCAAACTGCAGAGCTTGTTTGGCTTCTCTGGTCTTAACCCAATTTATTCTTCAATCCTAAAAGGTTGAATTAAGCAGCTCCAATTGCCTTGGAACCAGTCCACCTGGTTGGGAAATGTCATATTCTGTTTTGTGCCATACAAAATGAAGGATTGAAGAGTTTGAACCTTCTTTTGTCATGAAAGCTCTGTTGCCTGTGGTTCTTGCCATGCCACTCAGTGATTTTGGTTTAAGAACAATGACCCCAGAAGGATGCTATCTGTTTTAATGAATTCTTACTTGACCTCCATGTTTAGATTCACTAATCGTATGCTCTCTGTTGATTGCTGACTAATCTGGTGGTGTCTTTTTCCTTGATTTTTAAATTGGTTCTAACTTTCACTTTTGCTCTGTCCTTTCCTCCTTTTAAATAGTTTTTCTTACCTCTTGCTGCAAGAATGTCTCAGGAGTCTTACTTTGAATCTAAAACAGAGGAGTCAAACAGTGCAGAGATGTCATGTCAGATCACAGCAACAAGTAACGGGGAGGTAGCTGGCATGAACCAAAGCCTGAAGGCCTTGATGATGACGGGCTTTGGGGATATCTTCTCTCTGAACAAAGCAGGATCTGTCCTGCATTCTGGAATGCAGATAAACATGCAAGCCAAAAAGAATTCTTCTAAAACCACCTCTATGAGAAAAGGGAAGAAAATCAACATGGCTTTGGGTTTCAGTGAATTCGACTGGTCAGATGACGATGATGATGATGATGATGATTTTGATGACACAGATGATAGCAGCGAATGAAATAAGTTGTAGAGTTAACCCTGAAATCGTTTTAGCAAAGCAAAACAATAAAGTTTTAGAACAAGAATCCTGTCAGTTTGGTCTGTTTAAATCCTGTAAAAGAACAAAAAGCAAACAAACACCAACAAAAAAAATATTTACCAGGCTGAGCGTATTTGTATGTTGAAAGATATGTTGTTTCTGTTTCAATTGTGCTGACTTATTTCTGCTTTGATGAAATTTAGAACTAAACTTTCCAAACTAATTGAGATTTTTATTATTTCATGATTATATCTATAATTCCTAGTGCCTGATTACAGAAACTATGGCTTGATAAATTTAAGATCCGGAAACACTGGGAGAAACTTCAATGCCATTAATGCCATTAATGTCCTTCAAATTTTTCTTTTGTGTTTTTTGTCATTTCCCTTACCCCTTTAATTGTCGGTCATATGCATATGCTTGTACTTTCAGATTTGCTATTTTCTACATCCATTCTTTCTTCCTGTTGCAGTGAAGGGGTTTGCTGTGCTTCTTAATTTAAAGCCGTTTTCAAGGCAGCATTGTGGGAAGTCACAAATACGTTTCTAGGAACAGAGAAGCTTGGGAAGGAAGAGAGGGGTTAGTTAAATATATAGTTTAAAAATGGAATAGCAGCAGAACTCAGATAATCCCTATTAGTAGATGATTTCTATAAATGCTCTTTTTTTTCCCCCTCACGTGTATGTGCATGTGTATATAATTCACTCTAGCAAAGTAAACTGCAATCAGACCTCTGCATCTATTATCAGATATTGTGATCTAGAAGCTAATTTTCAGTTATGTTGATGTGAATCCATGAAGCCTCATTAACTTTGATGGACTTATTCTTGTACCTGAGAGCAAAAATTGGTGTTTGTAAATTTTGATTCTGTTGTATCTGCTAAGCAGCGTGTGCCATCCTTGGGAAAGGACAAAGAGAAGCCACTGTCACATTTCAGCTTGGGCCCTACTACTGTGGCTTGTGTGAAATTCTCCATAGTAGAATCTGGCAGTAATGTTGGGAATATTTACTAGACTCTGCATAACTGTTTTTTGCAGCTACATTACTTTTAAAGTATTGTCACTGCTGTTACAGCTTACCATAAAACTCAGTGTCTAACAATCTGCTGCAATAATTGCCTGCCAGGCACTTATGTTGAGAGCAGTGAGGATGTTTCTCCTGATGACCCCTTTAGTGGTGATGCAGAAGGAGGGAGGGAAACCAGTGCGAACACAGATGCAGGTTAGAAAGGAAGATGTTGTAAAATATTTGCCAAGGAAGAAGGGCAGCATTTCAAAAGAAAAATGTTACTGTGTAGTTCAGCAGTAGTGGGAATAAGCCATCAAAATTCCATTCTCAATTACTGGAAGGGTTTCTTTTATAAAACTTGTGTTTTTAAGTGGCTTCTTTAATTATAGGCTTGCCTGTTACACAGCTCTAACCTGTATATTATGGTGTTTTGTGGATAGCTTAGAGAAAAATGGATACATTAGATAACAGCAGGCTTGAAATCATTTCCTATTCACTCAACAAAACAAAGTTCTTTGAAGAAGTTTTTCTAGAGTGGGCACCTCTTTGGGTTGTGAGAAAGAAAGAATTGTTTTATCCTTAAGTGTCAGCGCTGATCCAGTCACCTGCAAGGCACAAGTGCTGTGCTCAGGCTGGCCTGCTCCATTCGCTCTGCATGGGATCATAGTTCCTGCAGGATGTCATTTAACCCTCTTCCAGACACTCCCAAACCTCTTGACTTGAACTTTCCTCTTGTATCTGGAAGCTATTCTCATCATGAAATTATCATTTAAATGATGCAGTGAATGTTCAGAGTATCCCAAGGAGAAACTCTCTTGGCTCACGTGGGGATGGCTTCTTAGGTCCATCAAAGAAACCTGATTTTAGGGAGAAAAAGTGACTTGGAAGGGTGAATAATGAAATGGAAGTAAGAACAAATAGCCTTTTCCAGTATAGATTTGTACTATTTTTGTAAGTCTACGTCTGCTAACACCCACTGCAATGATACTATTTTTGTAACTGCCACTTTGCACTCAGCAAAATTGTGATGGATTTGTGTAATGTAATATGTGCACTTTAGATCTTAAGGTGTGTATCATTGTGCATAAATTACTGTACCACATAAGCAGTGTAGGGATGTACAACTGAAAACAAAATTTGTTTCAGTGCATTTCTAATTCAAAAACCCAAAAAAATCTGTTCCTAGCACTGATATTTTGCACTTTTTTGGTGTTTGACAATCTTAGAGCACTTCATGCACATTTATGTTTGTGTGGGTTTTAAGTGAATTTGTAAATTACCTCCTTAATCTTTACAGAAATAAAAATAGTTTTTAAGTAGTATGACACAGATTTTCATAGTTGCAACATCACAAGGTTTAAGTCTGTCTTCAAGGTTTTGTGCTTACCCAGGTGTGTAACCTATATCAGCAAATATCATCAGAATGTGGTAACATGCTTGTAGTAATTTCTACCTACTTGTTTCAGTGTTTTTTAATGAAGCAAGATGGATTTTTTCCCCTTTGCCTTTTTTCCCCATGTTGTTTCTCAAAGCAAATTAAACAATATTAAGGAAAAGTTTAAGCTCTTCTAAAACTTCCTCATGCATTTAAAGTAGCAAAGGTGACCTCTGAATTGTAGATAAGGTGATAATGTGACAAACTCTTCTGATGCAGTTGAGATATGGTATTAGACTTAGGATATTGGCTGTGCTTACTAAAAAAGCAGTGGTATTAATTGCATTTTTACTTTCCTGTGATGAGTTTCACACCAGGTGTCTCCAGTTTGCAAGCCAGTTACCATATGTGAGAATCAAGCTGTGTTGTTTCTGCCTCTGAAATGCTTCTCACTAGATAAAGGCTTTGAAAATGGCTCAGGTGGACAGGTATGGTGGTTGGAGGAGGGCAGACTATTTCATCTTCCACACCTGATTTTGCTCTGCAGTGTATCCAAGTCCATCTTCTACCTGTCTCATCATCAGGTTATACAAATCTCCACAGCAGTCCAGAGCCACATCGTGTGTCAGCTAATGCAAGCATTAGCCAAACCCAGAAGGGATTTCTCTGGCTGCTCTGGGCCAAAGCCAGAACAAACCACCAAAAGCCTTCCTGTGCCTTGTACACCTCTCAGCTCACTAGGCCCTGCCAGGCCTTTTGGGTTCCAGTTTCCTCTGTCTTCCATAAAGCCTGAAGGTATTTGTGGTAAAATAATATCACTGCATTTGATGGAGGGGAAAGGTAAGAACCAGGCCTGAACTTGGCATATTTACTAGGCTGCTGTACTGCAGACATGAACTTAGGTGGGTAAATGGCCTCAGAGAAGAATTGGGAGGATCGACTTTTGGCTTGCTTAATGGTCAGCTGGGACCAAGACAGGATGTCCAACTCCCAACTCCTTTTCTTTAGCAGTGGTGAAAAAATATGGGAATGGGACTTAAAGAAGGAAAACTTTTGATGTAGTCATTTTTGTGACAATGTCATCACTAATTTCTTGGAGTAGCAAGTGCCTTAGGGTACGGTGTGGGTGTGCTGCATTGCCAGCCATTGTGTGCTCCCTGACGTGGAGCTTGTCCCCTCTGGACTGGAAGGGCTTTCTGGAGGTGAGGTCTGGCGTGGCCTCTTGTCACACAGTCATGTTCATGGCTTGTCATTTGCTTATCATTCCAGAGCTTTTCTTAGATGTTGATTCCCTTTCCTTCTGGGTTTTAAAGTGTTTATTCTGAGTTAAAATATCTGAGGCAGTAATGATGGGTATTGCTCTCAGCAGTAGCAATAGATCTGTAGTGTGCATATAGCTGTTAAGTACTGAGCAGTGTTACTGTGTGTCTTTAGTGGTGTACTTCCTTTATCTGTAATCAGGCAGCTTTTACAGGTTTTTAATAAGACCTCTGACTTGACAGAGGTTTTAACTACAGTCCTAGTTAGAATGTTCAGGTAGAAAAAGTAAGTTCATTTAGTAATTTTCACAGCCCTTAAAATGCACTGGTAGGAATCTGGAGGAGAGACCTTTCCCCTTTCCCCCAGGCTTCAACTTAGTGTACACTGTAAAATCTGCACAGAGATTTCTGATGTGTGAAGATTTAATTTTAAAACTGTAGAACCAATTATTTTCTTTTAACATTTTATATTGTGTGCTAAATACTCATATGCCTTTTAAAGTCAGATATAGTCCACTGCATTTCTTGCTTTTGCACTACTGAAGAAGTTTTGTACTGAATAGTAGGAGTCGATGCTACTTACACTTCAGGTTTGAACTGATGGAATTCGAATAGAAAATATTTTCACAGTGTTAGAAAAATTCATTTTCCCTTCTGAAAAAGCAAAGCTGAGCGCAATGCCTATGCCAAGACTCTTGTGCTGTAAACTGAATATATCATTTGTGTGGAACATGCAATGTTACACTTGTGTGTGGTAAAATCTTGCAGTGTCAGTTATTCTCTTTATTGCACTTGACATACCATGTCTTGTTTTATTCACACTGTGGATTTGATTTTCCAGTGTAAAACCAAAGCAAACAAACAAAAAGAAATCATACAATGTATTCAATTTCCTCAATTGGTGTCATAAACTTTCTTTTGGTGTGAACTTTTCCCTTGCTTCTCTTTTGTTCCAAACTTCTATTTTGCAATAAACATTTTGACAGTAAATTTTATGCATTTGTGTGACTGTGTAAAATGCTGGAGTTCCAAGAGGTTCCTTATTGTCTACTGGTTTAAGTCACTTTTCTGTTACTAACTGTGTGACATTTCTCCTTTATTCTCCCATTAAGAAGAAAAAAAAAAGATAAATAATACAGAACTATTCTGCCACTGGTTGTATTTAAACCAGAAGAAAGCAGAAAAAAACCCACTGTACATCTAAAAACGCGTTATTGGACTTCTGCAGTAAATTATTCAGTTGTACAAATCATTTTACCAGGCTGCTGCTGCAGCACCAGCCAGTTTGACTCTAAGTACCTACAAAAGGCACAACTCAGCCTCCTGAGGGGGTTCATGATTGCCACTTGCCCTTCCTTGTCCTTTAGTGTTGCCCCCAGCACTACTTTTGTCCCACAGTGTTCTGCCCGGGCTGCAGGTCACTTAGTGTGCAGCTGGAGGTGCTGGGATGCCCGGGGGACATGCTTGGCTTGTGGGTGGGGTCTGGGGACCCTGGGGGTGGCAGGGTTCTCTGAAGGAGGTGACAAAGCCATGGGGGGTCGGGGGTAATTGAGCTGAGTCTCCCATAAATCACTGTTATCTACATCAAAAAGTCTGCAACTACATCATGATATTGAGCTTCTGGGAGACACTGACTGTCCAAATACAAATCTATAATTAATGGTAATCCTTTAAGCTGAATAAAAATGCCAAGAAGATGACACTTTGGATACCATATATTTGAATGAGTATAAAAATGGCAATCACTGTTACAGTGACGTCTTCTCCTCTGTCAGTTTTCACATCATCCCAGAATTTTGTTTAATGCAGCCATTCCTCCGTGGTTTCCTAGTGCTTCAAGAGCTAACATCATCTTGCATCCAACAAAGTGTAGGAGGAGGCTGGGAAGTGCTGCACTCCTCCAGCCTTACAGGAGTTGTTACAAAGCAGTGGCAGAAACCAAGAGAGACTTGTCTGTACATGGGTGGGAAGACAGGCTGCAGTGACCAGACTCCAAATTCTGTTTTCACTGCTGTCCAGTGAAAGTTTTCCTTCCTTTTGCAGAAAATACCCATCATTTGGGAGGGAGTCATAATCCCAGCATTATTTTCATTGCAGAACAAAGCCATAGCAAAAGCCTTCCTGTAGTGTCAGAACCAAGAGGAGAGGCAGATAGAGTCCCTTGCCATCAGAAGGTTTACTTTTGCTTCTTAAGTTGTTTTTGTTGGAGATCTGCTGGTAATTTTATCTGCGGAGAGGAACAGGATCGATTTAACACTGCCAACATGCTGTTGGAGCCAGCCCACAATCAGTGTGAATGCAGTGGTTTAGTACATCAGTATGAGTTGCAGCTTAAGTCCTTTGCAGGGAAAAAGGAGCAGAATGGTATCAGCTACCAGAGTAAAATTTGGGTGGAGGGGAGAAAAATGGTCGGATGGTTTTCTTTTCAATTCGTATCTCTCACACAGTTGCTGCCCTCCTTTGATATTTGTGCATGGACCGAGGAAGATGTGGTGAGTATTCTATGTTAATGTGGCCAGGGTCCTGATGCTGGAGCTCTCTGACAAATTACAGCGGGCGTGGTGGGCGGGAAGGCTGGATCTGAACATCTAGGTGAGATCTTACTGCTGTTTGGTAAAGCTTGTGTCCCAGAAAAGCTTGAAAATGACCAGGAGTAAATTTGAGTTACCTTCATAAAACAGCCACATTCTCCAGTGTCCAGAAAATAGTGGGAGCTGGGAACTGCCAGCAGTCAGGAGAGCATTCCTGGGTCCTCATTCAAGGAATGTGGAAGTGCCCAATGACCCAACCCTGGACATGACAAAATGAGTTCAAAGGTTTTATCCCACTGTGTGCCACCTGGATGGCAATTATCTGAAAAAACGTTTAGAGCTTTTTAGGGGGTGTGCAACCTCTCTTTGATATAAAATAATGGCATTGAGTACTTTATACTTTTTTATTCAGTTAAAAGTCTAAACAAGACAGATTAGTGATTTATCTCTGACACAGTGATGTGTCAAAATGATTTTAATGTCCTATCAAGCACTGCCTTTGTGTCTTATGCATCATGGGGTTGTTTGGCTGACATTTACCAAAGGACTGTCTGGAAAGCCAGTGTAAAATCCATAAAAGCCCTGGCTCCTTCACTTCAGCCCTTTTAGCACATGACATTTCTCAGTTGCTTTGGTCATTTCAGTTCTTCATGACCATAAACTGAGAAAGGTGGGTGCAAAATGGAAGGCAGTTTGGAAAAGCTAAATAGAAGTAATCACTTGCATTGGTGAATCCTGAGTCCTTTATCCCAAAGTGAGAAATATTTTTAAATTTTGTTCTAAAAAGGATAATTACTTGTGAACTCCAAATAACTGTAATACAAGACTTTGATAATTTGAACTTCAAGATTGATTCTTCTTTTTTGCAGTTTTTCTGGATGCAACAACTTACTAGAAAAGGTAAAAGCTATTCACACGTCCTTTCACGCTCACATTTATGAACTAATATACATTTGTTCATTTTCCCCCCTCCAATAAAGTGCCATGTGGATTTCTGAATAACCTCTTTTATCTTAAGGCGATGCTTCTGGTGAAATGAGTGTCTATGCTAGCTTGTTTAAGGAACATCATATCACTGGGAAGCAATTGCTTCTTCTAGAAGAAGAGGATTTAAAGGACATGGGAATTGTTTCCAGAGGACACATCATCCATTTGAAGGTATTATCAGCATATATTGAATGGTGCAGTAGGTTATAGTGTGAGTATTACAGAGTCTATGGAGTTTCAGTAGTATTAGCAGCAAAAAAGTTTACAAAGCTAAATAGAGAACATATTTGGTATCTAAAATAAACAGAATTATAGCTTCATATGGATCTAGAACTCAAAGTAACCTGAGCATTTTATGAGGCATGAAAATGTGCTGTGGTCTTTACACTTCTCTGTAGTTCTTAGTTTTCTTGTGAGCTTGATAGCAGTACTGCTGCAGCTTCACCTAGGAGGGCCATTCTCCCAGCAGAAAAGCTTGGGAATCTTCAGAGAGAACTCTCTTTAGCTGAAGGAGCAACAGATATGAAACAGTTATTTGAACTGAAATCTCAACTTCTCAATTTCCACATCTCATTTATGGCATAAAGCATATTTAGACTAACAAAACTCATTTGGGCAACTTTAAAGCTGATTGACAGACAGGTTTCTTTGCTCTTAGAACTTTGCTTTTAAACAGTGTTTTAAATGTCTAATGTTTGTAATGAGTTAAAAAAATCATGGTCTGGAAAATGTGATCATGACAGCAGTAATGGTATTAGTACTGTATCCACAGGAGAGTTTTCTGGCAGTCAGCTTTGGAAAAGAGATTCTATAAAAGCAGTGTCTCTAATTCTGTTGAGTTTCAATCATTTTAGATCCCAATTTGCTAGTAAAGAGATACTTGTATTGTAATTGCTAGTCCTGCAAATTTAGCTTTGTAAGTCACACAAATTTATTCCCCTTTTTCTCATCAGCCATTTTTTTCCATGCCCACACACCATTACAGTTATATTTAATTTACATTTCCTACAGGGAAAATTGTTGAAACTTAATAAAGTCAATAATGTCCAAAATGAAAGATCTCAGCTTCCTGGGTTGATTTGAGCATAAATAAAAACAACAAAAAGAAGTTCCCTGAACATCTCTTTTTCTGACTAAGCAGATCTGATTCTGAACACAAATCAGGGCCAATCTACCACAACAGTTTCCAGAACAGGGCTATATTTTAAACTCTTCTCACATGCCCTAATGTATCCACTGTGGAAAACAGGGCATGTGGGGTTGTGCTGTTTTTCATGCTGGTATTTGCAGGATGAGATAATAAATAACTCCCATCTGGTTTTGTTGATTTTTTTCCTAGACTGCTATTGAGAAGTTGACCCATGACTACCTAAATCTATTTCATTTTCCACCATTAATTAAGGTAAGTCTCACTGTTGATATAAGACATGCTTCTCGTGCTGATATGAATATTTCCCTGTTCTCATGTCTCAACTTCCCCCATTCAGGGGAGGGCAAGGTTGCAGTTCCTACAGAGGGTTGTAACAAATGTGGAGAGTCAACAGCAGCAATGGGTCACAGAAGAACAAATAATAGGATAATAGAAATTGTTTTCAGGGAAGTTCTCAGTTTGAGTACTTTATACCTTTTGTATCATGGAGCTGGTAGAATTAAATTAAATGACAACTGGCTGCAATTTGCTTGTTGTCATTAATCAGAAACTACTTTGAAGAGCCATTCCTCCAAACTGCTGCCACCAACTGGTCACCACTGAAGAAGCAGACCCCTGGCCCAGAATAAGGCCATAATTCCCCAGTCTGCTAATGTTATAGGAGAGAAGGGTGACAGGATGATTTAGTGTCTTGCCACCCTGACGTTAACCCATTAGTTTTCTGATAATCAGTAATAAGATCCATGCAAAAGTGAGGGAGTGTTTGGGAACTTTGGTATTGCTAGAGCAGGTATTTGCCTTATTTAATTCAGTAAGCTAACTAAGGAATTCTAGACCCCAAATCCTGAAGTAGCTTTTTTAGTCACAATTTATTGCACAGAAATAGAGTGAAATCCACGTAAAGAAAATTTTCATATAGCAAAACTCTGTTCCCTGGAGGGGAAAATGAAAAATGAAAGTCAGAGCATTGCTGCTTTGCTTTGCTGTGCCAGCTGCAATTCCAGTGGCAGAGGCTGTCACAGTGCTTGCAGGGACACTGCACTGTGCCAGAGCAGCTCAGCCAGGAGCAGGAAATGTGCAGCATCTCCCACTACCAGCTCTAAACCCATGCAGAAGCCTTTGCCCCTCTTGGAGTGTGATGTCTCCTTTCTGCTGCCTGCCAGACTTGTCACACCTGAAAGGCAAATCCTTTCTGCCACCAAAGGGTGCGCTGCTGTCTCCCAGTGGGTTGTGATAGATGTGAATTCTCACCTTTGCCTGGTTTTTTGGCAGGATTCTGCAGGAGGAGCTGAAGAAAGCATTGAGAAAGTAGTGAATCTTGAACTTGTGTTTGGTTATCACTTGAAGCCGGGAAATGGTCCAAAGGTAAGCTGGGAGTGCTAGATCAGTTGGTTTGGTTAAAAGTCCCTACCCAGAGCATCCAATATCTTCTGGACACAAAAGATAAATTTGCATGAGAATTCTCTTGTTTTGGAAAGTGCTGACTGAATGTCAAGGTAGCAAATGGGGCTGCATCAGTGATGAGGAACTGTTCCCCAGAACAAGCAAGGAAGAAAGAAGTGGAACAGAAAGTTTTGGCTGAAAGCTTTTGTTTCCTTGTGAACTATTTTTTAAATTGTAATTTTTATAATTTGGGATTTCATTTTGTTCCTTTTATCCCAGTGAGTGTGAAATGCTAATCCATTTATTCAAAAAAACCCACTGACAGTTGAGCAGTGGCATATGCCTGATGTTGGTGGGCAGACTTCTTTTTGTCTCAGCAAAAAGGAGATGCTGTTTTATGCAACCAAGAGGAGTTTGGGAAATACATGGTATGCATGGCTGCTGGCTGGGCAGGACTGGTCCTGGTGGAGACTGTGTGCTCTCGTGGTCGTGGGGAAGGAGGGAGGGGTGGTTGGAGCACACTGCACAGAGCTGCTGTGCTCCAGCAATTGCCAGCGTGCCACATGCTAATCAAACCTCAGCTCCAAGCCGAGCTGCTTCAAGGATCTCTCGTTACACCCTGTGTAGCAGGAGCGTTGATGACTCCAGATGTTCCAGCAAAGGATTTCTACCACATTGTTTTTACTCAAGAGTGAGGTTTGTCCCATGCTTTTTGTTTGCTTTGTCCAGCTTGCCATGGACTCTGAATTCAAGGGTTTTAGAATTAATCATCTATGTGGAAATGGTGTGCAAAGCATTTCTGAGCTAGAGTCAGGGGTTGTGACAGCAGGATTTGTTTCCTTTTGTATTTGATAAATCTGCATTGTGTGTCCACCCTAAACTTGTGGGAGGCTGACTTTCATCTTGTGTTATCTGGCTGCTTTGCTTTCAGGGCATATTGTTTGCAGAAGTCTCTTGATTTCTGTACTTGGTGGTGCTTGCAGAGAAAGCATTTAGGTTTGAACTTAGTAGGAACTTGTACTCATACTGAAATAATTTCATCAATTTGAAAAAGCTTTTTGTCTGGAGATTTCCTTTTTTAGTTTATTTCTTTTATCCTGAGTACTTCTTTTTCCTATAAAAATCTTCTTTATCACTATGTGAATTACTTAGACTGTCTCAGTGTTCTTGAATGCATGTTGCTTATGCAGCTGTACAGCTGCTTTTTTGTAGGTGTGCATTTTTCTCTCCCATGTGCAACTGACTTGAAGGAGCTAAAAGTCCATGAAAAAACTCATATCTCCCTTCCATTTCCAATATGGGCTGTGAGCCATAGTACAGGGAGTTGGGCAACCACCTGCAGGAAAGAGCAAAAGAAGGAGGAAATAGACCTCTGAGCACTGGAAAGAAATTCATGTTCTACTAATGCCTTCTTGAGTTTGAAGATGAGTTGATGTTTTAGCCATGACAGCAAAATGTGCAAATGAGACTGTATGCAAAGTCTGTGGGACAGAAGCTGAATTGTTATGAGAGGGCAGAGTTAGTTCAATGGGCCTGTGTAGTGTTGTTGTAACCTCTGCAGGCTTCTGACAACCTTTTTTATTTGGTCCTGCCTTCCCTGTGAGCTCCTAATTGGTCCTGTGTGCTCTGTGTGCTGTTGGGCCCTTTTCTAAGAAGCTGTGGTTGCATGCCAGGCATGCCTTCCCTGTCAGCTGCCCTGCTGCAGCACCCTGTGTGCTCAGTGATGCCATTCCAGGGAATGCACAGTTTGTCACCCGAGTATGTCTGGGCTGGAAACATCTGTCTGAGATCTGCACATTGTACCTGCCTTTAAAGATATTGCAGCAGAGCCAGTTTGAAAAAGTGAACTGGAAGGAGCAGGTTGTTTGAGTTTTTGGGCAGAGTGCTAGGGCCAACATGGGCAAGTAATTTGCATTAAACATAACATTAACAAAGACTGGTGTGGTACAAACTGTATAGGAAATTTGGCTAGCTTGCTTCTTTGAAAACCCCTGCATACAATCTTCTGGCTCCCCTAGAGGCTGCTTTGAGCTGCCAAAATGAACTGGGAAAAGGGTGAAAACCAGGATTGAATAAACTTCTTTTATTGTCCCATTTTTGTAAAAGAGTGGTGCCTGTTCCTGTAAAACTGGGTCAGCAGAAGCACTTGGGATCATACCTTCCACCATCTTTATAGCTAAAAAGCTGGCCTACATCAGTTTAAAAATAAAATTCTCAAAGGAACTTTACCCTAATCAGTCCCTATAACCAGCCTAACTAAGAAGCATTTCTCCTGTTTTAATCATGAGGAAAAAGAGGCAATAAGCTCAAATCTGGGTTACACATTGAGGGTGTGTGTTCCCTGGGTGGTGTGATGGCTGCTAGACTTGTGTACAGTGAGAGAGATTATTAGGCTCAGCTGGGAGGTGGTGCAGTGCAGCAGGAAGGGCTCTGTAAGGAGAACAGGTCATGCTGGGAGGTTTTACACCAGGCTGGCTCTGTGCTGGTCTCTGAGTCCATGTCCCTTTAGTTATTGTAGTGCATCTTCTGGTGTAGTTCCACGTGGAACCAAGGCATCCATGTCACTTGAGGTGGCTCTGCCCAAGCTTGGAACAAGATGGACACATAGGACAAAAGCCTCCTGATCCAAATGAAAGCTGGGGAGTGCATCATGACATACAGCAATACCACCAGATATAAAAGTGCTGGAGAAGCTTGTCCAGGACCCAGAAGCCATTTCAGGGGTGCTGGTTAATTGGGGTGTGTTTGGCTGGTAAGAGCACAGCAGTATCTGTGGTGTGAAGATGGTTCCTCAGGGCACAGATGTCCCCTCGTGGGCACCTCACCGTGCCCCATCAGCACAGCCAGCACAACTTTCTTCATCAGCAGGCAGAAAATTAAGGCCTTAGGAATGGCAGTGCCTTTTAGCAAGGATCCTGCTGGATATGCTTCAGGACAGCATTTGAATGTTCAGCCTTTTCTGTATGCTGAATGAAACATTGACTTCCCAGTAAACAGCTTTACCAGCCCCATATTTTTTATCTAATTTAAACTGCATCTTGTAGTGGGATTATGTTGGTTTCCACCAGCTGACAGATGCAGTCATTTCATTACAGTTTCCTTCCTTTTTTAGCTACATCTTTGGAGGCTATAAAAGCTCAGTTGACCTTTGTGCTCTCTGAATGCATCAGGAGTGAGCACTGCAAAGCTAACCTGGTTTTTAGAGGTTTCTTTTCCAACACTTGTAGTTCAAGTTATGTGGTTACTTCCATTCACTGCCTTTTCATGACCTTTCTGTACACAGTTCCCAATGAGCTGAAAGGTGATAGATTTAGACTTTTTTCTCCCCCACAAATAAAAAAAAAAAAAAGCAGGGGACCACCAATTAAGTCCAAGACGGAGAGTAAAACAACAAACCCTGGCAGTTGTGGCTTGAACTGATTTGCAGGACTGCAGGGGGAATTTTCAATGGCTTTCTCATCCTAGATGGCTCATTAAAATTTCCCAATCAGGGAAAGGTGCCTGAGCTATGTCGGCTCCACACTGATGAATCACCAAACCCCTTGAGAAGGATGCCTTACAGTCTTTTTGCCTTCTATTGATGCATTCTTTAGTTTTGGTCCTCAAAAGGGCAGATTTCACTATGCCATTGAATGTTTTCATTTTTTACCGAGAGTGGCACAATTTGACCTATATCCAAACACAAAGCCTTGAAGTTGGCTCACCATTTCGCCTGATTTTTCCCCACTTCCCTCTCCCTCCATTTGACAAGGTAAGGAGCAGAGCCTCTTCAAAGCCATCTGCTAACTGTGTGAACTATTTTCTAGCCTTGAATATCCAAACTGAGATGTATTTTAATGCTATTATTTAAATGTGTAGTGGCAAAGGTAATATACTATTAAGGCTACTTTAAAGTGACATTGTGACCAACTGTTCATGTGGAGAAGCCCAGGCCAGCAAAATGCAGGCAGTACAAAAAATCAGTACTGAAATAGTTGTAACTGGAATGTGGTTTCACAAGTGCTTGAGACCATTTCTGCTGCTTGTTCCTCCCCACCCTCCCACTATATCAATGCTCATAAATTCTTTCTTTACTTTCTTAAAAATAAAGCAAGAGCCAAGGTATAACATTTGAAATTTCAGCTCTACAGTTTTTCAGTCATTTATATTCTCCATGCTCTGTAGGTATTTTAACCCACTTCACTAAGTAAAAATGGAGGAGGAATTGGTTTTATCTAACCCTCCCTTTGCAAAATAATCACAGGTACCTTGACTTTCTAACATGGGGTTATTTGTCCTTATCTCAAAACCTCATCTTCTAAATCCTCCCTCTTTAATTCCATTTCAAAGCACAATGCTTTCAGTACTAAAGACTAATAGTTAATGCAAGAATCAGAGTAGCTGTGTTCATGTGCTATTTTCATAAATTTGTTCCTATTCTATCAAGTACTCAGTGAGGGGACACAAAAGATTACCTAAGCTGTAAAATACCACAGCCACATTAAAATATTGTCACCACCATTGAGAACAGAATATTCTAGTCTGCTAAGAAGGTGGATCAGTGCAGGTGATCCGAGCTCCTGGTATTATCTTCCAAAGACTCTTTTCAGGACCATGTATTGTTTTTGCATCAGGTGGAGCTGGTATAACTCCATCATCTCCACTGGGATTGCTCCAGGAGCTGTAGTATCCATATGTGACTGGAGTCGAACTCAAGCCAAGACCTTTAAAAATCCTTGTGTAGACAGTGCTAGACCAGGGATTCCTATTAGAAATTATTTCATAGCCGTGAAGAGACATAGACTTTTCAGGTAGGTATTTTGTTCACTTGACTTTCTAGACTTTTTAACCTAAAGATTTATTTTTATACCTTGGCCACTGAATTAACTTGCTACCTTCCACACGTTATCTCTCACATACTGCAGACAGGTCTGCAGAAGCACAGACAGGTTCCCAGTGATCTGTAGGCTTGGCATGTGCAATCCAGACAAAAGCCTGGAAGAGAAGCCTTTGTTCCCAGCAGAACAGTGGCCCTGCCATGCCTTTCCTGAGCTCCTGAGCACCCTTGTTCCCTCAGCCAATGTCCTGCAGAGCTGCAAGTCCCCAGAGTGTGAGCAGGCACTCCACATGCTGCACTGGGGACATGGTGTCCCCATGGCTCCAGCTCGTTGTCCCCACGAGTGGTCCACAGGAAATGCCACTGCAGGAGGCAGTGTGTACAGGAGGGCACCCATGCAGCCCTCAGGGAAGGGACTCCTTTTTCATGCTTCCACCTTTACCATCCCACTGTTGCAAGGAGGCTGCTCATGTGGATGATGCCTGCGACTGCAACACCCCCGTTTGCTTCTGATCCCATGGCAGGGGCAGCTCTTGGTAAATGCTGGGGTATCACTGAGCTCTTGCCTTGCCTGCTGCAAGCCCCTGTTCTCAGGGCACACACAGCAGTGCCTGGTACTTCCCATTATGTGCCACTCTGTTGTGCACACAGCTCCACAGCCCTGGATGTTGAAGGGCACTGCCAGGGGACAGATATTTTTGGTAGTGCTGGCTGCTCTATGTAACTGTTAAGGGGCCTCGTGCTTCTCCAGGCAAAGCTGCAGCCAGTCAGTGCCTGCTGCCTTGCAGGGGAGTAAGGGCTCCAGCTTGCAGGAGGCACCCAGGCAACTGATAACATAAATATATCTTCCTCTTGCTTTGTTTCTGTACATTTTAAGACCATCTCTCTCGCAAGGCCTCCCCTCCGCCCCTCTTTTTTTCTGCCTGCACAGCTGAAACAAAACCAGCGGTGGAGCCACCTTCTCTTGCTGGAGCCTGGCTGGCAGCAGCCTGCCCTGACCTGAGACACCAGCCATTGTTAAGGGTATAACACATTTACATATTTTGCAATAAAACATCAGTTATTTGCATTACTGTGTCAAGTTTTATTTGATTCTTTCACCTAAAAATGACTCATTTTCCTTTCTTGTATTTTAAAAACCAACTACTCTAAGCTTGTTTGAGAATAATCAAAAATTGCCCATTTAGCTAGAAGTCATTTTCTTTTCAAAAGGCAAATGTTATTTAATCTTTCAGCTGTTCATTGTGCCATCATAAATACTTTCTTTTCAGCACAGTTGTGGGGACTGAAATGAGCCCACTAATTGCCTCCCATTTCGACTGACATGTGGTGGTTTAGTGGAAAGAGAACACAGCGGGGAGAAGGAAATAGGAGGCTGAGAAAATGAGAGCTAATTATTTTCACTGCCTCATGTCAGGCTCTGTGTCAGCCTTGTTTTTACAAACTGGAAGGTTTAGCACTAAATAAAACAAACTGGCGTCATGTTTTTATATACTGGCAGTGTCATGGAAGCAGCTGCACATCTCAAAGACAATATAATGCCTGCATTCGCATGGACACCATCTGACAGCCACTGTGAGCCACTGCTAATGAGGATATCACAGTGGTGCCAAGTGAAAGGTGCTGAATTATGTATGATTCTTCATCAGTGCAGCAATAGTCCTGTACATCATTATGAGACATTGTTTTGCTGAAGAGATTAAAACATTCTTAGTTCCAGACCCTGCAACCTATACATGCTACAAGAGGTTATTAATGGAATTTTTAGGGAGAGTTTCTTGTGGATTTCTTTTTGGTTAAAAATATCTCATGGGACAAAGCTGTGGTGGGTCATGACACTATACATATAAAGAAGAGAAGCAAATTAACTATAATTGTGTTATCTTCCTTTAAATCCAGTATAATAAAATATAGTGTAGCAGGGTGATACATAATGATAAATAACCCAAGTGCTGTCACTAGATGTTCAACTCTAATGCCTTTAAAACAGCAGGTTTCAGCAGCTGAGATAGATAATAGCTAAGAATGTAAAGGAGCTTCTGGGGACCTAAATCATCAACATGCTACTACTTTTAGTAACAGCATGGCCAACATTTTTTTCTTATTTGTTTCATCCTGCGCTACATCTTACTTTTCTTCTAATATCCAGTTATCTGCTGCAATGCCATTTCCATTTTTATTTCAATCTTTAAAAAACAAAAAAGTTTATTGCAACCACTGATTTTAAAATGAATCCTTGATTTGGGCCCCCTTGAAAAATGAAGTGCCTCCCTAGCCAAGGTTTTAAACTGTTGTTGCAGGATATGTGTTTGCTGTTTAGAGCCTGTGCCTGATCTTTTTCATTTCCCTTTCAGGTTTTTTTTGCAGACATAAACGCATATGGGGTTAAAGGAGTATTGTCACCACAGTAAGCTGGAGACTTAATTTTTAACGTGTTCTTACTTCCTGTTTCAAAGAGAAAGAAGCAGCTCAAATACATGTGTGATTTGCTTTTCTTTTCTACAGTAATTTTGAGAGGCTGTTGATTTATTGCCTTTGTCAAAGTGTTATTTGGAAATGTTTTCACACAGAGTTTTGCACGTTGTGCCTTTCAGTTCTGAAACTAGATAATTTTGTAAAACAAAAAGCTGATTTTTTAAATTTAGATCAAAATCAAGTAGGTAGATATTGGGAGGTATTTTAATGCTTGAATGACAAGATATCCAGGGAAGTCTCTTTGAAGGACTTATGTAAGCATATCTATCAAGCAGACACATTGAACAAGCCATTTCCAAGTTATTTTCCCACATATGGCTGGCACGAAATGTAGTTTTGATCTAAGAAGTCATATGGCTACAGTTCATCAAAGAATCGAAATTCATATGCTTGGTTTTTCTGGCCAAATTTTTGCTTAAATGGATGAGTATCTCCTATTATAAGAATCTGGAACTCCATTAGAAAACAGGGAAGTATGTCCCTTCCTTTCTACAGCACACAAATCTCGCATTTACTGTTTGGTTGAACAGAATGGTTACTAGGTTTGTAAGACAAGTAATGACCTACTGATCTTAGGTATTTGCTAAGTGCCTTGATTTTAAAGTCACCTGCCTGCTCCCTTTTCCATTTCCTTCCTTCCTTCCTTCCTTCCTTCCTTCCTTCCTTCCTTCCTTCCTTCCTTCCTTCCGCCACTTCCGCCACTTCCGCCACTTCCGCCACTTCCGCCACTTCCGCCACTTCCGCCACTTCCGCCACTTCCGCCACTTCCTTCCATTCCTTCCTTCCTTCCTTCCACCGCTTCCACCACTTCCACCACTTCCTTCCTTCTGCCACTTCCTTCCTTCCACCACTTCCTTCCTTCATTCCGCCACTTCCTTCTGCCACTTCCTTCCTTCTGCCACTTCCTTCCGCCACTGCCTTCCTCCCTCCCTCCCTCCCTCCCTTTTAATATATTTTCCCTTTTCCTCCCAACATCCCCTTGCCTCTCACTCTCCTCTCTCTCATTCTCCCTTTCCCCTTTACAGTAATGATTTTCTAATAACACAAAATGAAAACCTTTCCAAATAAAATGAGGCATGTATTTTTGACGGACCACAGCAGGTATCCTGTTATGGTATCTTGGTATCTGCACGGTCTGGCTGGAAAGGGCTCCAAAGAGGATCTAAAGGTTTGGGGACTGGATTTGAGGGACAGGAGAGTGTGTGTTTCTGTGAAGATGCAGTTCAGAGCTGGGGAAGGCAGTGTTTGTGCAGGCCTCAGGTATCCACCCCTGCACAGGGCAGTTTGATCCATGACTGCATGGAGAGGGATGCTGCCTGTGCAGCAGACCTGGCAAGGGGACAGGCAGTGGCAGTGCCCACCCCCTGCCAGACCCTGGATGATTTATTGATTGTTATTGATATTAATGACATTATTGATAATAATGATATTATTATTGATTTATTTTGTTTATTAAAATGAGATCATATTTGTCAGATCTAGTCTGCAGGGAAATGTGAGTGCCCAGCACAAAATCCTGAGTCAGGAGGGCATGGGAGCCCTGGCACAAGGTGCAGCTCTAGCTCTCAAATGCTTGGCACTGGTATTACTCAGAGATGGCAGGAGATGGAGGATAGTACTTTATGTTGATTTTTTTTTCTTTTCTTGGCTCTGGTGTTTTTGTAAAACTTAGAAATATCATCAAGCATCTTGTCTCTAACCTCAGGTTTGATTTGCACTACTATGAATCTCCTGCAAAAAAGTCTGGCCACAAGAACATTGGGCAGGGAGAGGAGCACAGTTCGAGAGATGAGAAGGAGTCAGAGACAATTCACTTTGCTGTTGCTGTTCTGTTTCAAAGCACGTGCCCTCCTCATGTCAGAGCCAGTGCACAGTGCTGAACCTGCCTGGGACAGGATAGGCATTTCCATGGGTCAGCTCACAAGTGTAAAAAACAGGACATAAAAGAGATGTGCAAGGAGATATAGTCTGTGATTAGGAAATGGAGGCACAGGGTGACTTCAGCACCTGAGCAGGTTGCACAGGAAGCCAGTAGCAGAACTGGAAACTGAACTTGGTGCCTCTGAGTCTTGGTTGGTGCCCTGACCACTGAACTGCAGTTCCCATCGCTCAAACTCACACCAGGGCAGTGCGAAAACCAACTCGCATGGCCTGTCTATATAATGCTCTCTGCTTGTAAAATGTGGAAGCTTTCAAAGCAGACAGATGGATACACAGGGCCAAATGCTGTCATAAACATAATTTCTTGTTGCAGTTCATAAATAATTATATTTCAGTTTTCTTTTATTTGGAATTGCCAATTCAATGTGTGATGGAAAGCTTTGAGCTTTCTGAGGGCAGAGCTCCTGCGTTACACTTGTGAGAGACACACGTGCAGACACCACAGATGCACCACCTGTGCAAATGGGTAACTTTTAGGCTGCTATACGTTTGTCTGTGCAAATAACTGCTTACACAAGCCCGTGGCCCTGAGTGTCCATCTGTGTCCCCACTGAAAGTTTTTCTGAGCAAAACCAAGGTGAAAACTACCTTCTGCAAGCGCTGAGCCCACACCTGCCTTACAGGTGGCATGTGGCAGACACAGACCCCTGAACCGTGGGCACATCTGGAGGAGCTTCTGGCATTGTGAAGGGAAGATTCCCTCCTTCCTGTATGGAGGTGGAGACACTCTGCTTCAGTGGCAGAGTGGTCCTTCAGGGGACTGATTTTTGGAGGAGCTCAGTGCACTGCACAGTATTTCATCCCCAAAGCACCTGGCAGGCAGACAGCAAATGTTGGCTGGTTTGCACCATGGACAGGCAGTCTCTGGTCCCCAGTGGGAGCCTCCCTGGCCACAGACACAAACCCCAGCTCCAGCACTCAGTCCATGTGGGATGTCCTGCAGGATGCTGCCAGTTGTCACTGTTCAGATCAGGGGATTAAGGATATCTTTTATTGCTGTGGTTTATTAGACTCACTGTGATTATTTTCTTAGCTGAGCTTCTTTATCATTAAAATGCAGTTGGAGGCAAGCAGAAGTTGAGGATGCTCAGTGCCTCACTGGGCTCTCAGTATCTGAAATAACTGGGCTGTGATAACAAGCTCATCCTTTGGCCCATTATTTGAGTGATTGTCTTGAAGGTGTTGCACAGGCTTTGTCCATTCATTCCTGGCTTCACTGGGACAATGTCCTTGTGCCTGGCTGCCAGCTCTGGCTGTGACCCCAAGTGGTGGCTCCCATCACTGCCCTGTCCCTCCACTGCCCTGGGGTGTGCAGAGCTCCCAAGCCACATGCTCCAGCAGGCAGTCTGTCCAGGTGAGGCCATTCAGGGACACCACACCTGAGAAGATATCCAGACCTATCAAGGTGGCAGCTGCCTCACAGGGTGAGCTGAGAGAAGAGGGAACAAGACAATGAGAGTTTTCCATTATCAACACTGTACTGCAAACATGTATAAAATGTGTACATGCCCCTTAACTTTCTCACTGGGTTATTTCTTCCCTTCATATATTGAGGATTAGATTTCGGTTGTTTCGGCTTTCAGTTTTGTTTCATTTTGGGTTTTGTTGTTGGGTTTTCTTTTCCTATTTGTATTCTAACAATCCAGCACTCTTTTTTTTTATTATTCATAGGATTGTAAATGGAAAATGTACATGGAGATGGACGGGGATGAAATTGCAATAACCTACATAAAAGATGTGACATTCAACACTAACCTACCTGATGTAGAGATTTTAAAGATGACAAAGGTATTTACAGCCTTAAAGCTTTCAGGAATTCACAGATCTCAAACAAAGACATTAAAATACCACAGCAGTCGACTTTTGTGCTTGCAGAAGCTCAATCTCTTGACAGCTTTTAAATAAAATGCACATTTTAAATAGAATTGTATCATAATAGGAGTTAGGTATTTTGGTTCTCCTTTAAGCTGACAATAATGTTTACAATAGAAAAATAAGAGAAGGAACTAATTTATATTTTCTTGTTTTAATTCCATGTTATATCCTCTGAATGTTCCAAAAATTGCTTTATTTTTCAAGAGAAGAAACCAATTTAAATGTTCCAGAAACCTCATGCGATTTGTCTGAGGGGTTTTGTCATTTTTTTTCTCTCTTTCTTTTTTCTTCTCTCTCTCTTTTTTTTTTTTTTTTTTTTTTTTTGTGGTTTTAGAACTTTTATCTGGTTCTAAAACTCTCTCTTTCATGCACCAGTGAATTGCAAAGACTGAAATCCATCGCAGACAGTACAGCACTGAACATCTGCAATTCATTGGCACTGAGCATTTTACCCTGTGTCAGAACCTGCCTGTAAATATTTGCCAGTAAGCATTTAGACTGCTTTTCCCTAAGGAACAGAAGTTTTGTTGATGCAGAGGGCATTTTGTTAGCTATTATTTTAATTGTTTGTTTTTATTAATATGCTCCACTTGATAATAGCTAACAAAATAAATTTCTAACTGAAAAAATATACAGCTTGATTGCCAATTAGAATGCTGCTCTAATGTGCACTGGTAAAAACACCCAAACTCTTGAGTGCTTTTAACTGTGAATTTTTGTGGCAAAATTGGGGGGGAAACTTTTAGTCATTTTTTCCTTTAGAAAAACAGATTGTCAACAGTCAGAATTTTAAGGAAAATGTGATATAGGTGTATTTGCCAAAAAATATTCTAATATTTAATTAATGCTAATGCTATTTTTATGGTTAGTCATTTCTGGAACAACACTTGTGATTTTTTTTTTTTTGTTATTATTACTGTTCTTATTACTATCATTAGTTTTCTGTCTAATTTTAATCTTGGACATTTCAATTTTTCCTTTAAAAAAGGCATGAAGTTAATTAAACTAACAACTAGATACAGTAAGATTAACTTTTCACATACTTCAACATTTTTATATTTGTCAAGAAATATCTTTGAGAATCTCTAGATATTTGTTCTTGCTTTCCTCTGTAAATCTAGCAGAAGAAAAAGCGTACACGCACAAAATTGAAAAAGGTTCATGCCCCCCTGAAAATATTCCATGTTGTCTCATCTGCTGTGTGTTTTGTATGGAAATCTCTTCTCAGTTTCCTTTTGTAAACCAGGATGTAAATATTTCAAAATTATACTGCTTTGTCTCACAGAATTTTAAGGAAAGTATTGATGTTAGCAATATAGGAATGAATGAAAAGAGGCAAATATAAATCCCTTCTGGGTGATTTAGAAACAAGTTGGGAGATGAAGAGCACCTTATAAAACTCCCACCATGTTTTTTCCAGCCACCTTTTGTAATGGAGAAATGGATTGTGGGCATAGAAGAGCACCAGTCTGTAGAATGTGTTGTTACGTATGAGGTAAGCTCTAAGAAACAAATAAAATAGTTGATCCAAGACAAAACCTACACAGGAGGTGTGGAATAACATCCTCTGGCTTTGTTATAGCCTATAATCAAGTTCTCAGCAGCCTGTAATTAGTTGTAAAATATAAAGTTCAGAGCAAAAGCTGAATGAAGTTTACAGAGACAATGGCCTCAGACTGCTGCCTGGGATGATCCTTCCTCCCAAGGATGAAAGCTCCTTTTGCTTGAAGTGTAATGGTCAGTGTTGCTTGCATTATTTAAAGAGGCTGGTTTTTCTCTTTTCAATGATGTGCTAATTAGGAGAGCAGAAAAGAAATAGAAAAAAAAAAAAAAAGATAAATCAAGAATAAGATAAAATAAAACCCAGAATACAATTTGATGTGATAGAAATTAGTTTTGTAAAAAAAGTTTGCAGTTACTTACAATACTGATTTTTTAAAGACTAACTCTGTATGTCAGAAGAAGGTTAATAAATGAGATTCCAGCTCTGTCCTGACCAAGCATTCAGGCAGTGATGGAGCGATGGGGAAATCCTGGACCTTGCTTGCTTTTGCCAGAAGTAAAGTAGTTTTCTTTCAGGCTGAAGTTTCTCTCAGGGGTCATAGGTCCTTAACAGCAAACTGAAGGATACTCCAGGAAAATTTTGTTTGGGATCCCCCTGCAAAAATACCTTAGTCCTACCTCTTTTAGTAGAAAGCAGTGCACATTTGATCCTCATTAACAGAACTAATAAAATGTATTTTTGTGTTTTAGAGGAAGGCCTTCAGATCTTTCCTCCGCAGGGTACAAGAATTGAAGCAGTTATTCACTACCACATTTTTAGCATAATCACAAGTACCAGCCAAAATTATCTCGAGTCTAAAAATATTTGAGAACTAGCTAAGTGGTTTTGCAAAACAGGCTCTATATTGAAACAACTGCTGCCACCCAGGCACTAGTGGAAGTTCCCTCATAGGGGAGTTTGGTGTGTTGTGTGTTTGTTGTTACATCCTCACACTTGTTGTGTCCTTCCTGAGCAGAGTGATGTTAGAGCTCCCAAAAGCACAAGGCACATCCAGGCTATCTGCTGGAGCAAGCTGAAAGCACAGGATGAGGTTGAGGCAGTACAGCTCCTGATACAGACCTCGCTGCCCAGTTCGGAGGGGAATTCACGGAGCAGATCTGACTCGGGTAAGTCAACACACGTGAACTTTATTGCTGACATGGGCAGGGCATGTATGGGGAGGACAGCAAGAAGTCAATGCATGTCACCCACTCAGCTTGGTGTCACCTGCAGGTGTGCTGAGGGTGCACTCAATCCCTCTGTATGTCAGTGATGAAGATTATAAATAGCACTGGTCCCAACATGGACCCTCAGGGACACCACTTGCTCCTGATGTACACCAGGACTCTGAGCTGTTGACCTCTGGATGCAACCATTCAACCAATTCCTTATCCTAACAGTCCATTCTCAAATCCATCTCTGACCAGTTTAGAGAGGAGAATGTTGGGGATCATGTCAAAGGCTTTAGAGAAGTCCAGATAAATGACATCTGTAGCTCTTCCCTTGTCCACTGATGTTAAGATCAGGAAGCTCCCCCAGTCCTCATCCTGTTGTCCATTGACTTAATAGGTGTGGGAAGAGAGGCTGACATTGAAGATTGAGACAAAGCCTTCTCCCCATCTGTTGTTACCAGTTTTCCAGTGCTGTTTATTGGGGGGTACCCCTTCTTTGAAGTTCTTATTTTGTTAACATAGCTGAAACCCTTCTTGTTATTCTTTGCATCCCTTGCCAGGTTCAGTTTCAGCTTTGTTTTGCCCTTCCTCACTAGATCCCTATACAAACAAACTTCATATCTATACTTTTCCCAGGCTACCTGTCCTTGTTTCCACTTCCTGTGCATTTGCTTTTTCCCCCTTACTTTTACCAGCACTTCCATACTCAGACACACCAGTCTCTTACCTTCTTTGTCCAGTTTCTTGCTCCTGGAGAGCTCTTGCACTCTCTGAAAGACTTCCTTAAAGATCTGTCAGCTCTATTCCACTCCCTTGTCCCCAGGGGATCCTTTCCTTATGTCCTTGAGGAGCTGGAAGTCTGTTTTCCTAAAATTCATGGGCCTAACTACCCAACCCATGTCCCTCAGGACTGCAAACACTACCAATGCATGGTCATTGCAGCACAGGCTGCCTCCAGTCTTGATGTCACTGATTAACTTGCTTACATTGGTGGCCATCAGATCCATTTTTCCCCCTGGCAGAGCTGCCTGTTGCCTGTCTCTGAAGGGTAAGGGGGATGCCCTGTATGCTCCTGTAGGAAGCAGGCTGGAAGGAGTCCATGGTGATAAGCTCACACTGCACTGGAGTGCTTTGGCCAGCTCTTCCCTCCCACCCTTAGCCACCCAGCACACAGCTTTGCACAGATGTGCTGCTTGGACAAAGGGCCCCTCCTGTTAGAGATGTGTGGGTGCTCTTGCTCTGGCCAGGGCTCTTGCAGGGGGACACACATACTGAGGCTGCAGCCTCAGAGACAAGGAGTCCCCTGTGGATGATGCACTGTTTTGACAAGTACAATACTGCCAGCCTGGCAGGCCCAAGTGCTCCTGACATCCTGCTCTTCTCTGAGGAATTGTGGAAATCTTCCCACAGCATTCTTCTTCCACAGCTCAGCTTGCCCATTTGAGCCAGCCCTGGCTCATCATTGTCTGACCTCTGGAATGGTGTTTGTTATGGCTTCTGGAGCTTAATTTGTTCAGTGAGGTATGTTTAATAATGCAGTGGGCTCTACAATGCAGTTTTCATTTCCTAATACATTTATGCTGCTGACAGATTCACACTCATCTCAGTTGACTCTAGCACAGTTCTGCCTTTAAGACCTGCTGTTGTTTTTGTAAAGATGTTTGTTAGCCAAGCTGTTTTTCACTTTGAGTTCACGGTAGGGCTACAGAAATGTTTGGGTTGGGACACCTTGTTCCAGCAGTACAGGAACTGGAACAAGATACCAGTGAGCAGAGGAGGAATGTCTCAATTTTTTACACTACTGGCAACTGTAGAAGAATGGCTCTGTAAATTGAGAGGTGCTGGGTTTGGACTGCAGACACATCTAACACGGGTGTACTTATTCCTAAGCAATTATGATCCATTTGCAACACAATTACATTTTATAATGTAAGTGAAACCTAGAACATGTCCTAAAAGATACATCTTTACTCCAGATTAGCTTTGCAGATAGAAGTTACCCTGGTTTTGGGGTGATGAGCCCTGCAGCCATACCAAGTATGGTGTGTATCTTCACAGGTTGGCTCAGCTGCTGTAAACCCAAATGGTTGCTTTTTTTTCAGTGAGTGGTGGGAGAGCTTGTCTGTCCCTTTGGCACACTGGAGGAGTTACATGGAAGCACTAATGTTTTGTCAGCAGCCAATTGAATAGGCACTGTTCAAAGGAGGTGGGTTACCAGCCAGCATGAAAGCTGTGCCTCAGCTCTAGCAAACCTTCTGGCCTGTCTTCCACCTATCCCAGGTTTAAAAGACCACCAAATCCAAGCACAAAGGTAAGGGTAATACCTGTCTAATAGGCTAAAATAACTACCTCTGTGGGCTACCACACAGAGCTCAGTGTACAGAGCTGGTGGGTCAGAGACCACGTGAGGGAGAAGCCCCCCAGCCCATGAGAGGCATGAGAAGCTCCTTCTCCCAGCCCCAGAGGGCACACTGGAGATCCTTGCTGGGCAGCTGGATCCTGGGCTGGCAGCTGCTGTTGGCTGTAAGGAGCAAGGACTGAGCAGCCTGAAGGGAGCCCCTTGTTCAGGGAGATCAGCACTAGTCCCATAGCACATGTGAGGGCCACCTGAGTGTTGATAACAAATGAAGATCCAAACTTGAGTCCTGGGCCTGCTGTTTCCAGGTTTATGAGGTCGGTGATTCACATCCACAGCCTTGGTCGGAGGGCACGGGGGAATGGCAGAGGCAATAGTTTCTAGCAAGTACATGTTGGCATGCATGTTTCTTTTGAAACCAAGACTTTCAAGGAGGTTGAGAAGCAGAGGAGGCAATTCCCATCTGTCTTTCTGTGAAAGAAGGTTCACCTCTGAGTGCAGGTGGAGCTATCTGCTGTGTCAGTGTCATACACACTATGACAGGGAAGACAGTTTCTTTTTGACATACTTGACAATAAGTTGAAGTGATTTAAATCTCTTTGGATTCAAACAAAGTCTGGGGAAAAGAGGAGTTGAAGAGATCATCCATTACATTTTAACAGGAGAAATCCTAATGAGGACAGAGCTGCTATCCAGCTCCCACAAAACTCCCCATGGTCAATGAAGTGTTCCAGCGAGAGGCAGAGAGGGCTATGCTTTCTTGTTGGAATGATATTAGCAATCTTTAAGGACAAATAATTCAAATCTCTCTAGAACAAAATTATTTTAGCTGCTCCCCATGAGTCTTTGGCCAGAGCTGTGGCCTCAGATAAGAGGAAATCCTGTTCTCTGCTCTACCCACAAAGTAGCAAACCAGGCAGCCTTTGCAGTTCAAATGGAAAATTTACAGCTATTGTATTTGCTAAAGGCTTTCATGGAAACCACAGGACTGACTTTCAAAACCACTTCAGTGTGATCTCTGAAAGCTACAACTTTTGTTACAACCCCAGGGCTGTGACAGTAGGTGTAGAGGGAACTGTAATACCCTGAGTTGCTCTCAGTTAAGCACTGTCTGAGCCAGCCTGCCTGAAGCCTAATGCCTCACTGACTTTTCCACATACAGTCAGTTTTCTGCATGAAGCTGGATGCAAAGTAGATTGAATTCTGAATTTTCAGTAGCAACAACAACTAAAGTAGCTCTGGTTTTTAATGGTGTGTAGCAGTTTGAAAAGAAATTGGAGGCAGAGGAGGTGAATATGGCTGCTGCAGCTGGGATTTGCACTGGCTCTGCACTGCTTCCTCTGTGCTGGGCTGTGAACAGCACGGCTGTGCCAGCTGGGATGGGTGCAGCTGGAAGGCAGTGTTGCAGCAGTACCTTGGGGTGACCTCTGTGTCAGCTCCAGAGGTCTCCAGGCTCTTTTCTAATGAAAGCTGTGGAGAAATCTGCTGAGGCTGCCAAGAGCATCACAGGGCATGTTTAAAACCAGGTTGGGTTCAAATGACCAGAAGGCACTTGGGGGTGGGAACCCACCTGAACAGCCAGGTGGATGGCTCAGTAACCGTCTTCTAGTCTAAGCTCCGTAATCTGCAGTGGCATCAGAAATATTTGTATCAGTTGTTATTTTAAAAGCCCAACATTATGTTCAAGCATAACATTGAACATACTCAAATCTAGGACTATTTGCTGCAAGGCTGGGAGGGGAAGGGTGGTTTGAGGTTCTTCTGAGAGAAACCCTGGTACGTAACCTCACACCTTCGGTAAACCTGAGAGCGGTTTTCCATGGATTCACAGAAAGCTGACTCTGTTTCCCTTCCCTCGCCAGGCACTGACAGTCAGTGGATGCAGACCCTGCGCATGCAGCAGCTAGCAAAGGCCATTTCCCTGCAGCACGGCCACCCGCACAGCCCGAGCACGGTCACGCACTACCTGCCCTACCTGCGCAGCCAGGACTCGTACGCCGCGGCCGTCCGGAGGACGCGCGCTCCCGTCAGCCAGCAGCTCACGTCCATCAGCCACTCGAGGAACTCCTCTCCCCTATCGCACAGCTTGATGAGAAACCTTTCCAATCTGCACTTGAACTCAAAAGGCAGCAGCGCCTCCAGCACGGCCTCTGACACCCCTTCAGAGAGGGACAGGTCTGCCGGCCAGGGCAGGACGGCCTCGCACGGCGGCGCCTCCCGCAGCTCCTCGGGCGGGCGGCGCAGCGGGACCGGCTCCCCGGTGCCCCCGCGGCCCTCGGCAAGGCCCGGCAGGACTGCTCTGCCCGCGGGCCCCCCGGCTTCCCAGCACCGCAGGTACCCCCGCGCCCCTCCGCAGCCCTCGGCCATCCCTGGCATGCCCCCACAGGGTGACGGCGAGCCCAGGAGGGGCGAAGGGGAGAGCAGAGCCAGCGAGGGCGGGTGGATAAAGGTGCAGCACGCAAGGAAACCCCACAGGCAAGCTGCCGGCAAGCCGGGAAAGGAGAGAGCCAGGGGGAGCTGGCGGGGCCGGAGGACGTTCTGAGAGGAAATTGGCCCTTTATTTAACTGAACGTTCAACCTAGAGAAGATATGCCTGCTCCTGTTCAATTTGCTGCGCCGAAGCTGGTACCTGGGGCCTGCCAGCGGACAGGGAGAGCTGCCACCTCTCCTCCGGTCATTGTCAGCACCAAGGGATTTAATTTGGTTTTCTCCCCTCTGTTTGGCTGCTCATGTTCTCAGCTGACTGGACATCCACTCATTTGCTTAATATGTCAAAAATAAAATCCGTAAGGCACAACCAGGTGCCACAGTGAAAGGCTCTCAGTTTCATCCTTGGGAGAGTTGTGCTGTTACCTCTCTCCTCACCTCACTTTGCTTCTAAGTGCTGAGTCCAGCTCTAAGCAGGGTCTTCTCACCCCTTGTCTAGTCTGCTTCTGCCAGGGCTATAGGAAGAGGTATATATTTCAGCGTAGTCTGAAAAAAGGGGACACAAGGACAGTTTTCTTCAGGTCCACTTTAGTAGCTTCACTTCTCCACTTCTCCTTCTCAGGAATTTCTTACTTTGTTCCTTAATAAAAGCCCCAACATTAGTTACCCAACACCACTGAGCACACTCTGTCACGTACGCAGTTGTCTTAATCAGAAGGAGAATCAAAAACTAGGCTTTATTCTTTTGGGGAAAAAAAAATTAAAATAGAGTGAGAAGAAGGCATTGCCTTTATCATAGTTACAACTAACCCCACTGAGGTCTATAATAATATTTATCCCTGTGCAGCTGGTATTTTTTAATTGAATTTTTAAATGTGGCCAGACTGTGTCACTTTTGTCTTTCAGTATTCAGGTAGTAAAGACAAGGTCAGCAAAGTTTCTGATTAATGTGGTCTTTAGCTCTGCTGAGAACAAAGACACAGCTTAGACTCAGTTGGCGTCAGAAAGTTTCTTCGTGGCCTTTTCACTCCAAGTTGATTTTACACAATTAAAAAGGAGAAAAAAAAGTTTGGGTTTCACAAGATGCAAGAGAGAAAAAAAGGAAGAAACAGATAAAGGAAGCTGAACCCAAAGCATTGCATGGTACCCTCTGAAAGCCAAGGAACTGTAAATTAGAGATGCCTTTGAACAGGGTGCTGCACAGCACCCATCCCTTGCTGGCACACCATGGTGAGCGATGCTGGCAGAGCTGCAGGCACGTCACCTGCTCAGGGTGAGGGGGTATCACCACAGCCCTGTCACTGGATGGTCTAAAGGACATGTAAAGTCCCTGCTCCACACAAAGGCCACTCCTGTGGGTACTTGCAGCTCTCCTTTTTCTGATTGCCACAAGCCCCAGTGAGGGCTGAGCCCTGGGGTGAGTTTCCAATACCTACCAGAGTGGACTGGGACTCACATTTCATGAATTCAGGACAGATCCACCAAAACCAATGGAGCAAGACACAAATGCCACCAGGTATCAGGATTTGGATTTCTGTCACTCAAGTGCCTTTTCCTCTGACAACAGTTTAGAGCAGAAAAAATATAAGCTTTACCTTGAAGTGAATTCAGCTGCATGTGATGCCCTTTGGTATCAAAGTTTGCCATTTTCTTGTTGGCTTCAAACTGGCTGAAAGCTAGTTACCCAGCTTCTGACCCTGGCTTACTGAGCCTGACAACTAATTTGAGGGACATGGACAATCTAGCACTGGATGTTTCTCTGTCACAAGCAGGGGACTGGGATTTTGTCTAGGTTGGGGATCCTTCCCTGACATTTCTTGCCATGACTAAAATGGGCTGTAGGATACCAACTGAGAGTAGTTGCTCAGAATGTGCTTGTGTAACTAAAATTTGGATATGTATCTCAGGAATCACAGTTGGGCCTGTACAAATCCTAAGAAAGAGATTGCAAGAGTTTGGGAGGTCACCTTCCTCTCCTAGGGCGATCAGGATGGCGGTGCAGTTGTACAAGCCTGAGATACTGTAGGCTGGTGGTGGCAGTTCAAGATTCATCAGCTGTCTGTGGTTGTTCATCAAGATGTCCAGCAGGATTCCTCTGCTGTTTGTAGGCTATTTAATGCCGTGCCTAATTTTAATCTGCAATGTACTGTTTGTCCACATCTGTTGTATTAAAGTGTTCATTAGCATTTAAAGAAGGAGCGGATGGTATTGATCATGCCCATTAAAATTAAACAATCATGCATTAGTGACTGATTAGAAATCCTTTTGCTGTACCAGCATTGCTGGTTAAAGCAACACTGAGTAAACTTGTGAAAAAAAATTTTAGCAAGATTTAGTTTTCTGTCTTGTTTTTTGTCACTTTTAATGTGGCTACTCTCTATCTTGATGATAATTCGTTATAAATAAAAATGTGCTTACATTTTTACACATACCCCCAGTACTTTCCAAAGCTGAACCTTTTTTTTTCATGTTTTACTAACATGCAGCTAGAAGACCATGCACAGCAATGTGTAAAATCAGACTGTCTTGGGCAACTACGCCTCAGGAAATGCTCTTTGGAAAGGAGCCATGTTATGTTCATTTAGGATTTTCTTACAAATCTGTTAAAGGCAACCATATTGAAGTACCAGTATGTCTAGGTTTGCCTGCCAGGAGCTGGACACACTATCCTCCATCCACACACATATCCTTGGCAGTGCTGCAGCTGCCATACCCTCCCTCCATGGCTGACTCTCCAAGGGGCACAAAATACCACTGCTGTAGAGCTGCCCCTTGGTTTCTTGGCTTTTCTTTCTCTTGGGCTTCATATCCCCATGCTTGGATGCTGATGTTTTCTTAATCCCCAAAAGGTACCTGCATTTTCCTCTTCCAGGGTTTAAAATGCTCTGAATTGTAAGAAGCAAGCTCTGAGATGCCTGCTGGAGTGGATGATGAAAAACAGCAAAGAGCTCATGAAGGCAGATTCAGAACAGGATGTCCAAAGCGAGTGAGTATTTGCATCCTATTGAGAGAATATTTACAAAATCATATTTTCTTTTCCTTTTTTTTTTTTTTTTTTTAATGTGAGACTTGCTGCCAGAGCTTACACAGAGTCTTTCTGTCATTCAGCAGCATTTTATCCGTTCATTCAACAGCATTTTACTCTGGATCTTGTGGGAATCACAAGAGCTGCCCCGCTCTCTCTGGATGCCAGACATCAGCAGGAAAGTTTCAGGGTGAACAGCAGCATCTCTCCCCAGCAATTGGTTCTTGACCCTGTGGGTGGGTTGTGAGGGAGGAAGCAGTGCTCAGTTCAGATAGGAAGAGCAGGTTAACCTCAGCATCGTGGTCCTTGGTTTTCTGAAATTTTACAGGCTTTACCTCCACAGCTGTCTTCATAGCATGAGGAAATAAACTTCTTTCCTTTTCTGCCAACAAGATATGTCGTTCAGATTTTTCAATGTGGTTTTCTTTTTTTTTTTTTTTTTGTCTTTCCCATATACCTAAGAATGTCTTAAAAAATGGGAAAGAACAGGAGAATGGAGAGCAGTCACTTACCGCTGAGGGTAGCAATCATTCTTCTTCAGCTTGGTGGCCCAGAGCAGGATCTGACCCTGTTGGCTTCTTAAGAGCACAGGTTTCCCCAGCAGCACTGGGTACCTGCCACTGCCATCAGGACTGGCTGTAAGAGAGGAGTGTCCTGGGGAGCTGCTCCACAGAGGGAGTGACAGCCAGACCAGCAGCTCTGGGTGGCACTGCACTCTCCAGGAGCTTGTCCCCTGTGTCCTGCAGGTCAGAGGCTGGGCTGTGAACCAGCTGGCATTCAAGTGCCTGTGTAACCCTGCTCCTAAGCAGGGCAGCACTGAATGTGAGACTCCCTGGAGCAAAAACGCTGCCCAGGCCTGCAGACACAGGCTGCTTTTGTTTGCATACAGCCAGGGCAAGTCCCCGTTCAGCTGGGAGGGGAGAGTGCCCATTTGTGCCTCCCCCAGCTCTGCCATGACTGAGCTACTGCCCCCTGAGAACCTGCTTTCTTGCTGTGAAATGGGGATGGGTGGTTTTGGACATGGTTTACTTTTTAAAGAAAAAACTGGCTACTGCAGTTTTGCTCTATCTTATCTGCTCCCACGGATTATTTTCTAGCAGTTGGCCATGTATGAGAACATGCTGACCAGAATCTGGCAACTTGCTGAGCTGATTTACTGAGCAGGGATTGCCTCACTGAGAACAACAGCCCCCAGCCATGGCACCCCTCACCTCTGTCCTGCTCTTTAGCTCAGCTGACGCTGCTCAGGATCAAACCCCATGTCTTTTAAGACTTTGTATAACTTGCAGACTTGCTGCCAAGAACATTGGACTGTACATCAAAAATATGCAATTGATTTTTTTGATTGTGCTAGAGAATGCACTTTGACATAGCAATAATAATAATAATAATTATTACTTTAGGCTGGGAAAGATGGGCAGTGACTTATATAACTGTGGAAAAACCCCAAACTGAGAGACCTCCTGGCATCTCATGTCACTAAATGGAATCAAATAGCTGTGCTACCTCTGAAAATTACATCTGACAGAATTATTTTCTGTATATGTGTCCACCATAAAAGGGTTTTTACGTAATATTCTTATCTAATGAATTGCCATGCTTAGCAGTTCAAGCCAGTTTGTTGCAAAAATTTAGAGGTTAGAGAGGAGAAGTCTATTAAGGCAATAACACTAATAAGGGTCTGCCAAGATCACGTTTGAGTGAATGTAAATACAGGGCATTTGAGATTAACAACTCAGAGGACAGAGGAATGGCAGGCAGCGTCCCCCTGGCAGGAAGGCGAGATGGGGCTGCAGCGTGCAGCCCTTCCCTGCAGCACCTCCCAGAGCCCCTGCCCGGGGCCGGAGCCTCCTCCCGGACACCCCCGGGACACGTCCCGGCCACCTCCCGGCCGCCTCCGGGGCTCTTTGGCGGGGGCTGGCGGGCGGAGACACGGACATTGTGCAGCGTAGAATGCACAATGTACCCGGGGCGCAACACATACATTCCTTTCCCTGCCTTAGCAAGCAAGGTGAGGGCTCCCTGCAGCAAAGAGGGCATTTCCCTCGTGCTGTGGAAAAATCCCAAGGGCTTGAAAAGTTGAGATGTGCCCTGGGGACCTCTGGCAGGCACTAGCGAGCCCTGAGGGAGGCTTTCTACTTGTCCTCCTCACTCCCTCCCTCCCTCTCTCCCGAGAGAGCTGCCTGGGGAGAGAGATCCCTGGAGAGGAGGTTATGCCACCACCTTCCTCACCCTCATCCTCTCCCAGCAACCACAGCTTGCTGAAGGCTGCTGGAGGCAATGCAAATCAACACTTGCAGAAAGGCAGTGGCAAAGCTTATATAAGAGGGCAAAAAAACAGACTACAGTAAGTATTTTGGTTACTTCCTGAGAGCCTTCTGTTTCCCACAGCTATACATTTGCAGAATATTTTGTAAGTGATTTCTTTATGGTGTGACTAAATGTAATTTGTGTTTTCAAAGGAAAATAAAAATTAAAGCCCAACAATGAAAGAGCTGGGATCTTGCACTTTTGAAAGTGGCTACTGCATATCAAAACCAGCTACTTTTGATCAACATTTTTTGCTATGCATTTTGTGGAATGGCTACAGGGTAATCAAATGAGCATTGTAATTACATTCCCATAATGTGCATCATAATGCTCTGGGCTCCAAATGATCTGCTATACTTTTGGAATAACCATTAAGGTTTCTATCAAAAATGACCACATTTCAGCCATTCTCTTCGTCCACTGATAAATGTAGTATCAATTACACTTTTTCTGACACTGACTTGTATTATTCCTTTGGTTTTCCTTTTCTTATTCTTTCAATTTTTCTGGTCTTGCCAGTTTGTGTCAAAGAAACACAGTATCAGATAGGATTGGACATGACCACCTTCAATTCAACGTTCAGGATGCATTGGCACCCAGACTTTATTAACAAGAAAATCACAGCAAAGCACAAGGAGATACAAACCTGTTAAATTAAAAGGAGAAAATCTATTTCTCCTTGGAGAGAGAAAAAAGGAAAAAGATACTAATTGCATTGTGGAGGTATTTTATGGAGCTGGTAGAGTTGGTCTTACTAGAAACTGCTTGTACGTGTTATATATTTAAACTTATATTTATTTTACAAAATCTGAAGTATTTACATTAAAAAGGTATTCCATAAAAATTCATGTCCAGCAAACATGTAGAGATCTAGCTGTAATTAATCCTCCAAAAGTGGCTATCCTCCTTCTTCTGTGTAAGAACAAGTGTGTCCTTTCTGGATTGCAATCAATAGCAGGTTACCTGATTATACACCTTATTATGTCTTATATAGTAGTGTGAGCCACTGGAGGGTGACATGTGAGCAAATAGATATGCTTGATCAGATCTTTCCAGAAACACACCTTACAGGAGAGAGAAAAACAATTAGTGTGTGTTATAGGTTACTGATTTACAATTTACATCACAAATCAATGTCTGATTATTTTAATGCAAAATATTTTTTAGCTTCATTTTATTGCACTAATGGTTTCAATAACACACTATAATTTTCTCAGATGAAGAGGTGATTGGACAGCTCTTTCAGAAATTTTTAATTACTGTCATTAGTGGCTGCAATATTTTTTTTCTATGGACCTAAGATATATGTTACTGCTTTGTACTGTGGGTACTCTGTGGCCACAAGAATCCAAACTCTCCCTTTCCTCCTAAATGTTTGCATCTGTAAACATGTGTCACTGTGCAAGTCTCATCACAATAAATACTAGCATCACACAAACATTAACTAATGTATTGGCATGCTATTTTAGGCAGGTGTGGTGGTACATCCCCACCCTTGGGCCATACTGTGATTTCAGAAATACTCATTAAGCCTTGGCCTTGACAAGCACCACCTGGGCTAAGCTCTTGAGCTTATCAGAAACACTGCCTGCTTGCAGGAGCTTATGCTTTCTAGTGAGACTGTTTTTTAACAAACAGCCTTGAAAACTGATTATTCTTGCCTGAATAAAAACCCAAGTGGAACAAGATTTTTGTCACCACAATTTTAAAGAAAATTACCGACCCAAATTGTGGCTGGGATGGAAAATTACTATGAGTAAAGCCAACTCTTTTGTGACCCTGTAAAGAGCAGTCCTGAGACTCTCCTGGACTGCAGCAGGCTGTGACCAGCACCTCCCCCTGAGTGGGGCCTCTCAGAGCCAACTCTCATGTTTGCCATACCTGGGGCACCACTGCCGATCACCAACAGTGGAGCCTGGGCTATCCCCACTCCTCAAGACTCAACCCTTTGCCCATTGAGAAGATGCAGAGAGAAAGATGAGAAAGGCATCTGATGTGAGTACTTTGATGAATTCAAAGGGACTTTTTCAAATGTATTTACCTTGTATGTGGTCCTTTGTGTCTGTGTGTGAGCATGCTATAGCAAATGTACTATGAATGTTGCTCTCCTAGATTCTTAAGTACTTTAGATTTGTAAGCAAGTTAGGCCTGTTGCTGAGTTACTGTTGTGCTACAGCATATACTATAAGAATCTTTTGTTAAATTGCTTACATTAAGTTGTCAATTAAGTGCTGTTAAGTTTAAGTGCCATTAAAACTTTTAGGTCTAAGCCATTTTTCAAGTGTGGGGCTAAGTTTGGTAAGGAAGTCCATTCTGAACCTTGTGACTCAATGGGAGGGTCTCCCTTATTCTTTTTTTATCCTTACTCTTTCTCAGCCTTACCCTTTTTCCATGTAGATAGTTTTTGGTTTATTTTAGTTTTAGATTGATTTTAGACTTCAGTAAAATTTTTCTCTGTGTGCTTTAACCAGCTAGTAAGTAGTAGAGTGAACCTTGCCAATGAACTTTGTCATGCTTTCACTTTTATATTAAACATACTTTTGCTGATACCTTTGCCAGGGATTCTTTGAGTGTCCTAAAACACTCATTCACGACAGCAGGTAAAAATGTATTGCTTTAATTAAAAAAAAAAAAAAAAAAGGAGGGAAAGGAGCATAAAGAGTGTTGAGTGTAGTTAAGATAGGAAGTGTGTAGGAGAGCCAGGGACAGGGCAGCAGGAGCCCTGCCTCCAGAGAGAAAAGCTGTGTTACAATGCCAACAGCCGAAATCCGTGGGGTCACACAAAGGACAGCACTTGTCCTTTGTCCCAGCAGACCAAAGGTCACATCTATTGTTTCTGACAATGGAGCTATTGTTGGAGGTCCATGTTCTTGCTGCTGCTTGAAGCTCCTAACATGTAAACAACTTTGCTTCCCCCCAGATAAATGCAGAAAATGTTGCATGCTCAATCCACTGCATGTCTGTCCCTCCATGATTCCAGCCTATTCCCCTAGCAGATCTTCCAAGGGCTGCTACCATGTAGTGACAGTTCATTTCAAAGACAGATGAGACCATAACAGATTATTTTCTTGAAAACACCTGATAAAATACTGAAGGTGATCATTGCTGACATGTGAGCTCTGAGGGAAGAGCTTGCTGGTAGCACTGGACAGGCTATGCAGGACCCTGACTGGGGGACTGAACAGGCAGGGATGTTTTCCTCCACTCACATTAGCCTTATTTAAATGTGTCTGAAAATGCAATATTCACCTTTGAGTTCAGCTTTGTATGTCTTCAGCTACTGTTAATCTCTAGATGTAGGACAGTGGTGCTGCCTATGTCTTGACAAACACAGAAAAACCTTTTCCATCATGGCAAACCAGTTGGTAAGTTTGTGTCCATCCACCCAGGGTACCTGGGCCCTGCAGGGCAGAGCAGGAGCATGCAGGCCATGAAGGTGAAAACAGGGGAAATCACAGTGTTGCAGGTCATGACAACCATCTCCTGAGTTACAGACCTTCATTTTCTGGTACCCTTGCCGTGTGCTGTAGGAAGGGAAGCCTCTGCCCTTCACATACCCATTTCTCTTTTCCCCGTCCTGAGCTCTTCTCCCCAGTCATCTGTAAAATATGTGAACTGATGTACACAGTTTTCAATAAAATAATTATTTTTCCCATATTAAAAAAAACCCTGACAACACAGTTCACGAAATGTCCTGTCTGGATTCCCCACAAAGTCTCTGCTCTGGCCTATTAATCTGAAAGCCATTTGACTACATATGTAGTTTGAAGATTTGAAGAATGCTGTTTGCATTAAGCATTAAATGGACAAGTAACTGCAGACTGAACTTCTGCTTTAGCTAGTGCCATCAGCACTCCATAACATTTCATATGATGCTCTTGAAAGTTGTGAAGGTTGGCTACTTCTCTAGTAAAATTCTGATAATTGTGATTCAAGATATTAAGGACTTTTACTGTTCATAAACTGAATCTCTTCTTCCATGTAAGTAAACTAGTATTTGTAGATTTCTTTTTCTGAAAGAAGTAAAAGTACATCAAAATTCAAAAAACAAGCTGTCTTGTCTGGAAGCCAGGTGGGTGGCAATCCTCCACTAATGGGGATTTAGAGGAATGGAGTGTGGTCTGGTCTCTGGAGAACTGGTTTAGTTCATCTGCTTTTGTGTGTGCTGAGAAGCCAGCAGTGCAGGTAAGTGTGTAATTATGGGCTTATTTAAAATGGAGATTCTTTTACACGACAGATTGCAGCACGCGCAGGAAGAATAATGCCCACAGAAAATAGAACACCTCCGTGAGGGCTCTTGTACCCTATTGTGCCGTAGGCTATTTACAGGCTTTGGCTCAGAGATGATTCCTGGTTTGCCTTACACGGGCACAGGTTTGCACGGGCCCGCGGCCTCCTCCCTCCTGCTGATTGCAGCGGGACTCGCCTGCTGCCAGGGAGGCACCTGGAAATGCTGAGCTGCAACAGTTGCACTGGTATCGGCCCTGCTCAAACCGCAGCATAAACAGAGGATTATAGCAAACACCAGGGCCACAAATCCCATACAGCTTCTTTAGGGCTTCTCCCGTTACTACTGCTGCCAAATACCACGTAGCAGTTATTTTGCTGTATTTAACGGCTGTACTTGATTTAATGTGCTATTATTCATGTTACCAAAAATGGTTTAAAATGACTGATCTATTTTCTCCTGGCCTGTCTTCAAATAGTATTGTGATTGCTGAGGGCAAGGCAGCCAACTTCTTTGTAAAATTCTGGTGAACTGCTGTTACCCGAGGAGCAGAGGCGTCACCCAGAGTCTCGCTCCTGACGCTGATCCGTGGGGCCCTGGTGAGTGATCCCCCATGCCTCGGGGGGCTCTGGGCAGCCTGCGCGCTGCGGGCGGCTGTTCTGACACAGCACACAGACCCTCGGCTTTATTTCGTGGAGAAGCCACACTGCCCTTGAAAACTGGCAGGTTTAGGGAGTTTATTTCAGTTTATTTTATTTGGCATATAAATTACTTAAAACAAAAAAAAGGAGAGCTAGAAACGGCGGAGGCTTCCCCCAGCTGGCCCCGGCTAGGCACGAGCGGCCACGGGCGCGGCCCCCGCCCCCCTTCTGCAGCCGAGTCCCGCCACGTTCCGCCCGGGAGCTTTTCGCGCCACAGGGCCAGGCCCTTGCAGCTCCCCAAAGCCTACACGGCTAATATTAAAAAAAATGGGACCTCCGCAGCGGCCCCTTCGGGGACATCGCGGGAGACCTGACGAGCTCCTTAGCAGAGGCGGGCTGGCGGGCGCAGGGGAGTCCGCCGGGTGCCTGACCCCGCGGGGTGTGCGCTGCATCTGCCAGGACGCGGGCGGCAACGCGGGAAAGGCGCCGCCGGCCCCGCCCCCCGCGGTCCCTCCGCTTTGGCGCGAACCTTCAGTTCCAGCGCTCGCCGCCGCCGCCAGCATGGCCCCACCGCGCCCGCAGGTGAGCGCTGCCCGTCGGGCTCGCCGTAAGGCCGCGGGACAGGCCGCTGCTGCTGCGGGGAGAGGGGGAGGCTGTGGTGCTCGCCGCCGCTCCCGTGGCGCTCCGGGGTCTTGCGAACCTGGGCAAGCCGGACTGAGCTGCGCTGCAGAAGGCCGGTGGGGTCGGGTGGGGGGGGGGGGGGATGTCTTTAGTTTGGGCACCCCAAGGAGAGCGACGTCGGGGAAGCCCCACCACTCGGACCCGCAGCTCCGGGTCTCCTGCCCCGCCGCGGTGCTCGGGTCCCACGTGCGTGGCGCTGCCCTTGCCCGCCTTAGTGGAGTGGGGAACTCGGCTTGAGAGCCGCGCTCGGCGGGGGGCTGGCGGCCGGGAGCCATGCGCCCATCGCCCCCGCCTCGCCGAGGGCGCGGGCCGGTGGTGGGGCGGTGTTGTGGGGAGCGGCCCCGCGCGGCACGGACGGGACGGGCGGAAGGAGCACAGGGGTGGGCCCGGCCGCGTGTGTGCGGGGCGGCACCATTTTAGCGGGAGGCGGGAGCGGCGCTGGCAGGGACGGGTGTGTTTGCCGCCCCTGGCTAGCCCGGGGCACCCGGGCCGGGCTGCTCCGCGCCTGAGGCCCCCCCCGGAGCGGCCGGACCGCGCACTGGCCCCGGCTGCGCGCACCCTCAGCCGCGGCGGGCGGCACCAAAACCAAAACCCGCCTCTTTTGTGTCTGGGGTGGCCGGGCCGCACTTCGGCGCTCGGCGGAACTGTGGAGCGAAAAGCCGCAAGCCGAGCGGTGCTGAGGAGGGGACGGAGGGCTCCAGGTTTGCCCGGGCAGCTGCTGCTCAACCCCGTGTGGCGGGCGTTCGGCCCGGCCGCTGGGCCCGTGAAGCTCCCCCGCTCATAACCCGGCAGTACCTCAGTGTGGGTGCTGCTCCCCGGCCTCGCTGCCAGCCAGCCGCGGGGGATAAAATGGGTCACTACCACTAGAAACATCTCCTGGGAAAGGAAAACCTGAAGCCCACAAAATAAAGTCTTCTAAATCGGTGGCAAAATGAACAAACCAGCAAGCTGCTTTGTGTAGAACGGTTGTTTCAAATCTGTGGGTAGGATTCTTTGGCCCTTCCTTAAGAGCTGCAGAGTATTTTAGTGTTTGCCTCAAACTGCAAGTAATAAGTGAGTCAAAGTAGATTTCTAGGTACTTTTCGTGTACTTGCCCTTTTTCCATCACTGGCTATGATGACTGGGGAATGGCATGATTTATATGCTTATTTCCACTTGCCTGTGTGCATAAAAAGAGTATTCTTAAAAACTGTATGAAATTCATCTGCAACAATGATCAGAACTGTATCAGAGTAAAAACTATTATCATTCCTAACGTAGAGATTTATTTCAAAACTGATGCTTGTTTTCTGACTTGCATTCAAGGTTGCTAAACATCCTAAAAAGTTCAAACTTCCTAAGCTTCAGTACAAAGATATTCTAAAAAGCTACTGTGCTGCAGTAGGTCTCTTCTTAATGGTGTTGCTGTTGTCCTTTTGTAGCGTCGTTCTGGAAGGAGAAACTTCACAACCTTTCGAAATACGAAACTGATTCCCATGGAAACATCCTCATCCTCTGATGACAGTTGTGACAGTTTTGGTTCTGATAATTTTGCAAATACAGTAAGTACAGTACAAGAACAAATAAGATAATATGTGCTGGACTAGTAAAGATTGCAAAAATGTAGAGCTAATAATGTAAGATTACTTGCTCTGCTTATGTTTTTGTATAGTAGTTATAAACCTGTGCTATATACTATAATTTCTTTTCACTCTTTACATGTGCTTTTAGGTGGTAATTGTTGGAAATAGATTAGCTATCAATTCTGGCCTTTGGTATGTCACCTAACCTGATGTACCTGGTTATTTACAGCTGTGGTTCTAAAACCCCTTGTGAAATGCCTTAACTTTTTTTTCTTTATTAAAAAGCTATTTGCTTGTACAGCACGTATAAATGTTAAAAATTTTCTGTATAACTTAAAGGATATTTTCTTTTTTGTAGAAATGCAAATTTAGGTCCGATATTAAAGAAGAACTGGCAAAGATATTTCATGAAGCCTCTGATGATGAATCTTTCTGTGGATTTTCAGAAAATGAAGTTCAAGATGCATTGGTAAGACAGTTGATTTTTGTTTGCTATTATTTAAATTCTTACACATTCTTAATTGGAGAATAATGCCAGCTTCAGCTCGAAGTTCACTGTTTCAGAAGGAAGCATCATTTCATTTAGTAGACAGTCCAAGCCACCAAAGTTTAGTTTTCTTTTTGTCTCCATGAAAAGCACTCAAGAAATGGAGATTTAAAAACATGCCATATGTATTTTGAAATATACCTCTTAAACCTGTCCTTGCTGGATGTTGCTCTGTTGAAGCCTAACATTTCTGGTTTCCTCAATATGAAATGTTAGGCTAGCCCATGGACTCCAGCAAGCCTCAGAAAAATTCCTGTGTGTCTTGACATGCAGTGTCTTGACCTCCACTCTGGCAGCATAACAGGGAATGCTGAGCATCTGTCAGCAGTAGAGAAATAGTCATAGGTAGTGAAATCTGCCTTCCTGCTTTTTCCTGGCATCCGTTTTATTGCTTAAAAAGATCAATAGTTGGATTCAGAAGAGAAACTGAAGTAGTACCACATTTGGCAAAACCAGGTTCATCATAACTTCAGCAGATGCTGAGAAATGACTAGAAAAGAAAAATGGCTAATTGGAAGAAATTACATCTGAGTTAAAACACAATTGTAAAGAGGGTAAGTAGGAGACAAAGCTGGAGTAGATAAATACAAAAAAAGTCAGTAACTACACATAATGTACAACCAGAATCACATACCTGCTTAATTAAAACCCTGTGTAAATAAAAATGGCCATTTGATGTCCATTCTTACTGCTGATCAAAGACTGTCTTGTTGTGTCTAAAAAGAAAAATCAAAGCCCATTGCATTATGAACTTTTAACTAAATTATGTCCTCACTGAACCATTGGTTCTTGGGAAATTTGTAAGCAAGACATCAGAATTTGAAGATCAGAAAAGACTGGGATTTTATTCATAATTATTTCATTGGTTGGCTCTAGAAGGAAGTGTCCTTTTTTTGTCATTGATGTGGTGAGATGACTGTACTTGACAGCTTACAGAATTGGGTTTGACCTTGTGCAGACAACTGCATAGTGGCTTTTTTTACAGCCAAATGCTATATGTAGCAAAATGGAGCCCTTTAAAGGCAGTTCTCTTCCTCATACCATACACACAAACTGTTTTTGCTATTAGACCTACAAGTGAGAGCTAAGACTGCTGCAACTGCTGCAAATACTTTTCTCCCTTTTCTGGTGTGTTTGGCACAGCTATGTGGGTCTCTCTGAGAGGTTTTTATCCCTGTGTCCCCTCTCCTTTCCTCCCACTCCAAAATACACTAGGACTGGGTGTCTGGATTTCAGCAAGGTAGCCTCCTAAACTACTCCTAGACAAAATGTTGTCCACTGTATTTAACTGCAGAGCAACTCCCCTGGATTTACATGCTTCCATTTTGGTTTGTTAACAGAAATTGGAATCCGATTCAGATGAGAATGATGCAAGTGCTGAAAGTGAGATCGATCAGAGAGGGCAGAAATGCTCTGTTCCTCTCAAAGTAGCCATGAAGTTTCCACCTCGAAGATCAGAGAGGAGGAAGGGTGGCATGGAACCTGTTCCTGAAACACCAATGCCTGCTCTAGATTCAGACTCTGACACTGAAGAAAATGGTGCTATGTTTTTAGAAAAAAGAGCTTTAAACATAAAGGAAAACAAAGCAATGGCAAGTACTCTATGTCTTCCTGTGGACTGGCCCTTTCCCTCCCCCCCTTTCAACTCTTGGGGGACCTCTGTTTAAATTCACTGTAATGGGAATTATGTGAATGCATTGAGATGAATTTGCATTCCTAAAATATAAATCTGATACTTTATATTTACTGGCATATGAAAATCCATAAGGCTGCAAGCCTAACGACATAATAAGTTTTGAGCATTTCCAAATTACTTGCAGTCACTAAAACATAAATAAGACATAAATGCAAAGAGTTGAAGAATGACTGCATTTCCTATAAGTAATTGTACTTTTAGCCAATTGCCCTAGTAGTCTGTAATAGCACATAAATACCCTTTTAAAGCTCTGCTTCATTTTTCTCTCTCTTGTTAGCTTGCAAAACTAATGGCTGAGTTGCAAAATGTTTCTGGTATCTTTGGTGGGAGAAAATCGTTGCCAGCTGTCAGTCATGTGAGTATAAACTTACTGGATTTGCATTCAGATTTCTAAGAGTCAAATACATTACAAAGCAGGATTCTCAATGTAAAAACGTAATAAACTGTGCAGAATCAAAGTCCAGTTAGAATTTTACTGCTTCCTAAAATGGGTATCCTAATTGTGTAATTCTCTTTTGATTTGCCATGGTACAAAGCAGAACAGATTAATTTATAAAGGTTAAGTGTCTCCACGGGCCAGTAAAACCAAACGAGGTGCTGTGTAAATATGTGTTTATACAAAGGCTGGAGATAAGGGAGGGCAGCTCAGACCTGAATATTCTGTGAGTCTGGAGCCTTGAAAAACACCTGGCATTTAGCCCAACTTTTAAGAAGGTTGGGTTGTGAATCAGCAGTGTAATGAATTTTACTGTTGATGTATTTGTAATTTGGGTGAAGATTAGAACAACCCTGGAAATCACAGCTCCTCATAGACACGGGTTCTGCTGCTTTTGGCTCTTTCTCAGTGACTAGCAGAATCCCTAACATGAACTTGCTTAGGATCTTCTTACCTTTGGTTTTCTGACTGGGACAGGGATAGACATGTCTTTGGAAAAGATGAGAGGAAGGCATCTTTAGGGGAGGAATTAAGTGTAGGGTCAGGAGCTATCTGTGTTGTCACCTGTTTCATTAGGGGCTTTTAAACATTAGCAGGCACCAAAGCGACTTCCAAGGCGTTCACTGCCCAAATGTGCCTTGAGGAGGAACCCAGACCGGAGTTCTCGGCCTCACACAAGGTCCAGGTCCTTGATTGAAGGCCCTCCTACTGTTGCACCAGAAGAGGAAGAAGATGACCCGTATATCTTGGTGAGAAGAAGAAAGATGTCTGATGAATACCTGGAGGTATGATGAAGGTCTAGTTCTCCTAGGGTGAGGGTGGTTTTGTATGAAGGTTTCCCTTCAAGAAAATAGCAATTCATAGAGAGTTGATGAGGTTTATCAGTATGCCATGGCCTTAGAAGAATAGAAAAAAAAAAAAGGGCATTTTATATATGCTCTCCATTTCCCCTTCCTTGTCCTTGAAAAACCACTTCCTCCTGCACTCCAGCAGGAGTGAAGCAAGATCAGTAGCACCACTGCACCCTGAGGGGGACAGATCAAGTAAAGGTGCTAAAGCTGCATCCATATCGTGTGTCTGTATGAAATTTTGTTACATCTTGCTTAAATATATAGTGGGTGTTTGAGACTTCAGCATTGCTGTGAAGATCCTCGCTTTTGTAGAGTTTTTGCTGAAACTAATACTGCAAGTATTGTGTCTTTGCTGTTCAGCATGAAGCCCGTACTCCCAGGAGGGGTCACCGTGGTGCTATGGCTTTTCCACACGTTGTGCGCCCAGTTGAGGACATAACAGCAGAAGAGCTGGATAATATCTGTGGATCTGCAAGTGAAAAAGTATATAACAGGGCCTTGGTAAGTATATTCCAGCTTTGTGAAATGTGTACTTAGTGAAGTAATTTTTTTTTGTTATTCTGTGTTTGTGTTTTAGCATCACATAGGGTATGCTCCCTCTCACTGAGAGAAAGGATGTGATTTTTGGGAGAAATATGTCTGGGATCTTGAACTGTCCTTTCTTATTTTTGCCAGAATTTGTAGAATGGCCCTTACCAAGCCAATTAGCTTGGTTTCAGTCTGGAACAACTGTAATATCTAAGTGATTACCAGACACTGAAGATGCAGTGTCAAAACAGTCTTGGTTCAAACTTGCAAGGTGGCTTTCTGTTTCAGGATAAGCACTGATAGCTGCAAAAGAGATTTTTTTCAATGCTTTTTTTCCCCCTATCTAAAATGCCATCTGAAATGTCTCGTTTGTTTTTTTGTGTTCTAGGGATCCACCTGCCATCAGTGTCGCCAGAAAACCATAGACACCAAGACAAATTGTCGTAACCCTGAGTGCGTGGGAGTGCGGGGCCAGTTCTGCGGGCCCTGCCTCCGCAACAGATACGGGGAGGATGTCAGAGCAGCACTGCTGGACCCGGTAGGACTGTGCTCAGTGCTGGCTTTTGGTGCTTGACTTCCACAGACAGGGCTGTTGGTCACATGCAGCAGTGGTTTTAACAACTGCTTACAGTGCTGTAATACATCATGCACTCGTGGCTTGATTCACCCTGAATCACAGAACTGCGTTGTGTAGAACTTGTTGTATTTACTACTTCTGTAGTTTTAATTGCAGTAGTCAAGTATGAGAACAGAGCAGCAGCAAAAATATTCTTGTGTTTGAGTATCAAAATAGTGTTCTCTTTATCTCTGCATTAGTGCTTAATGCCTTAGGGGAAAGGAACTGTATTGTGGACAGAGTGCTGCTGCTGTGGGCTGTGATGTAGGAGTTAAAACAGAGTGGAATGCTTCCTGTAGTTATGTGCAAGGCAGGCAATGGAGAGCTTAATACCCTACAAACTGAGGAATTGGTACTCTTGGACTGGTTTAGATGACTTTATGCAGTGCTGATGTTCACTGCAGAACTCAGTGTGTAGCAGGGCTCTCTCCTAAGTGAGTGTGAGTTACATCTGGCATAGCATCTCAGCTAAAAGGGCTTCTTGTTGTCTCTCTTCTGCATAGACATGGAGGTGCCCCCCATGTCGTGGAATCTGCAACTGTAGCTTCTGCAGGCAGCGAGATGGCCGATGTGCCACCGGTGTCCTGGTCTATCTGGCCAAGTACCACGGCTTTGACAATGTCCATGCCTACTTAAAGAGGTGAGTGTGCCATTGTGTCAGTGATGTGATTGCATTAAGTGGGTTAAGCATCTCAAAAGTGGGAGGGAAAAGATGTCCACATCCTAGTTCGTCAGGTAAATCTCAAGATTACTCTGTGTTGCCTTCAGAATCTGAGATTTTGCCCTATGATTTTTCTGATAACACTGAATTTTACCTGAAACGAGTGATATATTCACTCTGACTTTTAGCTCTCAACCTCAGTGTGTATTGTCAGGGCTTCCACTAATTGGTTCAAAGAGTTTTCAGTGTTTTGCTGCAAGCTGACTCATGTTTTTACTTGCCTTTCAGTCTGAAACAAGAACTTGGAATGGAAGACTGAAGCTGTGACTGCCTTTAAATTACATATTCTTTCACCAACATAATAATATTGCCTGCAGTGAATTGTTTAATCAAATGAGATTACAAAGTGCCTTCTCTGCTTCCCTTTCCTTTTGGGTAAAAAAGGATAAAAACCTTTCATTTATTACAGCATAAATCATACTTGGGAAAGCTGTTTAGTGCAGGTCTTCACCCACAGGCCGTTGTTTTCAGACAACTTTGCAAATCAGATAGCATCAGTCCTTTTATTCACCGTAGTAACTTCTTTTTTTTCTTCCTGAAAGGAGATGGGGCTTTAAGCCATCAGTTTCACTCATGCAGCAATTTATGCTGCAGGTTTACTTATCCTCCAAAATTGGTTACAAAAAGATTGAGATGTTCTGAAAAACTTGGGGTGGTTTTCTCCACAGAACAAAGCACCCAACTTCTGCAATACAGGCACTTCATGATCAAATGGAATTGTAGAATCCTCTGAAACAACAGCATGTTCTTAAGTTCAAAAAGGAAGCTCTGTAAGTCGCAGCTGAGCAGTCTCCAAGCACTAATATTTGGTTTTATAGAGTACTAAAAGTTCACACTGGCCATTTCAAGGGAGATTCTATGAATTAAAAAATGCAGTAGATGCTGTTTGACGTGGCACTTTGTGTGCTCAGATGAGAGAAGGCCCCTGCTGAAAGCTTCCACAGCACTAGCATTGCCTACTGGTGACAGTGATGGGAATGTACTGGTATACATTGTGTAGTGACCACTGTCTAAAACAGAATGTTCTGTGTGGTAAATTACTGTTTTGGTGGACTCTCTTTTCCCTGTTCCTGCTGCAGTTGCAGAACTGCTTTGCAGAGTCAGCAGTGGTCCTGGGGAAGAGGGATACCTCCAGACCAGGGCTTGGTCAGGTAGAGGGTTGGCAGTTCGTGTGGCTGTTGGCCATCTTTGAGTGGATGAAAGGTGGTAACTTGTTTAGTTTGGTTATCAGGAAAACAGGCAATGAATGTTTCTGTATCTGACTCTTTGTGATTGTGGAAGGTTCTTTCACATGACATTTGTGAAATGTAAGTACAGCAGAAACGGAGCTGAAGAATTCTGATACGCTGAGCACATAGGGGTCTCCTGTACTCTGTTGTAAAAAAGAAGGTGCCATGCAAGTTGTATCCAGAGAACCATAAAGTGTGTAAATGTGCTTAGTTTTGTTATGGAAACTACTGTGTAAGCTTTGTATAAGGTTTAGAATGCAGTGCTATAAATAATGTACAGTTGAACAGTAGAAGAATCACCATGGGTTTATACTTCTGTGCCTGTGCAGTATTTGCACTGTGTGTATACAAAATGATCCATAGTTCATACCTTTCTGGGAATTGCATTAGTATGTGTGGCAGGGGAGGAGAGAGGAATTTAGAAACAACAGATATTTATGTCTCAGACTTGCAGTTCTGTTTCATAAATCATCTCTCCTATTGAAAATCTCTTGTCCTCTCTTTGTCTGTTTTTATAGTGTGAATAGCTGTGCAATCTGAGGTGTGGAGAGTGCTCTTCCCTCTAGGTACATTTTGTGAAGAAGGAACTCATTTTAGAAATACTTGTTCTGACAGATAAAAGTGGTTGGGTTTTTTTTTTTCCTCCTAATTGCTTGGCTTGCCTTCTGATTGCTAGAGTGTGAAAGTACTGTGCTAAAAGCAGACCCTTGTGTTATATTACAGAGACTGCTGTATTTAGATTTCCTCAGATCTACACTGTTCTGTACAAAATTCTTTATTTTGAAAATAAAAAATTTCAATTTTAGAATATTTTTGTCTCTGAACTGGTTTTAAAAAGCCTGTTAGAGCTGTACTTCTCTTTTACCACTTTCAGGTGAACTTACACTGCAAAGTAAAGGACTTGGTTGTTCCCATGATACCTGGGGGATCAGTGGGACTCTGCCATCTTATCTCTGGCTCTGTGTTCCTGAATCAGGCTTGCTCTGATATTCATGCTGCTTGGAGTGAATTGTTCAGTGCCTGGTGACTAAATGGTGATGGTCAGAATACAGTGATTAGTTCAGGCTTAACAGAGACTCTAGGTTGATGTGCTGTGTGCTTTACTCTTCTGCTTTTTCTCTACTTGTTTTTAAACCAGATGCCTAGATCCTGAGTTGACAAGGATGAACATCAAATTTTGGACATGAGTTGGAGTAATGTGTGTGCCATTTAAATTTATTTATTTATTTATTCTTTTACAAACAAGCTCTTAAATAGCCTCTCAGGAGCTCTTTCCTGGAGCAGAAAATTACCTGAGGGGCCTTGATTGCATTCTGATAGTGAAGACACTTGTGCTGCTCTTGTGCCCTGGGTCTAGAGACAGGAGTTGCATGAGGCTGTGGCAGAAGGTTACACAAAAAGCTGTAACCTTCTGTAGTGAGAAGAAATGGGAAAGAAGTGATCCAGCAGAGTGACTGAGCTGTCCCAGATACTCTTTACTGGTAAAATCCTCACCTTGTTACTCTCACCTAAAAGCTACCTTTAGATGTGCCTGTCATCACACTGCTCGTGATGTGAGAATAAATTCATATTTATGAATTGTGGAGGATGTTAGTTTGTCTAATGTGATGATTTTGAGGTTTCTCAATACCCCACTTTCCCCAGGCCCCTCTACCACAGTTACTTAAAAGTGCTGTTGATGTGGACCTGAAATATAGTTTTAACGAGCTCACAATTTATAAGTGCAATGAATGAGCAGCAATTCAGGAAACTGGAGAGGAAAAGGTCCTGTCAGCTTTAAAAACCAAAGATGCATGGAAATAGAGTATCACTATGTAAGGAAGAACAAAAAAATAAAGCTCATGTGTGAGGTAGAATGACTACTGATTTATAATTGAAAAAGGCTGCATGAGTTGACTTTCCCTCACTACTCAGCTTTAGAGCCAGGTGATCTTGTGCATAGGTCTGAAAAAACTTTTTTAACCTGATATATAATAATTTAGAATGACTTTATATTACATACTGATTAAATTGGTAATAAATTCCTAATTACCAGAAGATTTTCTTAGGCTGGTATATACTAATATATATGTTGTTTGCTTTTTCCCCATTCCATTTGCTTTTTAATTAGGCCAAACATTAAAGCATTAGGTCTCTTCAAGTCTTGAGAAAAAAAATTTTGTCTTCCTTAACAATTAAACTTTTTTTCATTATATGTAAGTTAAAAAACCAGCTTGGCAGTGTTGCTTCACAGGCTGAAGCATACAGTAAACATTGCAGAGCAGCACGCTTGGCTACCTAACCAGTTATATTAGTGTAGGGATTGGAATATTAACTTTGGAAAGTAGCCCTCCTCCTTCCTAGCCTCATGTGCTGATAGACCTTTATTTTGACTGCCAGCAACCTAAAAATACATTTTGAAGAGAAAAGCACAGAGATGATGGCAACATACCAAAGCATCATCATCATTTGCTTAGGAAGGCAAATGAAATGAAAAAGAGCAAAATGGTGGCGTCTGGTTAAAGAATGACTTGAAGTGTTTCAGGGTGAGGGAACTCAGCTGACTTTGAAACCATCTGTAATACACTGTTATCTGAAACTTTTGCCAAGAGTCACCCACTGACCTCTGCTGGCATCATCCAGTTTATTCTCTTCAGCCTTTTGGGAGTGCAGCTTTTGCATGGCTAATGGCGTGAGCTAGTGGGGAGATTTGGAAACACTGCCTACTGTTCTTTGAAGTTCTTTACCTCTAAAGCAAGTGAGTAAAAAGATAAAACTGTCAAATAGAGGCTGGCCAGTCTATGGGATCCTGAACACCAGCACCCAGATAATGCTGAGCTTCATTGTAGATAACATGCGAGTGTCTGGGCTGCAAATGCCAAAGAGAGAGGACAGCACTACACCTGCATGACTGTGTCTCAGTGTTCTTCAAAAGAATAAGCCTGGGTCTCCTAAAGACCCCACAAGCCCTTTGGAACTGGAAAATGGTAGGGGAATTGTATGTTTGAACTCAAAAGTGTAATGATGAGTGCTAGAGGTAGACGTCTGGAAATAGAAGATGAGAGGGGAACTGGGCATCCTATTGTGACTGATACAAGAAGTTGTGGATATTGAATCTGTATGAAAATATGTCTAGAGCATAGAGATGCAGTCATACTAAAACAGCTCTTGTTGCTGTTTGGTACAAGCTTTCTTCCAGCTAGAATTGATCTAGCTCTTGTTGTAAGGATGGCAGAAATTTCTGTTATGTGAAAAAAACAAACCAGAAGTCATGGTATGGTCAGGATGGGGTAAGAAGGCATTGCATCTGTCTCTGTTAGTAGTACTTCAGTAGTTTTTGTACTGATCACTTGGGCTAGAAAAAAAGTCAGTTGAAGTGTAGCTCCAGCTGTGTTGAAATCTACTGGTACAGTCTTTCCCTTGGAATATATCCACAGGCAAAACTTATATCTATTCCTGAAAGCAGATATAAAATGTTACTGAAATTATAGATTTGTGTTTGGACTCAAACTAGCATTATATCCTTTCCTGTCTCTTAATGTAACTGCAGGCACAGAGAATGAAATTATGTGCTAGGTTGTGTCAAGGGGTGTAGATAACAGAAGCCTATGGCAACCATCCTCACTCTCTTTTGATCACATACACAATAACAAAGCAACCCTACCAACACTCCTTTTGGCTTTCCCTTACCTGCTTTTAGCTTGAATATCCATGTAAAAATGGTATGTTTGTGAATTGCTATTTAAGCTTCACAACTGACTGACACTAGGAGTGAGGGTGAGATGTCTCCCAAGAACAAAAATTATTATTGTTCGTTTTCAGGGAATTAGCAGTTATGTCTCCTCTCTGGATATCCAATCAAACTCCTGTTTGAAAGTAATGAAAGACTGGTAAGACTATAATGAATATTTAAACATTTTAGACTTGGGAGAAATTTAGATGGTTTCTACTTTATTATATAGCTGAAGTAAAATAAGTCCAATCAGTGTCCACCATTTTGTTTAACACCTTGGAAGTTCACCATTTTTAGATGTGCCCTAAAGTTCCAGATATAGAGGCTTAGCAGCGTTCCTACTCAAATGTGAATGAACACAGGCACTCTTATCTTACATGATCCTCTTCTTATATAGCTTATTAGCAGAATTTAGCAGTAGGAAAGACTCTATTTCTTAGTGCTTTTGTGCTGTGTATTTTTTTTTTGTTGTTGGGTGTGTTGGGGGGTTGGTTTTGGTTTTGGGTATTTCTTTTTGAGGCTAGTTGTAATGTGAATACAAGTGATAACAGTGAATCATCAGGAAAAAAAAACCCTTTGGAAATAAGCCAGAGTCAAATTCTTTTCTCGTGCTCTGTTCAATCTGCTTCCTCTTTAAAAGAAAACTTTCACATTAGCAGAAAAATAAATGCTTAGCCAGAGTTCTTTTTGTGTCCCTTTCAGCAGGGAGAAGGGAATGAGTGTGCTGAGCTCAATGCCCATGCTGGCTTCCTCCTGCCGTGGAGAGTTAACACTCTAAAGCTTTTCTTCCCCCTTTATTTCTCTTTCCATTTAATTCTTATGAAAAAGTTGTGATGTTACAATTTTAGTATTGGAAACCAAGCGCAGAGTTTTGTTGTGAGGAACTGAAATGCTTTGATGTAATCCTAGATTTTTTCCGAGAGAAGTAACTTATAGTTTTTAAATAGTTGGTGTGGCTAAAAAACAGCATTGGTATTACAAAGCTCTGAAAAGCACCTCCAGTAAATAAAAATATACCTGTGTGTAGGATATCTACGTGCCCATTACAGAATACAGATACAGGGTTCTGTCAGGTGTGATCTCAACCAAGTCACTTTTCCTGTAGTTGTAAGACCAAACCCCCATTCTAACATAGCTAAAGGCTGCTTTGGGAAATAATTACCACTTGAATGTTCTTAATGTGAGTACAATTAATTTTCATCAAGACATGCAGACTTACCCACAGCAAGGAATTTTGCCTTTTTTTTTTTTTCTGGGTACCTACAGCACAGGTGTGTGTAGCACAGGCTGAAGGCACACACCCTTTCTCCTTAAAAACAGATTATTTCTTTGACATACTCAGTAGTAAGTATAATATGCACTATTTCTTTGGCATACTCACTAGTTAGTATATTTTACATTGTAGCTGATGCATGGGAGTTGAGAGTATTGTAATCTCTTAAGTACCATTGGTTTTATCCCCATCTGTTTTTCTAGTTTCTAAAATCCCATGTCTAGCTTTTGATTTCTATTTTTCTTTCCAGTTCTGAAGAAAAGTTATGAATGAGATGAACAGTTTGGCTGATGTCAGGCTCAACTAAGTTGCTAATTAAGCCTGACTGCTGAAATATAGCTTCTGTTTTCCCCTGTACAGATACCACATTCTACTTGTTACATACTGGGATCCACAAGGAAATGTTGTTCCTGCCATAACTTGGAGTTCCCTGGTATCTGTGCAACAGCTGGCCTTGCTGGAGCTCCCTTGCACCTCCCAGTGAGTCACAGCTTGCTGTATAATGTGCAAGAAGACGTGGATTTTGTGAATGGCAAACCTGTTTACAAACCTAAACATGTTGACCTTTTCCCTCAGAAACCAGTTGCTGCAGCCAGAAGAGGTACTGGAGGTGTCAGACTACTGCTGCTAGTGCTTTTACCTGTAGTTGTACTGAGCTCTGCAACGCTATATTAGTGTGCTTTTGGGACATGGAGCACCAAAAATAAAAAGTGGGGAGAGAATCTGTCTTGTAGTTGCTCTTCATTGCAAAGATCATTCAGCAGCTGCTGTCAGCTCCCACTGGTGAGATGAGGGAGGTTATGCTTTGTTTGACAGCCTTTCTGGAAGCACAGGTATTTTTCAGCTGTTGTTGGCGAGAATGAGGTTCCTTCACATCTGTCACAAGAGAAACCTGGGTATGAGGAACCTTATGGGAGCAAATGCTAAGGGTCCTGAAGTAGAAATGTTGTTAAGTGAAGCAGCAGCTAAGGTGGATCTAAGTCCTGAGGTCCTGTGTAGAGTTAATTGCCTGTGGTTTACTTGGAGGTGATGTGTGTGTGCTGCTGAGAGCCAGAGAGGCTGTTCTGGTGGCACAGCTACAGCTCAGCTTGGAGGCAGTGTCTGTGTGCTGCTGAGAGCCAGAGAGGCTGTTCTGGTGGCACAGCTACAGCTCAGCTTGGTAACTGCACTGTGCTCAGCCCAGGGAAATCTGGGGGAGAGCGCGAGTCTGGGAGACTGAGCTAACAATCTCAACACTTCCCAGGTTTCCTTAAACTAAACAATCAAGAGAGAAAATGCAATTCAAAAATGTCCATTAAATAGGAAAAAATCCTTTCAGGTACATGAATTGTCCCTAATGACCCTAGGTTTACCCACACCCCTTTTACTTTCACCCTAAATGAAAGTCTGGTTTGAACAGAAAATCTGATAGCATAGACCAGCAGTGCTATTTATTGATGTAGATAAATTTACTTTGAAATTATTTAAGTAGTGCTTTAGCTAGAGAATTAGATCTATCTAATAGGATACAGTATAGCTGGAGGTGCAGAAAACATTCTTACATGACAAAAATGCAAAGATTTTCCTCCTGGTCCTGAGCTCCTCTGATGCCTTTTGTTACAGTTCACTGCTTTGTTACAGTTTCATGTGCTACAGTCTGCAATTGCTGAAAAAAGGAGTAAATGATGCTGGAAAGTAAATATAATTTACAGCCTTGGTTTGAACTATCGGTTCATGTTCAGCATATTGTATATTTCTTTATTTTTCTTGAACCTGTTAGAAGAATGTTCCATCTGAGCTGTTGTTCGAAAAGCAAATGAAACATAAGGCATCAATGTTTGTTCATGTGTTAGTTCTCTGAGATAAAATGCTTTGTTGTATCCTGCTAATAAATCCTAAATTTTTTTTTTGTTATCACAGACCTACACATCAGAGACTCCAGACTAGAGCAGGCTGCTTTCTTGAGGGATACGAGAGACATTCACATTGGAGCACTCCTTCTTAACCTCCAGACAAACCCTTTATCTTCACTAACATGCATTCTTTTACTTTTTGCAGCAGATACCCCAAATTCTGTTTTGCCATCTGCTCTGCAGCAATTGAGGCTTCAGAGGATTGGCTATTTATTACTTAATAGCCATGGATAGAAATACAGTAAATTCTTTACAAAATAAAAATCAATACTCACTGACATACTGCATATTGAGGAAAATAATTGTTTATGGCACACAGCTTAAGCTGTTCTGGTAATCACGTTGAAAAATACAATATTTATTCATTAGATCAAATTTAATGAGGCCTCCTGGCAGTAATTATAAAAATTACTGTAGCAGTAAATTACTAATGAGTTGTGATGTGCTTCCTACCTGTGAGGAAGGACTGGGGGTTGAAAGAATTGATATCCAGACAACACTAGGGAGGGTGAGATCTTGAGGCTAGGAGTCAAGCTCACAGCAGCGCAGAAGTTGTTCACTGCACCGGAATGGTTAAAGTAAAAAAAAAAAAAAAAAAAAAAAAAAAAAAAAAAAGAGGAAAAAATAGCTGAGAGACTAATAATCATGAGTTTCACTTTAAATTGTAGCCCTACATTTGTTTCCAAACTGACACCTATAGGCAAGGGAACAATGTTATCAATGGGAGGAACAGACTTCTGTACATCCTCTTGCTACAGACGCAGTTGAAGTGACCTAATTTACTGTAGTAGATTTTAGGCTGGGAGCAGCTTCTTGCTTTCCAGTTCTTATAAAGTTCCATGCAAAACACAGCAAAGAGGACAATGTTTTCTTAGTGCCCTTAAATCTTCAGAAGAGTAACCTAAGATGTGGAGCTAAGACAAAGGTTTAAATCCCCCACCAGCTTGCTTTCAGGCAGGGGAGTTTGACCCGGATTTCTTTCTTCTGAGACAAAGCTTTAAGGAATGCAGAGGCTTTTGGTAGCAAATGGTACACAGTATGAATAACACCAGGGCAGAAAGGTGTAAAAATGGTGCCTCTTCTATCAAAGTCCAGGTTGCTGCTGAGCACGGGGTGTTGCTGCAGTAGCAGAGGCTGGCTAGAGAAAGGGGTTCTGCTGCATGCCAAAATGAATGCAAAAATGAACTGGCATATAATTATATTTCTATCTGTAGCTTTTAAAGGTGCCGTAGATGTGACAGGTGGTCTTTGGTATAGTAAAACCCAATTAAATTGGCAAGCTTTTAGCAATTTCTTTTGCAAAAATATTTTTTAAAAGATTTTTTAAAATCTTTTGCTGCAAAAGATTGATTCTGGATTGAAACATCTAGCCAAAATCAAATGGAAAAAGGCTGTGTGTTTTTCTCTCTCATGGCAGAGAACTGCTCTTAAATACACTGTTGAGGCTTTAAAAGGTGTGGGGAAAGCTAGCATGACATATTTACTCCTATGTTGGTGTGTTTTATTAAAAGGAGCCACCAGGCATGGATACTTCCACACACTCTTACACATAGTGAAGTCAAAAGGGGAGAGAAGTGTGTCAACTCACCCTGTAGTCATCTTCCAAAACCCTTGAAAGAAGCAGAAATGCAGGTCCCTTGGACACAGAGATGCAGAGTTGCTGGCTTTTGTGGAGCTAGGGGTTTCCTAAGCTGAAAGAGCCCCTAACAGTCAAGCATTACAGTCCTGAGCCCAAGACCCTTTGTGGCTTAAGCCTCACACCTAAAAGGTTATATACACTGAAAATGCATACAAAGCCTTGGGCAAGCTAGGAAATGAACAGCAACCTGTCAGCATACAGCAGCATTATTTTTGCAGTTTCCATACTTTCAAGACAAGGGTACATCTTTTTCCCCCCTCTAAAAAGGAGTGATTTGCAGTGGTTTGGCTAATTCCCATTACCTGGCTTCTTGTTATTGTAATAAGGCAAGAAGAGCTTTTGCCATGATGCAATTACAAAAAGACGTCTCTCAGCCACTCAGAAATTAACCTTATTTAACTTCATTGCCACTAAATCCACAGACCTTCTCTGTCTGTGCTGTTATGTCACACTGCAGAGAAAACCCATCTGGTTTTGGCTGTGAAGATGATATCTCTGCTGCTCAAGTCCTTAGTTCTTTTCCTAGCATTGCCACACATTTCCTCAGTGGCTTTAGGAAATTCTGTCTTCCCCTGTTTCTCTTTTTAAAGCACAGAAATCCTCTCCAGGCTTTCCCTTGCAGTCTGATCCTGTCTGGAAAAGAAAATAAAGTGTGGTTTTTTTATTATTAGCTAAACTGAATTTGGCAATGGACAGATGTTCACTTTGCATACAGCTGTGCTGGCTGAAGATATATTTTTCTGTCTTTCTGGAAGCTAAATTAACACTGATAGAAAATTCTGTGGACTTCAGATAGAAAACACTTTAGAAATAGGAATTATTGTGGGTTGGATTTTCAGAATTGCAGTCAGCCACAGCTGAAATCAGTGGAAGCTGTGGGCTGAAAAAACCTGGAGCCCTGAACTACAATAGTTTACATGAATGTAGAAATAGTTAATGGCTGGCACAGGATTTTGGATAAATCTCCAGTAAAAGCTCTCAGGTAAATACAAAAGGTAGATGTGGTGGAATGCTCCTATTTGGGTTTTTTTTTCCTGTGTTGTTTTTTGATGTTTGCTTCATTTTTTTTAAACTGCAGAATGCAGGTCTGAGGACTTACTGCCCAGAAGGCTATGAGCTTTCACCATAGGCTGTCTGACTATTGTCTAATGATGCAAAATAGGTTTTCAGTTTGTATTGTGAGTTCTTAGGGCAAAATGAGAGCAATTTACCTAATGTTTCTTCTTCTACACCTATGAAATTAATTTACTGTATGTGGAGGAAGGGGGGGACACTGGAACTAAATCAAAAAACTAAATAATAATGATGAAGCTTTTAAAAGAGAATGTCTCACAATCTGACATAAGTAGTAAGATTGTTGCTGTGCACTATTACTATAATTAAATTACATTATGCTATTGCATTAAACTAATCCGTCAGTAATACTGTACTTAGCAGCAAGATTTTGTCACATAAACATTATGTGCCTTTAAACTTCTTCATTTTGTCTTGCAAAATGCAGGGAAAATACAGAAATTGGAGGAGCAGAATATAACATGAAAAGCTATAGTGCTGGAAAAAGGCCAGCTGGTTCAACATGCCAGTCCTTTTAAAGCAGGTAAGTAGAGTGTTAGAATACATTTACCAAAAGGGTGGAACATGAGATGCATGCATGAGGTGCCTGCTATTACTTTGAAAATGTTAGGTACTGATCTAAAAATTATCTTTCCAGCCTTTTCCCAAACAACAGAACACATAAGGCTAAATCAGAAGCTGCTGAGGGTAAACTGTTAAGAAAAACATGCAAATAATAACTGAAATGAGTCTGCAATCTTTTATCTGAACAGAGGCAGAAAAAGAAGGGGGCTACGGATCACTTAGACTATGATCAGTGAAACGGCAGCTGATCAGAGAGGTGCAGTCTTTAGAACAATGTTAGCTTTTGCAGACCTAGGAAGCAAAATAATATTTTTCAAACTGAAGACTTCATTCCCATCGTAACAGATCAAACCATCTTTCAGAGCAGCAGATCCTGTCCTCTCTCTGCCTGGTAAGCTGTTGTACATTTATTCTGGTGCTAGTTCTTTTCCAAATGAGTTACTGGTGCTTTCATCCACATCCTGTTGACAGCTATCCCTTTCTCACCTTTGCAAAATACAGACTGTGTTAATTGTTCCTTTTTGTTATCATGCACAATTACTTGGATTTTAGAAAAAATTATCAAGAAAAATGACAAGCAGATTTCTGTCCCTTTGCTTACCTCTCCCATAGATAGCATACAGATACACACTATAAACTTACTGTATGCCAAACTGCTGTAACTAGGACTGGAGCATTTGCTGTCCTTCCTGTATTTGCCTCTGCCTTAAAGCGTTCACTGAACCATCCCAGCCTGCACTCCCTGTGATCTGATTGTGCCAGCAATATGCCGGGATGGACATGCTGTTCATTAAGGATTCAGATGGATATAGGGGTTCTCTTCCAGCTCCTGGGGGCAGGAACAGGATGAAAACATTGTGAGACTTTATTAAGTCTTATAAGACTGCCACCCCTTGCCTCTGGCAGCTTCAGGGGTGGGAATTAGCCTTTACAGGGAGGTTATCATCTGTAATACATATTTATGCTGTGTCCATCCTGTATAAGAATGCTCTCAGTAAAACTTAGGCTAGGCTGTAATAATACTTTGCACTTCTTTGTTGCCTTTCATCTGAGCATTTCATTGTGCCTTTAAAAGCTTTCATTAGCTAAAATTCACAACCCTGTTGTGCAGTAACTGTGGATTAACACCTCCACCACATGCAAAATACAGTTCAGAGAAGCAAGGACTGGAGTAAGTGGTTTAAAAAGCTGGAAAGAATGGGGGGTGTGGGGGGAAATGGAATTGATTATTTCCATATCTGTGTGCTAGCTCTGTGTTTTCTGTCTAAATATCTTAGACTTGGATTGATGTTCTGGCTTCGTTCTGCTGCATTTTTAAATGCTGATGTGTAGCAAATTTAGCATTGTTTCAAGATTCTGAAGATACTCATTTGCAGGTTCATTTATTATCTGCTGGAAATCTATCCTTTGATAACTGGATGCAGATGTAGCCACGAGAGTGATATAATTGCCTGTGGAGCTAGGTATGCATTTTAAGTATTGCTAAGCTACAGGGTCTAGTTTCCCTGGGATATGTATGACTCTTGTGAATGCCAGTTACACACATTCCAGAGAAGAGAATATGCCCCTAAAGCTACAATGTTCTTCGTGCATAGCCTCCAATCCTCTACAAAGCTTACATTTCACAGGATTCAACATTATTGGTTCTTTTGGGATCAATGAGAAACTCACCACCCATCTCCAGTATCTCTGAATTACAGAGCAGAACCAGATCAAACACAGTAGAGTTCCCTCATTTATCCTGCCTCTGTAATACATCAGAGTGTGTGCTGCATTCATTTTGTGTAGGCGGGCTGGTGTCTAATGTACTCTGTGAACATATTTATAAAGGATTAACCTGTGCCTGGTGTTCCTAAAAACTGATTTATTTAAAATACATATTTTATTCTACTTGTCTCAACCATACAAATCATTCCTGTTTAGCTTTGATGTTAGTCATTTTTGCTGCAGTGTAATGCACTGCACATTATCAGTAGTCCTGCTATGTATGACAGGCTTTTTTCCCCCAGCCAATACTTCTCAGTGCATTGTATCATCTGCGTCTGAAAATTTTAACCTGCAGTGAAAGTGTTCACTAATAGAATGTACTGCTTAGCAAATGCTGGAACACTGAGGCTTTGAATAGGGTGCTGTTGCTTTCAAAGTGTTTGGAAGCAAACTGGGTGTAGAAGCCAGGAATCACAGGTGCTGGAAAAGACCTGGATGCACTTTGTACCTGGAATGTTCTCACTCTGACCTGGCACCTTCATGCTAAGAAGGATCCAGTAAAGTGAAGATCCTGGACTGCAAACAGTTACAGCCCTACCTCCCACCAGCCCCAAGTTGAGTATTTATATTTAAAATTATTTACTTTGACACAGGCAATATTTAGAAATTTGTTTTGTATAGGAAAAGGAAATACTAATAAATAGCTTGGCAACAGGGAATTCTTACCTTCACCTGCAATACGTGAAGATACTCCAAAATGTGAAGGGCAGTTTGAGAAGTCACTGACTAGGAACTTGGGATAAAACTGAGGAAGGGCAGACTTCTGATGAAGGATTAAGGGTAATTTATTGAAGTTATCCACCACAGGGAAAATGACCAAAGCAAACACTGGAAAACCTGTTTCTTCAGATATCTGAAGACTTAAGGTTTCTTCTCACCTTGACCTTCAACCAAGAATTCAGGGCTTGGTTTGGTTTTGGTGTTTTGGTTTTAATTTTCTATCAGCCTATACTGGGATAGCAACTGTGTGAAAAAGCTTTTAGAGTTTTCAGTATCTTCTGGAAGGAATAGTAGTACTTGATTATACTTTTGTTGCTCATTTGATTGCCATTGAATTCAAGGGCTGCAGGCCGCTGTAAATTTTTGTATAACTCCTGTGTCAGATATTATTTGTTGTACCATCAGTCCATCTTATCTGGATATAAGGAAACATAAAAATCAGTCTGTCTAGCAGGGGGAGGAAGATTCTTCTCAGCAGCCCATCAGGCAGTTTTTCTAGTTCATTTTCTTCCCCATTGTTCAAATACTAACTCGGAAGCTTGCAAATGTTTCTGTTTCTTGCCAAGACAGTGGTTCTTTTGCCCTGGCACACATTAATGTTTTTTTCCCTTTTCTTGTGTTTTGAGTGCAGCTGAACAACAAATTTCTCTCTGTTTAACAAGCAACTTCCTCATATTAAAAGTTTTTCCAAACCAAACTATCTTTTTTTTTTATTTCAGCACAGTTCTGCATTTGTATTTGTTAATTAAATACTGACAAGTGAAAAACAGCAAGTGTAGCAATATTGTGTGTTTGTGGGCTTTCAGAACAGCCCCTCTGGAACCTGAGCCTGTCTGTCTCATGGAGCCACAGTAACAGCAATTCTGTGAGAGGTAAGACAGTAAGACAGCAAGTTGGTATTCATGAAACAAGAGTGGCTGCTTCAAAAGAAATCTAACCTCTTTTCTGTCATTCCATGTGCATTAGACTCAACAGTACTCTCAGAAATTTTCATGCAAGCTACACCCATTTTGCACCCCTCCCTGAAATGGAGATAGTTTTGTTTCACAGCAGCAAAATAATTTGCTGCCTATTTTCTCCCCAATGTAAAACACTTTCTTTAAGTGGAAGTTGGCTCATTGGAGGCCAAAGGAGGACATGGATAGATGGATGGATGTGTGTGTACGTGCATCTGGAGTTCTTTTGTTCTCTCCCTGCTAGCTTTGACTGTTAAAACAGCCATTTCAGTAATTTCTTGGCTGGCTTTGCAGGGAATAAAATCTTGGTCTTTGCTGTTCCTGGAAGAGAGGTTGTCATAATGTTGCTCCCCCACTTGACTGACAGACACCTTTGCGAACACACAGCATGTTTCATCTCAAAGCACTCGATGAATATCCTTAACCCCCCCTCTGGACCAGCCCACCTCTCCTTGCAATGCTCCTTGTCTTTTCTCGCAGGATCGCAATCCTTGCCTTTTGTTCCTCCTTCTCAGGAGTTAATACCTCCCCACCTTACAAGTCAGCAGCAGATTCTGTCAGTTTAAAACCCTAAATAACAAACCCTCCTACCCTGAAGGCCTTTTCCTTTCAAGCCTGTATTTTTCTAGCCTGTGAGGGAGTCAGTGCCATAACCCTGAGTTTTCATGGAATAGTTTCTAAGCCTGTATCTGTGTATCATGAATATCTTCCAAAGAAGGAATGAACATCCCCTCTTCTGGCAGCTCCTGTATTTTGTGCCTTCCTGCCCTCCCTCCCCGCCATCCTCTGCTCCTTATATGCCCCTTCACTTCATGCCCTCTACATGTGATGTCTCCTTTCAAGCCCTCATTCACTGCTGCTCTCACCTCAGCCTGCTCCAGCCGTTGCCTGACAGTGCAGTCACAGCCCAGAACCCAAACATTTTTTGCCTCTGTTAAGGTGTCCTACTGTTGGTCTTTTGCAGATTTCCAGAAAGCTGGATGACAAGTTTCCTCTTTCCTCCACACTCTATTTCCCTAACTGTTGAAAAAGAAAGCAGAAGCTTGGTTCTGTTCTTTTTACCCCATATAAGATCTCCGGCATCACATCCCCACCTTTCTAGCTGAGGGATTTTTTGGCAGTCTGTGGTATTGCTTCTTGCTTCCTAAAATGCTGCTGTTAAGAAATACTAGACACATCTGCCCTGGGGATAGTTGAGTGTATCTAAGCCAGAGACAGGAGACTGCTGGCTTAGAGGCAAGAGGTGACTCCTCCACAGAAACGTGAAATAGGTGACATATAGGGCCAGCTTACAAAGGGAAGCATTAACAGAATTCGTGTTCATTTCAAAGACACAGAAAATGATCCTGAAGGTAAACTGAAGATCTGAGATTGTTAGGTGATCTGACCATCTCTGTCATTTTATCATTTGTGTTTGCTGTTTCTGACACGTTTGCTGATCCCAACATGCTTAAACTGTGCACATATTCTGATTTTTCCCTTTACCTCCTCACTCTGTCCGACCTTATTTTAAAATGTCAGCTACTTAGAAATCAAAGGAGTTTTTTCAAATGTCTCAGATGGTGGCATGTCAGGTAGGTATATAAGAGACAGAGGATTTGAAACAGGAGGATAAAACTATCATGATGACTGAGGACTGCATGCTTTGCAGCATGCACGACAGGGAGAATGTCCTTCCCTGGAGGAAGTTTACATCTCCTGCTACTGACAATTACTATGGGGTTTTAGACATGACAGTGATTCAAGTGCTGTTTTCATTCTCTTTTGGTTTTTTTCACCTCCCCAAACCCAGGGACTGACAGCCAGGCTAAGCTGACCACTCCACCAGTGCTGGCTATGTGTAACCTCTCTGGTGCCTCCCTGTCACCTGCTCCACAGTCCCTCCCCATGCATGCTGTGCTCCAGCAGGGAGGCTGTCTTGGAGCCCAGCTGCATAGCACTGCTTCACAGCAATGATTTTGCTCCCTGGTGACTCACTGCATTTTGCACCTGATGGTAAAAGATAATCTGTCACCTTAAATCCTACTAGTTCTGCAAGATAGCTTTTATATAATCAGTGGGTACTTTTACCCTCTTTTGTCCAAACATGAATATAAGGTCCAGCTTGAATCCCCCATATATTTTTTTAAAGAAAGCAGCTGTGTTGTCCTTCAGGAAAACAGCTTGTAATTTAGCATTACTGTGTTATATCCCCTAGGCAACGCTTTCTGTCTTCAGGACATATATTTATCACAGACATCACAGTATCTCTATGGTGGTTTAGTTTTCCATCAAGCAAAGCTAAAAGAGCATTTAATTCCGTAAAGCTCTGATTGATCTTCACCACAATGTACCTCTGGTGCTTTTCTCAATGTCTCCTCTGCTGAACAAGATTTCTTCTTCCACTTTTGATCTCTCAGAAGTCTGAACTGATCTCAGAAGTGTGGGCTTGCTTTGCCTTCTAGCGCTACCTGTCTTTGTGCTTGGTCCTTTGGTCAGCTCTGGAGTCCTGGTTAGCTCCATCAGCCAGTGGCTCTTTGCCTCACTTGGGAGGCTACCTGTGGAGAATTGAGTGTGTGTAAGCAAGGACATAATCTGCCAGCCTTGGATGGCTTTCACTTTTTGTTTTCAGTTTCATTTTTGCTATTATAAAACAGTCATGGTGAGTAGATAGATGGACACATCTTAGGGTGCTCAATTAAGATGAACAGAAACATCATGGCTCCACTATTTGCTCTGAAACTTTTCTCTGTTCTTAGCAGAAGCTACTTTGTTAATTGCTCCTTCTTCTGGTGATCATTTCACCCTTGAGCTCAGAGCAGTGCCCTTTTATTGTTACAAATTCTGATCCCAAAAAACACTAGAAACCAAGCTTGGTCTTCTGCATAGCAGATACTGAGTGCTACAGCATTTGTCAAATGTATTTGATCAGTGCACACAACTTGAGAAAAAAGCAAGCAAGCAAGGAAGAAATGGAAATGCAAATTTTAGAGAAATCTTTCAAAGTCTGCAGTAATTGGCAAGGTAAATGCAAGGCTCTTTCTGCTTTTCATAACACTGGTAATATCAGTTTATGATAAAAACCTATTCTGAGTTACACAAGAAGGTAAGATATTTGCCAAAAAAATTCTTTCGTTTCAATTCTATTTTTTTATAATGGACATGAAGTGCCATCCATGGTGAATGACTGTTGGCATTCGACTCACCACTGAGCAACTGTATGTTGATGGATAAGCCAGTCTCATCCAAGTGTCAGGAAGATTATCAAAAAAAAAGAGCTGTCTGTAGTTGCTCCATCTCTGAGGAGATTGCCAACTCACTCTAACAAAAGAAAACATTAGTGTGCTATTTGCGTCCCACAAAGAGACTGTGATAAGATGACATGATAAATGATAGAGGGCTTTTTTTTTCCCCAGGAAAAACACATAAGGTAGCTAAATCGTCAAGTGTAAAGAATATTTTGGCTCTTGCCACTGGGGTGAGTAATTTATTTTTTAAAAAGGGAAACAGTCAGAAAAACAAGAGTGTAGGTTCTGGGTTTTCACTCTAATTGCATTAAGTAATTATATGATATAGTAATTCATATACATACACGTGGAAGCACCCACCTACGCGTATGTGCAGAGAGAAAATGATAAAGGGCCAAATTACTAACTTGCTTTCTGATATCCCACAGAAAATTGTACATGCAATCAAGCTACCATTCTGCTGGCTTGCTTGCACTAATGGCTATTTGAGTGCTCATGTTTTGTTACTCTGAATTAAAGATCGAAAGGAAGGTAATTTTAGGTGGCAAAAAAAAGAGGTCTCTTAAAAAAAACTAGCTCTATGAATTAGATTTTCAGTACCTGCTTTTGGAGTGGTATGCATTAACTACAGCTCTGCATGGATTTACCACGATTGTCTGTGTAAATTGCTAGCAATGCCTAAGAAGCTATTGGTTGCCCAGTTATGTGATTGAAGATATATTACATGTTAGTGCAGCAGGTACATTGCTGTTTGAGATTGCTAGATATTATGAAAATTTGGCCTTCTATGATTAAGAACATTACATGTTGCTATTCAGCACTTTGTTGGTGCTGAGAGACATATTATTACCAAAAACTGCCAAAGATGTGTGATGAGTTCCCCACATCCCCTTTTCCCTTCTCTTCACTGCACCCACCAGATGCAGAGTGAGCCCAGAATTTGGGTGCTGCTGATGCTGCACCTTCACCTGCAGTTTAATGGCCATCTCCTCATGATGGTCAAATGCCACATCCTGGTGGCTTTGAAGAGGTTGATCATTTAACCATGTGCCTTTTCCAGCAGGGATCTATACAAAGTAGTGTTTGTTTTGGATGCCTCAAAAGGTCTCTTGAGGCATCCAACAGCCACCTCCCTTCTCTCCTATGGACAGCCTAAAACACAAGTGAAACATATACCATAACAAGCAACTAGATCTCTTTGCAGTTATAACAGAAGCAGCAAATTTCTGCCATGGCAGAAGAAAAAAACGTACCAACCTTATTTCCATGTCTGCACTGAAACAGGAATCAGACCATAATAAGAGACCTTGCATTTTGCTTCCTTTTATGCAGAGAGAGGATTTCAGTGTCCTGAGCTGTTTAATGCTATTTTTTCCCACACAAATTAAAAGAATTTGATATATGGAGATGAGTTAGGTTTGAAGTAGGCAGCTTATGAAAGCCCAGTTTTAAAAGAAATTAAATGAGAAATAAGCTTCCAAAGTGTCACAACTGCCTGTTACTGGCATTTACACTGCTGCTATTTAAAGCCATGCATCCCCTAAGATTAGTAAAGCAAAGCACACATATCTTCAGACCGAAGTTAAGTTCTTGAAGAGAATGCCTTACCTCATCTATGAGTGAACCCAGTCTTTCATATCCTGGAAAACAAATCAGTTTATGTGAGTATCATTCTGCTGATGTTTGAGTAAAATATCTGATCTTCCTTGCTTCTGAAAGATTTTTTCTTTATGTTGTCTAGCTCTGCTTTCATCCTCAAGAGATACCATGTTGCATGAGGCAACTATCTCTTGTACCCACAACTGCATAAATGTAAAGGAAATTATAAAAATTGCATAAATGTAAAGGAAATTATAAACTTTGTGTATCTTAACTTCATGCAGTGAAAGCATTTCTGTGCCTTCATGTCATAGTATGAAGGATATGGAGGATTTATCCTGTGAAATGGAGAAAGAGAGGAAAACCTGTGCACATCCATGCTGTTAGGAAGAAAAGCAAATTCTGCCTTATAGTTTGGAAATAATGGCATTTTTCAACCTGACAAAGGATCCTAAATGGCACAATGCTATTAATATATTGTAACATTCCAGCAAGATCTTTTTTTCTCTGTGGTGCAAAATAATGCATATATTTACGTCTCATGTATACTAGAGATCCCTCACTGCAAATTTCAGATTGAATCCCTGCAAAAAAACAGGTAGGAAAATATCTATTTCTATTGAAATCAGTTCTGTAGGAGGAAAAAAAACCCCAAATAAACCCATAGACATAGGCAAAAACTGTCTTGTGACAAATTTGAAGCCTGCTCTGTGTTTTGACTGACCTTGTCTTCTACAGCTTAGGAGACTCCTTCCCCAGTCACTCCTTAGTGACTGAGTATTTGAATTGCAGCTCTAATAGCAGATGGAGCATGTTGTCTGCAGGTATTACAAAAGCAATCTCCACATTGGGGTGCAGGCCACAACATATGGCACTTTGGAGAGGTAGTATTTTATCCATATTTTTATGGTAGCCTTCATAATCCAGGTTTGAAGAGACTGCAAACCCTGAAGCAAACACTGACTTCCTATCAAACTGTCAAAGAAATAATAAAAACCTTGTCACTAAGACACTGCTGGCAATCCTCACTAGACAGAATAAGGAACCTGCTTAGGCATAAATGAAATAGTTCTATTATGGAGCCATTGTTGAGAATGAGACTTTTATATCACTATTATATCTGTGGAAATTAATCTAATTTGTTCCCCATTTTAATTAGCCCCATTATGTCACACCCAAGTTCCGATGCTTGCAAGAAAAAAAGAGGAATTTTTAATAATCAGATTGTCCTTCTGAAAGAAAACAGCTGAAAGATAATTTTAATTTAAAAATGAAAAGACAGGAATATTTTTAAAAGAAAAATGTTATTTCTTCCAAATTATGAATTGCTGCTCTCTGGTGTAACATTATTATTCTGTGTAGCAACTTATTAAATGAAGCAATTTATGGTAGCATCTCTGAAAAATGCCATCCTTTATTGAAATGAAAGTAATAGCATAAGGACTGTAAAATAAAAAGGCAGAATATCTTCTTTTAGACCATTACAAAAATACATGTATTGTCTATTTGAAAATCAATACAGTGTCATAAAATAAAATGGAGCTGTGGTATCATCATCATAATTTCTATTTCAAATGGTTTGCTGAGAGCCAAATTGTATCTTTTATGGAAAAAGAATGACAAATGGTTTAATTCAATATCACACGCATGTGTATATATGAGCTGAAATTCTGCTACAACTCAAAGCTGTTAGGCAAATATTTTAGTATCACCACAAGTTTAAAAACAACAGACATGTGGGAGTGCATCCATTTATTTACACTTGTACTGACTTAAAATTCAAAATGCTATTTGAAGCTTTTAAAGTACTGCTGTGGGATGTTAAATTACTGCTGAATTCTTACTGTTCTGAGATACCTTTCAACCTGCCAAGATGCATGATGATGATAATAATAATAATAACAGCAGCAGTGTGGGGATCTTTAAAATAATGTGGGGCTTATTTCTGTAAGATAAATACCATTTTCACTAACCCCTGTTTTATGATTCAGCATTTCTAATACAATAAAGTGAAATAATGAAAGTAAAACAACAACAGGTTTGTGTGGGCTGGGAAAGGGAAAACGAGCACGTGCATTGTCAGAATTTCTGCTGAAATTGTAGGGGGAAAGAAAACCTCATGTAAGTGGCGCTTCCCTCTCTCTTCCCCATGGGGAAAATTCCTCCTCTTGTTTTTAGTGTTCGCTACATTTCCTTCTTTTATTCCTTTTTCTGATCTCGTCCTTTTGTTCCCCTTGTCTCCTCGGATGCCCGTCCTTCCTCCCGCAGCGGGAGCTCCCGGAGCGGGGCCGGAGCGCGGCGGGCGCGGGCGCTGCAGGTGAGCGGGCGGCGGGGGCGGCGGGGGAGGCGGGGAGCCCCGGGCTGGGGCCGCGGCCGCGCGGGGCCCGGAGCGCTCCTGCCGCCCTTCCTCCCTCCCTGCCCTCCCTCCTTGCAGGGACAGCGCGGGTGTGAAGCCCCCGCCTGTGGCGCTCGGAGCTTTCTGCACCTGCCTTGCTCAGGGCTGCGGGGGAGGAGGAGGTGAGATGGCAAACGTGCTCGCAGGTGAGGACGGGGGCTGTGACCCACCCGTCTCCGCCGCGCTCCGCTTGCACGGGTTGGGAAGGAGATTTTTGCTACCTGCTCCATCACCATCTGACAAATGCCGGGTTGAGTGAGGAGCCCTCGGCCCGCCAGGCACGGCCACTGCCACAGGCAGACAGATAATCACCACATGCCCCACAGATGCGGGAGAGGACTTTTCCGCCTCTCTCTTGCTGAAGTAGTTTGTCGCACCTGGACCATTGGTGATTATCGCCGCTCGGCCGCAGCAGCGCGGGCACGGCACTACAAGAAATCTTTGCATTGCTACAGGATCAGAGGTCACCGCTGCAGGGGACCAGGGCTGGTTTATTAAACAGCCAAGTCTGTTTAAGGTGTAATTCCTCAGGAACAGCAGTGTGCTTGTGGCCATTTAAACGGGTTAACGGAGCGGGCCCGTTCAAGCCCGTGTGTGCTTTTCCCCGAGCACAAACCCCCAGATCGGGCTGACGCCCGGGGTTGCTGTCGGTCGAGTCGCCTAAGCCCCGCAGGTCTGTGACCTCCGGCTCCTGCCCATGTCACATCCCTGCCCTCCGGGTGGAAACTGCAGAAGAAAGTGCAGGATGCAGCTGACACCGCTCCGGCCGCGCTGGCTCCTGCACTGGTAATGACCAGGCTGACACAGGCGCCCGGGCGGGAGGCTCCGGGTGTGGGGGGGCGGGTTACACACTCTGCCCGCCGGTGTTGGCAGCAGGTGCTGGGAGTGCGGCCCTGCGTGACGAGTCCCGTATGCCCCCACTCCAGCGTCCCCACGAGCGTCTGCGAGAGAAGAGCTCCCCTGGAGGCCGAGGCCGCCGTCTCAGCCCCGCAGCGCTGCCTGGGGTCAAAGGCGCTTCCCGCGGGACTCCCCCGGCGGGTCCGGGCCCGGCCGGGCCCCCCGAGCCCGCCCGCGCCTCGGCCCGGCTCGCGGGCAGCTGCCGGCAGGGGGCGCTCTGGCTCCGGGAACGCGCCGCCGCTGCCCGGCCCAGGCCGCCACGGGCAGGGGGAGGGCGGACCGGGGCACGGGCGGCTGCCCCGGGCGCCAGGCAGGTACCGCGGGGCCGGGCTGCCGCAGGGCAGCGAGCCGGTGACGAGCGCCCCGGCAGAGCCGCCGGCCCGGGGGCACGGCCCGGGAGGTGCGGCCCGGCCCGGCCCGGCACCCCGAGCGCAGCTGGGCGGGCGCGGGGAAGGCGGCGCCGCGGGGATGGAGGGGCCGGGCCCGGCCCGGGCCGCAGCGGGCCCGGCGCAGCCACGGCCCTGGCAGAAGTTGGTGCCAAACGGGCTGAGGCTGTGGCTGCAGGCACGGGTTTCTTTGTGCGTCTGTCTGTCTGTCAGCACTTTGGGTGACATTCCCTTCGCCGCGCGGGTGGCTGGCGATTTTTCCCTTTTTTACCACTGGAAGACGTTATTCTATACAAGAGAAAAAGAAGAAAAGCCTTTGTAATTTTCACAGAGGTTTTTTAGAATATAGTGCCGAAAAAGCAATTTGTTTGGGGTTTTGTTTGGTTTTTGTTTTGTAATTGCTGAGTTTTTTTAGCATTTGGATGGATGCTGGATGCTCTTTCTTTAGTATAGATTTATGTCCTAAAGAGATACTTGATTTCTTTGACCATATCTGTGATCATAGCTTACAACTACTACCTATACACACCTGTGTTTGTAAGTATCTTTTAAGAGTCAGTAAGAAAAATTGTTTTCATTAAAAGCCTTCCAAAACAAAAATTGAAAAGGACAGAGGAAAATATGATAACCTAGCAGCTGAGCCATGCTTGCCTCTAATGTATGATCCAAATGTTTTGGACCAAACACATAGGAATATAAATTGGTGTAGTGAATCTCACTGATTTACCTCAGCTGAAGACCTAATTCTAGTGCACTGCATGCTCAGAATATGTAAAAGATATTCCAGAGACACAAAACCACATGGTTGTGCATCTCAAGATAAACCAAACTAAGCTAAATGAAACCAAAATAAAATCTTGTTCTGTACTACAGTAATTACCTGTAGCGACTGCAAATTCTTCATTTCCCATGCAGACAGACAGGTACTTAGCTAGAAACTGTATGTGATGCTTTAAAATTGAAAGAATAGTTTCTTGTTTGATTTTTTTTTCTTTTTTGGTGATAGATGTGCAGTCACACTACGATATGTGGACAAATCTTTAAGAAATTAAATTAATTCTGCTTTGCTATTGCATGTCCTGTAAAGGCTTTTAGTGACTTCACTGTTTCAAGTGGCTTTAAAATGACAAGTTGAATACTCATATTTTTAAAGTTTTTTTCCTGTGGTGGTTTGCTTGCCTGGTCAAATTTATCCAGTGCAGCACAGTGATCAGGCAGTATTACAGGTAGTGGCTTATCAGTTATTTAATGGGAGATTTCCTAAATCCACTCTGGAATGAGATGTGCTGTAGGGAAAGGAGCAGGTTCCCCACACTAAAACCCAATCGCCCTGCTCACTTCCTTCCCTGGTTTTCTTCAGTAATTTCTCTAATGTGTCCAACCACTTTACTACAAAATAAATATTCAGAGATAAGGAGGGAGAGGGGGGAGAAGGGAGGAAAAAATAGGCCTCCCAGTGAGCTATTGATTTGAAATTTCAAACATTTTATTGATACAAGAAAAACCCAGACATAAGGAAGCAGTTTGATATTGCACAATATTTGAAAAAAAAATGTGTGCATCTGTTTAGCACAATACACTGCATAATGACAGCAATCTTCCCTGTTTGTATCTATTCATCTGATTATACAGCATAACAATTCTTTTTGCTACACATTTATTTACTAAAGGATTTTTTTTAATGGATAATAAATTAGTAAATCAGATATCATGTGCTTGGGAAAATATGTGAGTTGACTCTCTACATGCAAGATAGTTGCAATTCATATTTTATGTGCTATTCAGCGATCTCACATACAGAGATGAAGTTATGTGCTTCCCTCGTGGCAAAGACAAAGGAAGTTTTAAATCACTATTTAGTACTCTTTCATCTAGGCACATGTTATTTTGAAACGCTTCAGTTTTTAGCACTGCAGTGCAGCACTGATGTAATGAAGAGCTTTGACTTACTTGAAGTATAACCCAGTGGCCTTCTTTTGATGCCTTTTCCACAGCTATTTCTGCTGCAGCTTCCTGTCCTTGACCCAGCGATACATTGTGAAGTTCTCCTGAGTCAATGGTAAATTCAAACTTGTTCCCTAAACAGAACAATATACTGTACTACTTTGAGCCAAATAATGAAGTGTTCAAACAAGCATGTATTCTACACATAGTGTTAAAATGGCACCACATCACATGAGTCACCAAAGGAAAAAAACAGCCCTCAAAAATACAGTTTCAATCAATCAGCTGAGCTAGGATATTGTGCTGCTTTCTGGCTAGGTATTCTGTATTAGCAAAATGCTCCTGTGTCTGAAAAGCATCCCAGAGCGAAACAGTTCATTCCTGCTCATGGCTTTCCTACATTTTGCCTATATGAATATTTCAATGCACACTGAAGTGGATACATTAGAAATTTATCTAAAGAAAAAAATATAAATTAATTTAATGTTTCACTGAAGGTGACATTACACACAGGCAATGAAAGGGATTTAACAGAAGTCTTTATGCTGGCATTAGGAAGTAGTTGGATCAGAGGAGGGTTAGCAAATTTTCAGTAGGGTCAAATCTGTTGCTCAGGTATACTTATGCAAGATTGATGACTTGTTGATACAGCAAATACAGAAGAGCAAGCAGCTACCTCTGATTTCAGAAAGCAGCGAGTGTTCCCCAGGCAGCTGCCTGAGCCAAGCACTGAAACTTTCCTCAGACGTTGAGTGCTGGAGGTGTAATGCCATCAGTGTGTTAACGTGTGACAACGCTCAGCAGGCATGGAAAGGCCTGGTTTATTTCTCTGGTTGTGGTAGAATTTCTAGGACCAGTGGTATTGCTAACTAACTTGCAGGAAGTTCTTTTATTTCATGGTAAGTGTTATGTTTTCTCATGATTTTTAGTAATAGTATTTAGTCCAGACTGATCTAATAGTTCAGAATTGATCAGGGGAGCAGTCCAGGAGATAAACACTACTGGGGAACAGCACTGCCTTCTTTGGAAGTTTTTGTGAACACTGGGCACATTTAGTTCCAAGTTACATTTGGGCTAAGTTCCCATAAATGAAGAATTGCAGTTGACAAAACCTCGTGAAAAACAGCAAGGTGTAAGACCTGTCTGTGGGGCATAATAGTTTGTCATGACTTCCATTTGGTAGAGATCCAAATGCAAAACACATTAGGGTCACTCACAGTACAAAATCTGCCCTTCAAAGGGCTGAGCCTGGTGATGCAAACTGACAGCACTCGTCATCCTGGACATTCTGCTACCTCACATAAATAGTAGGATGAGGAGAGAACTTGTCACTTTTCATGCCTTTAGAAATTTCTCCTTTCTGGACATTTCAAATCCATTTCTTTTGCTTGTTCTATCCAGGAACCTTCAGTATCTCTCTTCAAGTAACATAATTTATTTAACATTGTCCACAATTGAAAAACTAATATATGGAGCCTGTACATTTGAGCACAAGCATGTGGATTTTAAAAATAAATGTAACTGAAGGTTTTTATTTTTAAAAATAAATATAATATAAATTTTAAAATATAAAAAATGTAGGGTCTAGATTATTGTAGACACACTGTACCCTGATTTCTTTTCATGGAGAGTTAAAGAGAAAGTCAAGTAAATGTTGAAACAGTGATCTAAGTTCAGAATGTTCACAAAACATGACTTTGTTTTTAGGTAACTAAAAGCTTTAGAACAGAACAGCTGTGAAATTAATAGAACTTATTTGTAATATTTATCAGTGTTTATTTTCTCAAAGCTTTGGGGTTATTTGTGGCCAGTTTCCTCTTCAAAAACATTTAAAAATCTTTTAAAACAATTCTGGATAGCGTAAGCTTAAATCAGTACACATAGAGAAACATCCCTTAGTGTTAGAGTATAGGAATATGTTTACAGATGATGGTTAAGTGTGTCAATTCATAAGACCAGCTAAGCCTTCACCATAGTATGGACAAAATTCTAAACATAAAGAAATTTTTTTCTGAAATTTCTCCCTTAACAAATTAATGTGGATTTTTGTGTGTAAGACTTTTAGTATGTCAGCAAGGCTAGAAACACTGAATTGTGCTGAGAAAGAGTATTAATACAACATTCCAAGGTCAGTTGAACTCCAATTTCTCTAGAAGAGGAATAGTTTTTATTAAGAAATTGCCAGATCAAAGTTATATGCTGAAATGCTTAAAATTTTAAAAGTCTGTAAGAACAGGACCTAAATTTTCCACCGTTGTAAGAAACAAGAGAGCTCCACACCATTATTTATTGTGTTGTACAGGGGTGTGCTGGGTTCTGTTGCTTGGTATTTAATCCAGAGGTGCATTCAGCTATGTATTAGTAGCGAGCTCTGAGCCATTAGAGCAGCAAAAGATAGGACAGAAATAAACTGTTGGCTGCAATTGCACCTTTGAAAAAGAACAGGAATTTTGAGAGGGGAGAGAGGGAGATCCCTTGGCCTCGGTGGAGTTTATTATTCTCTGGAAACAGGTAAACCAACCCTGGCTCAGGAAGATACTTTAGAATAGGAAATGTTTTGCCTTTGAAATGTACCAGATTACATGTCATTTCAAATAGTGTTCATGGCAAAGATACCCCTGGGACCACCTTACAAGAGCTTTATTTCTTGCCTGCAAATTAGTCAATTCAAAACACTTCTCCTCTCATCTCTGCCTTCAGCTCTTAATACCACACACGCCATTCGGAAAATAGCGGAGAAGAATGAAAAGACCCTGGATACAATGGTACAATTAAAAAAATAAAACAAAAGACTGTAAAAGGAAGAACAAGATGGGTTTCAGCAGACAAGGGAAAAAATGAAATTTTGGTGCATTTTTGGAGGCATTTCAATAAACCCCTTTTCTTCCATTTCAGCAGGGGCTCATTGAAACAGCTATGTTTTCCAAGTGCAGGCAGACAGCCAATAGCATCTAAATTATTTTTAAGAAAGCACTTATAGCACTAAGCACTCACTACTACTAAATCCATCTTAGAGGAGAAGGGTGGAGTAAGAAGAAAGGTCAACAAATGTATCAAGTTCTTTGTGTAATGCTTCACTGACATTTTCCAACTCCCTCAGCTGGCTTTTATTTTTTTATTTTTTATTTTTCAGAATCCTGGTAAAATGCAGTAAAGGATTTAAGGTTATCTTCTGTCTCTCTCTAACTTCTGACATCTCTTTATAACAAGAAAGAGTCACAGCCAACTGTAACAGGAGGGCAACACAATGAATCCTGGTAAGACAGGGAAGGGGGGAGGTTCAACTTTGCTGCCCCTTTGCCCCTATTTCTTCCTCACAGAACAGAAGTGCCATCTGTTACTAGTCCTAACATGCATGCATTTGATTTCCATTCAGTAATAACTATCACAGGAAAAAGATTATCAAGTGATCTAAAGCACTATCAGCATTAGCAGATCTTCCCATCCAGTGTTTTGTTTGTCCCTCCAAAGATGTAGCAGATGAAATGGATATGGGCAAGTGTCTTAATTGCCTAGAATTATTTTGTTTTCTTGTAGAGGACCATATGGTCAAGGTGTGGATTATGACCAGACTGAGGATACTTAGGTGCTTAGGTCAGAAAGAGATTTAGGAAAATCAAACAATCAATCAAACATCATACTGATGTTTATATTCTCCAATCTGAACTCACTACAGTCTTTATTACTTGATGTTGTAATACATCGTCATAATAATGGAAAATAAAATCATAGCATGTTATGTGAGGGTAGACAGTCGTAAAGTATAAGACTGTTTTAAAGCAATCTGTAAAAATGTTTCTTAGGCTTCAGTCAAATTTATCACATTCACAAATAAAAGTCCCAACACCACCAAGCACCTTACAGCCCAGCAAAGTCAGTTTAAGATTGTGCTAGTTTTGACTGGGGTGGATTTTCTGCGTTAATTTTCTTCATAGCAGCTGGTGTGGGGCTGTGTTGTGGATTTGTGCTGGAAACAGTGTTGATAATTCGGAGATGTTTTAATTATTGCTGAGTAGTGCTCACACAGAGTCAAGGCCTTTTCTGCTCCTCACATCGTTCCACCAGCAATGAGGCTGAAGGTGCACAAAAAGTTGAGAAGACAACAGCTGGAGCAGTTGACCCCAAGTGACCAAAGGGATATTCCCTGCCATATGGCATCATGCTCTCTGTATAAAATAGAGATGGAAGTTGGCTGGGGGCTGCAGCTCGAGGACTGACTGGGCATTGCTTTGGTGGTGATGAGCAATTGTTTTTCACTGGCATTACTTTTTCTTGGGTATCATTTCTCTCTTTTTTGGTATTATTATGGATTCCTCAGCTGTGCCCAGTTTTGCCTGATATCTTGTTCAAAGAAATGGGGTGCAGCAGCAGATCTCTGCAAAGGAAGGGTGCCTACAGTGTGCTGTTTGCAAAGCAGGGTAATGATTAAACAATTGTTGCAGTGGGAATTCTCTGTCAGAGCCCTTCAGGTATTTCACTGCTCTTTCCTCAAGCTGTCTATACCTGATTGTTTTTTAGCAGTCTCTCATTTCTTCAACTTCACATCTTTTCCCCCTTTGCTCTTGCTGCCTGTACACCTTGTTACTTAAAACACTTCTATGACCAGAAATTGGCTGCCCTGTCAGATGCCAGCTTTCTTCCCAAAGGCTGGGGAATGACCTCAAACGTGGGAGATGCATGGCCAATGCTGTTAAAATGTAAATAAACATGTAAAATGGTTCAAGAGGAAAAAGCCAAGAAAATTATTAGCAAGTAGCTTGTGCTTTAGACTAGCTTAATTTGCTCAACTCAAATCTGAAGCTGATCTGTCTGGCAAACCTACTGATGCCTACATTGTCAAAATACATGAGACAACATTTCATTTCTCCAAATTTCCATTAATTTCATTGCCTTATTTTCTTTCTTTTCCTCCTACACGGGGATGACATTTTTGAAGTGTACTTTTAAGAGCATAAT